>NC_133666.1:199940183-200540183 GCF_037893015.1 Macrotis lagotis | reverse complement strand
ACACCATTTTATCCATGACACTTCATTCTGTATTATTTCAGTCACAGTCTTTGCTCTGAAGCAGCTGCCTGACAATTCTTTTTACATGTGTACTATTTGAACTACATTTCACAAGATAATTTTTACTTCTGATAGCATGTTCTTATTATGAGAGATTATCATATACTTTATATGCTTTATGTATGTGTGTATACATATATGGATTTATCTACATCTTCATCTTAAAACATGTAGAGAGTACATTGCAGTCATAGCACCACTAATTTTAGCCACATTGATGTACTTAATACAACATTTCATTATACATAAATTGCAATCACACTGTATAGTTTTTGAACTAATGTGTATTGGTGGGGTAGATGGTTTGATCTGATTTTAATATCTTTGATAGAAGTTGCTTAGTCAATATAATCTGATAATTACTGTAAATAAGTTGAATCATTGTTCCATAATAATTTTTTCTTCAAATTTTATATATAGAATAATGTTAAGACCAGTTTTTAGACAAATATCATGTTAAGAAACTTATCAGAAAGGTAAATATACTAAGGTTTTCTTAGAAACATTGTTTTAACAAAATGTTTCATGCTAGAGAATAATAATAAACTACACGTGAAAATATTCTTTGCAATTAAAAATTTGTTTAAAACTATGAATGGAAGAAATTTCAGGTATATTTTTATTGCAAATCTTTTACTTAGGACATATAATGAGAAGGTATTACCTAATAGAAATGAAATATCTATAATACAAATTCTTGTAATATGTGTTTTAATGGAGTATATTGGTGAGTTTTATCATTAGCAAATATTAGTTGCTAATTCCAATATTTTTATTTGTCATTTTAGAATTAGATTTCATCAAAAAAGCATCTCTAACAATTTACTGAAATTCATAAAAAAATAAATTTTTTTACTTGACTTTGTTAACATTTTTATTACATTATTGTTAGTCTTCTTGCAACCCTTTCATTTTACCTGCTTCTATTATCAGGTCTATTAAACCAAATAATGTTAATTAAATACACCTGTTCATGATGCTCTATCCACTGTGCCACCTAGCCACCCCAGATCTTTAATAATTTTAAATGCAAAACAAAATACTTTATATTTGAGCTTAATTAGTTCTGACTCATTGGGCAGAAAGGGTGTTTATGATATCATTAGAAGTAAACTTAAGGGGCAGCTAGGTGGTTCAGGGGATAGAGTACTGGCCCTGGAGTCAGGAGTACCTGAGTTCAAATCTGGCCTCAGACACTTAATAATTACCTATCTATGTAGCCTTGGACAAGCCACTTAACCCCATTTTTTTTGCAAAAACCTAAAAAAAGAGAAAAACTTAAAAAAGATCACTTTGAGAGTTTAATGAAGAGAAATGTAAGATAAAGATCAGATAAAAATTGTTATCATCCACAGAGATACTGAAGGAATAGATAATGACTATGGTTAAGTAAGTAGAGGAAAGAAGATACAAAAATAGATTTGAAGATAAATTAAATAAGTGGGGTGAGAGAGCATGAGGGTTTAAGGATAAGACTAAAGTTGTTAGCCTAGCTATTGGTGATTTTGACAGTAATATGGAGGTTTGGAAGACTGGAGTGTTTGAAAGAAAAGATGATGAAATTTGTTTTGAAAATTTTGAGTTTGAGCTGTCTAAGCTATATCAGTTTAAGATGTCCAAAGAAATGCATCTGGTAATGCATAATTATAGCTCAAAAGACAAACAAGATATATACATATATACACAAACACACCTAGAAAGCTTATGTATATAGATGAGATCCTGAAAAAGGAGAAGCAGAAGAAGCAGCAGAAGAAAAAAGAAGAAGAAAGAAGAAGAATGAAGATGAAGAAGATGAAGATGAAGACAAAGGAGAAAAAGGAAAAGGCGGAGGAGGAGGAGGAGGAGGAGGAGGAGGAGGAGGAGGAGGAGGAGGAGGAGGAGGAGGAGGAGGAGGAGGAAGAAATCCTGGGAGTGAAACACTCACAATTTGTGAAGCATAGAAAAAGAACTAGGGGGATGTTTTGAGCAAGTGAATATCTACTGAAGATGGATCAACATTGTTATATACTATAGAGGGCTCAAGAAGGGAGAATTAAGAAAAGTTTGTTCAACATAAAATATTATTATTAATTTTAGAGAGGAAGAATTTTGGTTGATAGATGAAGTAAAACCAGATGAGAGATTTAGATGATAATGAGAGAAGTGGAGTTCTCAAGTGTAATTTGCTTTCTCAAGGAATTTAGACATAAAGAAGAGCAATATAGAATGAGAGCTAATGGGAATGATAGGATGAAGCAAGGCATTTTTTTTATTTTTAAACATTTTTCTCTAAAGTTTTGAATTCCAAAATCTATCCTTCCATCCTTCCTTCCTTCCCCCTCTCTGAGATGTTAAGAAATCCAACATAATTATAAATGTGCAGTCATGTAAAATATTTCCATATTAATAATTTTAAACAAGAAGACTCAGAAAAGAAAAAGGTGAAAAAGAAAAATATCATGCTTCAGTCTACATTTAATCAATATCAGTTCTTTTTCTGAAGGTGGATAGTAATTAGTCCTTTGAGATTATCTGTATGTCTGAGAATAGCTCCATCATTCACAATTCTTCATCAAACAATGTTGCTGTTACTGTGTATAACATTTCCCTGGTTTTATTCACTTCATT
This sequence comes from Macrotis lagotis, assembly GCF_037893015.1. Lineage (NCBI taxonomy): Eukaryota > Metazoa > Chordata > Mammalia > Peramelemorphia > Peramelidae > Macrotis > Macrotis lagotis. Next base: position 200,537,513 of record NC_133666.1, on the reverse strand, counting down.
ACACTTCAGTTCATACAGTTCTTTTCAGGATTTTCTAAAAACACTCTGCTTATCATTTGTCATGGCATAATAGTATTTTCTCAAACCCTTATACAAGAATTTGTTTCCATCATTCCCCAAGTGATAGGTATTTCCTCAATTTCTAATTTATTGCCATCACAAAAAGAATTATTATATTTTTGTTAAAATAGGTCTTTTCCCTTTTTTGGATGTCTTTGGTATATAGGCCAAGCATAGTTATTGCTGGATCAAAGGCTATAGTTCCAAACTGTTCTCCAGAAGGATTGGGTCAATTCACAACCCACAGTGCATTGGTATCCCAGTTTTCTCATATTCACTCCAATATCCAGCATTTTCTTCTTTTTATTATATTAACCACATTCATAAATATTAAGTGATACCTCAGAATTGTTTTAATTTGCATTTCTCTGATCAATAGTAATTCAGAGTATATTTTTATATAACTATAGAGAGTATTGGTTTTTTAAATCTGGAAACTGACTGCTCACATCGTTTGACCATCTATCATTTGGAGAATGGCTTGTGATTTTTTTATAAATTTGAAGATAGATTGATTTAGTTTTCCATTTATTTGAGAAATGAGAGTTCTATCAGAGATATTTGTTTCAAGAAAATTTCCCCAGTTTTTTGCTATCCTTTTAATTTTTATTGCATTGGTTTTCTTTGTGAAGAAACCTTTTAATTTTATGTAATAAAATTAATTCTTATTTTGAGATGCTCTTTATATCTTCTTTGATACTAAATTCTTCCGTTATCCATAAATCTGAAAGAAAACTATTCCATACTCTCCTAATTTATCACCATTTATGTAAATCATGTGCCTATTTTGATCTTATTTTAGTATATGGTAAGGCATTTCTTTTTGAAAATGGAGACATTTGAACAAATTTACAAAAAAGTATGAAATATGAAATGAGAACAGGAATGATATTTGGCATTGTGTTGGAGAAGACAGGATGGGATGTGATCAGGATTTTAGTTAAAGGGATTGGCTTTGTAAAGGAGAAAGGCCATGCCTCCAATGGAGACCAAATTAAAAAAGAGGATATTAGGGGTAGAAGTCTAAATAACGTGAGGTGAAGGAAGAAGGGGCAGATCTCAGTGGCTGTTCTCAACTTTACAGCTGGGATAGAGGAAAAGAACATTGTCAGCTGAGTTGACAGAAAGAGATTATTTGGAAGATGAGGTAAAATAAAAGTTTTAAAACAGTCTCTGTGAAACCTGGGATAGCAAAAGGATGAGGAAGGATCACAATATTTGTACTGACATGGTCAAGATTATGATAACATTGATAATATAAATTTATGGTGAGTTGAATCAGCATTCTTTGGAAAAATTGAAAAAATAATAGATTTACTCTATTTCCATTCAGTAGAACATCAACAAGAACTAATGACTTGATGGTGGGATTAACCTAGGATTTTAGTTAGTAGTTTCACCTCTCAAGATTATTTTCAAAAAAGCAAAAGGAAAATGTGCTATTCAAATGCCAACATGAAAGAAATGTACAGGCAGGGAAATCAAAATGATATGAGAAGTAATTCTTAAGACAATATTTAACATCTAATGAGGACATTATAAATAGGTTTATTATAGATATGGTTTAATGTATTCATGAGTAAAAAGCTTCAAGATTAAATAAAATCCACTACTTTTTGGTAATTAACACAATCTATTAAGTAAATTTTTTAACTCAGAAATGGTTAATGGGAGAGGGGTGTGGAGAAGCTATGTGAAGGAGTTGATACCAATTTTATAATGATACAGAGAGATGTATTTAGTTTCTTCATAGAATGATAAATTTTAGAGATGTGGTGATGGAAGAACACAAAAAGAAAAGTACTTCGTGATTAATTAAATTCAACTTTGAAGAGATCAGCCAGACCAATTAAACATAATTCCAGGGGAAAATTGATGGGAATGAAAATGCTTATATGATAAGGTTAGAATTTATGAGACAAATTGGTTATGTAACAATGAATTCCTAAAGGATCAGGAAAAATAATTTTTTGGCTAAGCTATTTGAATGAATTTATAGAGTAGCTGATGTAGATAGCAAAGGAATAATTTCATCCATAATTATTAGGAATGGAAGCCATTGTTATAAAAGTAAATAATAGTTAGAAGCAATGTTGTACAGCTCATGATTAAAAAAGGTTATGTTCTCTTTGATTTTTCTATTGTTTCATGAAAATCATATATAATGAAATATGTGTCATTGTGATAAAATTTTGTAATTTTTGAAGTATGGAATAGTTACTTCAATTCTGTCCAAAAACATGGTAAATGTTGTTGATGACTAGTAAATTAGCACTATATAAAAGTCAAAAGTTAATGCTACAGCATGTAGTGAGAAGTTCATAGGTCTGATATTGTTTTGATTGCCAGCCAGGTTGAACCTAACTTAGCCAGATTATTTTAATTTATGTTCTTGTATTTTTTTTTGTAAAAACCAGAGTTAGAACTACTTGAAATATGAGCCAGTCTCAAAAGAGTAATCAAGTGTAATGAGTATACTGTGGCAAACCTTCATTAGTATGGATCATTTTGTCATGGTATAACATTACAATATCATGGTTATATCTTTGAATACAAAACACCATGCTTAGATAGTTACTAACTCAATAGGTATTGAATTCCATTTGGCAGGGTCAGAAAAGTTATATTTTGTTCATGAGATACAAGTGATAAAAGGTCTTATTAACAATTGGCTAGTTCACAATCTCATTCAAGGTTTATAATGCAACTGAGCTCATGAAAGCATTTGACAAATAGTGTTTATTGATAAAGGAACTTGCAGACAACACTATATTTTTTCAGGTTTCTAGCTTCATTAATTAATGGCATGGGAATGGATTGATATAATATTCCTGCATATATTTTTGCCTGCCAGTGTCATCTTTCAAACTTTTGAATCTAACTGTATATCATAATTTAATACTGTCATTTTTAGTGACCAAATGATAAATAGTCAAAAGTATTTCCTTTGACAAATTCAGATTTTTTTCAATTTACTATTAAATTTCCTCTAAAGGAACGTGTTAGACTATTTCTCATATTTCATGTGAAACTTAGGAGAATGTGAGATATTCTAATGAATTAATAAGGCAATATTTCATGGATAGTTTATACAAAATTATGGGATCATTGGTTTAGAGATCAAATTTAGGGACACTATTATTCAATCCTCTAATTTTACAAATTTAAAAAAATAGGACTCAGAGAGGTTAAAGGAATTACTCGAGATCACACAATAAGAAGAAAGTGCCTGAATCAGAATTTGAATCTGGCACCAAATTCATTGCATTTATAATATAGCATGATGGTTAGGTTTCATTATTTTATAGTAAGCCTATATATTTATATAGGTCATGAACGAGTAACTGGATTTAAGAAATCTGTGTGTCAAATAATAAATACAAATTATTTCAGTAAAAAATGATAACAATGTTATTCATATTAGAATGATATAATCACAATAGTCCTTAAGGTGAAACTCTAAATCCTTTTATCAAGAAAAGAGAAAATTAGAAACCAAAAAAATATGACTTAGATTAAAAAGAACAATGCAAGTAAATACAAATATAAGGCTGCAAATCATATATGAGATTGGAAGAAATCAATAAAAAAATTGAAAAAATATATAAAATTTATTTAGATTTTTAAATTTAAAAATTTAGATTCAAGTCATTAACTATTTTTAAAAAATCAAATTGCTAAAACAAAAAAAGAAATAAGAAAAATTATTACAGTATAGGTTGACCAATTGTGTCAATAAAACCATGAGTTAAAAAAAAATAGATGAAAACTGACAAAACTGAATGACGTAAAGAATCAGAAGTAGAGGATGTAAAATAACTTGAATAAAGAAGTCGAACACACCAAAAATGAACTACCAGAAGCAAAAAATGACACAGGGATTTACTGGTGAATTCCATACAATATTCAAAGGACAGTTGTCTAATACTAAATAAATTGTCTTCCAAAAATAGAGAAAAAATAAATAGCAAATATAATCCTTATACCTAAAAAAGAAAAGAAATAACAAAAAAATAATATTCTTGACAAATATTGCTAATGAATAATAATACAAATGTGTGGAATAAAATGTTGGCCGTGAAATTATAAGAACAAATCAAAATAATTTTGACTATACCTCAAGTTGGAGTTCTTCTGGAATTTCAGACTTGGTTGAGTATAAGAAAAACTGTACATATAGTAGAACACATCTTCTTGTTTTTATATGAAAAATATGTTTCAATCTGCACTCAGACTTCATTGGTTCTTTCTTTGGAGGTGGATAATATTTTTTATCATGAATCCTTAAGTTCATTGTTATTCATTACTGCAATAAAGTTCCTATTGTATATAATGTTTGGTTTTTTTAATTTCACTTTGAAAAAGTTTATATAGGGGGTGGCTAGGTAGCACAGTGGATAGAGCACCAACCCTGGAGGCAGAAGTACCTGAGTTCAAATCCAGCCTCAAACATTTAATAATTACCTAGCTGTGTGGCCTTGGGCAAGCCACTTAAAATCTTTGCCTTGCAAAAAAAAAAAGTTTATATAAATGCTCAAACTTTTCTGAAAAAAAACTATTCATTTATTATAACATAAGAGAATATTATGACAATCATTTAAACAAGTTTTTCAACTATTCCTCCACTGATAGGTATTCCCTTAATTTCAAATTCTTTACCACCACAAAGAGTGGTTATAAATATTTTATATTTTAACTTGTTTTCCTTTTTCTTTGATCTCTTTGGAATTCAAACACAGCAATGGCATTGCTGTGTGAATGGGTATACACAGATTTATAAGCCTTGGGCAGGATTCCAAATTATTCTCCAGCATATTTGCACCAGTTCAAAACTCCACAAATAGTCCATTAGTGCCAATTTCCTTTTCTAACTTGTTAGTCAATCTGTGTGAGATGGCAACTCAAAATTGCATTGAGATGCATTTCTCTAAACAATAGTGATTTAGAGCATTTTTATGTGGCAACACATTTTTATGTGAAAATTATCTGGTCTTGACTTTTGACATATTGGTAATGGTTCATAATTACATAAATTTGACTATTTCCTCGATGTTTGAGAAATGATTAATTTTTCAGAGAAACTTGCTATCAGCATTTATTTCCCAATTCTTTACTTTCTTTCTGATTTTTGGCTATATTGGTTTGTAGTGAAAACTCTTTTTTAATTTCATGTATCAAACTAGCCATTTTACCTACTGTGATCTTCTCTATCTCCTATTTGGTTTTAAACTATTTCCCTATCCAAAGATGTGAAAGGTAAAATTTTTCAGGCTTTCTTAACTTGCTTTTGATATCATTCTTTTTATCTAAATCATGTTTCTATTTTTGACAATGGAAGATGCACCTTTCATATACTTGCTCACATTTTGCACTGGTTTCCCAGAATAGCCTCCAATATGTTGATCCTGGATGATAAGAGAGAACTTTCCTTGATTTCCTGGTAACACTCCTGTATTCCACTCCTACACTCTTATCATCACTTAACATCCTCTCTTTCTTTGAGGTTGACTTTACCGATATATATATATATATATATATACATATATATATATATATATGTGTGTGTGTGTGTTATATACATATATGTGTGTATATTATATAAATATGTATATATATGTATATATGTAGCTTTTGTCCTTTGTTTTCAAGGCAACTAACACCTCTCAAGGAGATCATCACTTGAATTCTTATCTTCATTTTCTCACCTCCTATCCTCATCCTAGAGGCCTTTAAGATATGTACTTCTATTTTCTCAAACAGTCTGACAACCCAATTCCATAATCTTTTTCCAACCTTATTATTTACTCTTCATGCTTTCAATCACAATCTCTCTCTTTCACCATTTCTGATAAGTGTTCCACTTCTTTGATCAAAAACTCTGAATTTTTTCTATCTAAACATTTTATATAAATATAACTTTCTATCATTTCTGTTCATTCCTCATATTCAACCCCCTTTCTACTTAGGAGTATATAATCATTATTTCTACTCTGATTTCACTTTCATTCTTTACTGAATTTATTATTAAGTGATTCGCCTCCATAATAGCCTTTGCTCTTAATTATCTTGTACAGCTGTCCAAATAGCACTATTATTTGCCAAAGTTCAGTCCTGAAGCCCTACCATTCACCCTCCCTAATACTACCAATGTGTTACTGACCAGAGCCAAAGGAGTTTATTCAAATAAATAATATATGCATAAAGAATAATAAATGAATATTTATGCTATCAAATTTTATTGGGTTCTTTTTGCAACTTTTTATAATCTTTGTATTCCTTTACAAGTCAGTTCAAACAGCTTCTTCTACATGAACCTTATCCTGATCCCTCAATGGCTAATATCTACTCTTTAAAATAAATGTACACTTACTTAATATACATACATGTGTGCATACATAAATATATAAATATTAATTAAGAATGCTACAGATTACTAAAAAATTCAAAAAAGCAGCATCATTTCTGCCTAAGAAACTTAGAGGAAAACTAATGGAGAAAAATGGAATTTCACCTGAAATTTGAATGAATAAGATTTCAATAGTTCCAGTTATTGAAGAACAATGTAAGCACTGAAAATATTTTTAAGCATATACCATTATTTATTGAAGTAGCAACATTATAAATATGATGGGAAATAGAGCTAGGTTGGAGATTTAGGTTTTGACTGAAGATAGATAAAACTTTCAAGTTTTTGACCACAAATCACAGAACTGTATTTTTAGAGCTTGAAGAGATATTAGAGTTCACCTAGTCCAAATCCCTTAATTTTAGATGAGGGCAAAATGAAGTCAGGAGAGGTTAATTGATTTATCTAACCAAGGTTGCACAGACAGTAAGTGGAAGAACCAGAATTCAGAAACAATCTGTCTGATATCAATTCCAGAATGCTCTCTTGCCTTCCTGTGCCATGGTGTCCAGGGCATTGCCAGTCATTTTGATTTTTGTATTGTTACTGAATTTCAATGAATTTGGAAGAGTGAGTAAATCTGAAAATTTTTTGAAACCTTGCCTGACTTAAAGCCAATTCATGTGCAGTCAAGATATCACCCAATCATGATGTCATTGGTTCTCATTGAAAATGAAGGATGAAGAACAGCTACTGACATACTTGGAAATGATGTATTAAAAACAAGGTTTCACGGGGCAGAGATTTGTAGTGATATATGAATGATTTAGAATCTAGTAAGAAATGTCAAATTAGTTCTCTTTTCCCCTAAAGATATAAAGCACCATAGACTAGAGTTTTAGATGGAGAAACACTCATAAAACAAAAGATTTAAGTATCTTAATTTTAACACAGCATCAAAATAATATAAACTGAAATAGTTTGAAGATAAAGATAAGAGATGTAACAACTAATTAGAAGACTAAGAAAGTATTAGCTTCAAAAAAAAGGAGAAATGTGATAATGTTGTGACAAAATATGTTAGATTTTGAGTTTGAGGCAAAGTGGGAAAATGTATTAGAAATGTTTGAAAAATAGCTTTGAAAAATGGACCAAGTAAAACATGTTAAAGAAATATCATGTAGAGTCTACCTACTAACATAAAGGTGAAAATTGATTTTGAAATCCTTTATAGTTCTTGGCATAATTCTAATCTAAAGTTTACTCTATTTCAGTTTTTGATATTCCTAATACACTAGGGTTTCATTTTAGGCAAAGTAAGGAGAGATCAAATTTAAATCTGCCAAAGTAAAAAATGCCTAAGAAATTATATTTCCACAGCTTTCCAGAAAAAAAAATTCTCTTTTCTGGATATGTTAGCTGGTCCTGGAGAGTGCCTGTTTGATGTAGCATTATTCAATTTTCATTTTTATTTTGACTGAGGACCTTTGCTTGCACTGCTTTTTGATAAATCTAAATTAGTTTTATGTTTAAGATAGTACACTACTCTTAAATTATTGTAGTTGACTCAGAAGATTTAGTTTTTCCTAGAGATTAGAAAATCTAAATGTATTTGAAGTTTTATTTGGGTGACAGGTTTCTATTAGTCAAAGTTTATCTTTTTTTTATTTATTCACTAGTTGACTATCCATCATTTTTATTGCACCACATTTAGATTCAGTGCTTCTGAAACAAAGTAGATACTTGTTTTGAGATCTGCTTGATTGAGTTCAAAGAAACAGGCTTTTGGATATTAAAATGACAAATTTACCTAAAGTATTTAAGAAGACTCCCTTTATTTTATGTTTATATAGGTAGGTAGATAGAGGTTAACTAAAATCACAAAGCACTCTTGAAACAACCAAGATCCCTGCGTATACAATTCAAATTTACTGCTCACAGAAGATAACTTCACAGTCATGGTGAAATGACTAAAGTAGTTTTAAATTGAGTAATTTGGGGTTTGAATGACTTAAGGAATCTGATGCTGAGGAAAGGGAGCAGAACCAAGAGAACAATGTACACATCAACAACATTGTGATATGATCAACCTTGATGGAAGCAGCACTTCTTAGCAGTTCAGAGAGCTAGGACCACTGTACTAGACTGGCTATGGACTATGTTATCCCCATCCAGAGGAATAAAAACAAAGCAAAGCAAAATACACACACACACACACACACACACACACACACACACACACACACACACAAACAGAATCTGTTGAACACTTCATAAAAATGATCTCTCATGTATCTCTTTCCCTTAATCCTAATTTCTCATACCAAAAATAACTAATCTTTAGGCATATTTATTAAAGTAGATGTGTACAATGTTAACCTGACTGTTTGCCACTGAGGGGAGGGGAATGAGAAGGGAAGGTGGAAGGAAATTTTGTAACTCAAAAATAGACATATTTATGGATGAAAATAAATAAATTTTAGAAGGGGGAAAAAAGTAATTTTGGGTTTAACCAGTTAGCTGTGACTCAGTTATATGGTGGTGTGATTGATAAGACTAGGAGAAATTATAAATTTTGATAATGTTGCTATGTAGATCAATCATAACTTGGTTGGTCAACTGTATTATTCTGTTACTGTTCTATTTAGCATGAATAGACTCAGCATAAAGTAGTCTATAGTCCTTTCTAAATTAATTACCTTTACTAGTCAGGAGAATATTTTCTTCCAGTGTCTGATTATGATGTATACCTACAAATTCTGGTTTTTTAGGGCCTCCTTGATGTTCAGTGCTATACAATTTATGTCTATCTAGTTTTTATGCTTTCTGCAAAAGGCTCCCCATTTTCAGTTCATAAATATTGTGAGGAGATTCAACAGGTAAGAACCAAGAACATTCTTCTAGGACTACTTTTGTGTAGATATCTTAAACCCTGGTCTTTGTAATAAAGTTTTTCATAATGTTTTTCATAACAATAACAGTAATAATAATTACTATAATTATGATTATTAATAAATGTCATAGAAAAAGTGAATTAACTTCTACAATGATTAATTTACTGTTTCTCCCCTTTAACTTTTAGAAAACAATTGTTAGTTGCATAAAGAAAAGAAGACTTGCAACCAACTAGCACAAATTGCAAAATCAAAAAGAAATTAATTTGCACAAATTTTCCTTTTCAGAGGAATAAAGAAATGGAATAGAAAAAACTGAGGAAAGTCAATGACATAAAGGAAAAAAAGTAAAGAAAATGAGACAGGTGAGAAAAGACAAAGGATAGAAGAATAGGTATAAAGAAAAGCAGATTTTTTCAAAGGGATAGGAAACAGCAAAATCAAGAGACCGAATGGGAGGGAAGTAGGAGAAGCATAAGTAAATAAGATGTAAATTCTCTCACACTTATTTGAAGGACCGTTTAGGCTATGATTATATGCATAACTGAAATTTGAAGTTTAAATTAAAATTAACCATATTTAAATTAATTACAACTGTTAATAGACTAATTCAATTCACAATTTTGTATTTCTATTAGTTAGTAATGTGATTTTCCAGAAATGCATTGAAGTAAGCAAAATCATACAATAAAAACCAAAGAACCTATAGGGAAAATAGAGTGGAACAAAACTTAAAAACTTTATCAGTAACGTACACAAAAAAAGATAGGAATCTAATAGACTTTGTAGAAAACTATGCTGTCCCTGACCTTAAGCTACTACTAGGCCTTGCAACCAACTCTTCATGGACATATTGATTAGACTAAAGTTCTCTACCTCATGACTGGAGGCCTTCAAGAACAGAATGAGATGGAGTTGAGATTGGTAGGGACCATTTCTTCTCTATTCAAAGTTCCTATTTTACCATAAGATATAAAATACATATGGCACTTTATTTTGATAAAAATCTAAAGTTTGCTTGTGTAATTGAGCATTAGAAAGGTTGAAGCTTCAAAATTTTTGCAAAATGGAACAGTTTTCTCAATACAAACTACTTTCTGTGGAAGAAATTGTTCAAAAGTGAACTTAAAATGCATGTCATGCTTAAAATATTCCCTAATATATATGTTGGAACAAATTCAATTTTCTCAACAGATTTTATAGCTGCCTATAAAGATACAATTTTCATAGTCTTTTGGCAGGTTCAAGAATCATAGATTTGTTTAATAGTCAAGCTATACTTTAGGTATTTCAGAAGCATTATATATACATATATATGATATATGATATATTAGCATAGTTATCAATAGATTTCAGTGTTTTACTTGTTCAGTTTACCCCCCCCAATAATGAAGGCCCTCCATTCCTGTATTTAAGCAGCAGCAGATGACCTGCTTGTGGATCATCTATATAACTAATGAAAGGAAAGCAGGGATCATAATTCTTCCCAGTCCAGACCTCCATGTAATTGTACCCCAATATCCTAAGATCTTTCCCATTCCCAGTGGAGTTTTCCCTAAAAAGTCAATTTTAGGATAAATTTTTGTACCATTTACATAGAGCTCAGAAAAAAATTGATAGTAACAGTTTTGACCATCCTGAATTATGATAGAATTAAAGGAACTTCAAACCTGATATTCTGTGGCCATTTTGAGACTTCCCCTGGCAGAATCTTAAAAGATATTTTGGATGTGACATTTTAAAAGTTTAGTCAAGTAATCTTAAGACAGAGGGGAGGAGGCATATTAATTGGATAAGCCAGTTTCTTTACTTTTTGATATTCATTAATAAAGCTACTGCAAAAGAAGAGAAGGTACGCTGGATGCTTTAAAATAAATTTTGGATCCATCTTAAAAAAATTTTTGCTTACTTAATTATTGAAGAATTCTTCCTGTTGTTGGGCTTTTGCACAGAATTATATTAATAAAAAATCAGTGCTGTTTCTGTAGCAAATTACAGTAATAGAAAGCATATTATCTTAAAAAGATTATACCCAAATATTAGGATATCAAATAGTAATTATGATATGGTTGTGTTTATAATTTTTTTTCCAAATTTAGAAGTAACCATCAAAGAGGGCTCTTAAACATAAATTCCTAGAAAAGGGGGAAAGGATTAATTAATTGAAGAATTAAATTAATATTAATTGGAATGGAGCAAAATAGATGAAAGAAATGTAAATAAAGGTAAAATGAAATAGGGTGAAAGTGAGGGGAATCCATAGGAAGAATAATCAAGGAGGAAACTAAAGTATCCCCTCTTAGAAGTCTGATATTGGTGTGAGGAATTTTAAGAGAGCAAGGAGAGAACATTAGGAGAGAAATCTATGAATAGGTATTATCATAAAGGAAGCCATAGAGTTAATCATAATTTTGAATGTGAGGAGTCAAACTGGCCAACAAAACAGGAAAAAATGGGAGAATGTTTTATAAAACAAATCAGCAACTTGTTATAAACAAGAAAATTTTTAACAGACATCTACTGTGTTCGGGAGGTTAGAACATTATTGATTTTCTTGTTTATAACACCAAAATATTCTAAAATTGTATTCATAATTTTTGATAAGTTATAAATTATAAGCTATAAGGTAATATACTATTGTGTGGCAATGAGGAAAAGTATATTATGCATAAAGGATCATTGGACAATGAAGCAATATAATTATTAACTACATATGGTACAAACGGCAAAGCATAAAGGCACTTCAAAAAATTGTGATTTCAAAAAAAAAATTTTTAATTGTGATTTCACCTTAATACTTTCCATTTTATTGACTTGATTTTCTGCAATCTTCTATTTAATTAGATACCTAAGAACTTATTAATTAATTAACTTGAGAAATAAGTATGAATTTATTTTTAAATTATCTATTTCCTCTAATTTTAATAACTCTTTTTCATACTTATTTCTTTGTTGGTTTTCTCATATATATACACATATATATTTATAGTTCAGTTCATCAATATAGTTTTATCTGTTTTATTAATATTTGTTTGTAGGGATGTGATCTCTATCTATGAGGACTATTATAATTTCTTCCCAGATATTTTGATATCATTTCACTATTTACATTATTGCTTCTTAAATTTGTTCTTTAATCCACTCATTATTAAATATTTCATTGTTGTCTCCATTTAAGTCTATATCATTTGGTTGTGGTTTCTAAATAAATTTCTATTTTTATACAGTTATGATCTACAAAGTATATACCAATTATGTTAGTATTTTGATAATTTTTGGAAGATTTCTTGGAATCTTAATGAATCAGCTTTTGTAAAAATTTCATGTGATGCTGAAAATGTGTATATTATTTTACTGTTCTACCTAGAAGATGGTATAAGTTTTTACATCAGTTTTCTTAGCAATTTGTTATATATTTTCCATTTTATTTCTACTCTGCTAATCAGAACACAGAGATGGGAGACTCCACTTATCGTTGTGTTACTATCTATGTTGTCTTGAAGTTCAGATAATGTTCCCTTTAAGGTTGGGAATTTGAGGTTTTTTGAAATTTATAAACATATGAATGATAACATATATTTTCCTATGGTTACTTTCAGTTCATATATATATAGTGTGTGTGTGTGTGTGTATGTATTTTTAAATATTTGCTTTTGTTTTGTCATCGTTCAATTACAAATCTTGTTTTTTATAAACCACAGTAAATTTTTTCATCTCTTTGTTTTTATTTTGGGTATACCTCTATTTTTGGTTCTTATAGGTTACAGATTATAGTGTTTTCTCATTTTGCCAATCTGTCATGCTTTTTCATTTGAATGAATTTCTTATTCCATTCACACTTAAAATTTTTTAAATTAAGTTTATCTCTCCCCATCTCCTGATAATGATTTTTTGCAAATTATTATTTTCTTACACTTATTTTTTATCTATCTGTTAACTTGAATATTTTTTAAAGATGGTTATATGTTTCCACTGACTCTATTCCACTTACCTTATGCACTTTTCTTGCTTATTATTCTTTTTCCTTTTGAGATTTGTTTATTAGTTCATTTCTTTCTTCTGATTTTATCTAGTTATAAAATGTCCATCAGCCTTTTTTCCTTTCAGTTTGGTAAGTAGATTTCACTTTCCACATCTATTTTATTCACCAATAATGTAAATTGGTGGATTTTTTAAAATTTCATTTTCTTGTTTTCCTTGCAAAAAATATTTTTCATTGTTTTCATAATCCATTTTCTCTATATATTTTCTAGAACTTCATTTTCTGATTCATGACCCTATAGAGAAGAGAGATAAAATTATGCATTATTAGCACTAATGAGGACAAATAGGTCAGTCAGTGGATAAAGTGCCTAATCTGAAGTTAGGATGACTTATCTTCCAAATCTGGACTAATATTTGCTAGTTTTGTTATGTTGGTATGTCCCTTACCTTCATTTGCCTCAGTCTCTTCCTCTGTAAAATTAACTGGAGAAGGAAATGGCAAACCACTTCAATATCTTTTCACAAGTAGCAACTATAACAACAACAAGATCAACAAATGGTATATTGACAAATTGGGCATGATTGAAAAATTACTAAACAATAAGAAAAATCACAAATTAATATTGATGTAAATATTTTATAAAATATTAACAATAGGAGGATCTAGATGGTGCAGTGGATAGAGAATCAGCCTTGCAGACAGGAGGACCTGAGATCAAATCCAGACTCAGACACTTAATAATTACTTAGCTGTGTGATCTGGGGTAAGTCACTTAACCTTATTGCCTTGCCCAACCCCCCCAAATAATAGCAATAAGTTCTATCTATCTATCTATCTATCTGAAAAAATATTTATCATAATGATATTAGATTTTTACTAGGGTTATCAGATAAGTATACTTTAAGAAAATAATTGACATAATCATATGAACAACACATTATGATTGGATCAGACCATAAGAATTAACTGTGATTAAGCACTGTGATACATGGGAGATGAAGTAATTTTAAAAGTAACAATTTTTGACTACGAGGTAAAAGAAACACATACAAAATATAGCATTATATTATGTTAAAAAAGTAAAAAGCTAAAAGGAAAAATTATAATGATATGACATGATGTAATAAATGATACAAGTATATTATGAAGTACATATTATCTATTTCTAAATCTTAGATCTCACCTTATTTGTTATTGAGAAATATTAGAATTCCTTATAAGTTCATAAATAAGAATGTATATTTATTTTTTCCATTATTATTTAATATAGTACTTAAAATTCTTACTATAGAAATAAGTAAAAGGAAAGAAATTAATATTTTCTAAGAGGAGGTAAAATCATACTATTTACAGTTGATTTGTCTTATTTAGAAACCCTGGAGAGTCAGTGAAAAAAATTAATTTAGTTGATTAATTGCTTCAGTAAACTAGTGATTGGTAAAAATAAAATCTGTAAGTACTTTCACAAAGTATCATGTGTAATAAACAAAAAGAAGATATTTTATATAGAAAAAAATCATTCCATGTAACTAAGAATGGCATATAATATATTGAATTTAACCTACCTATACATGCAGGGTACTTGCATAAAGCACCTAAAAAGCAATCTTATAAAAAGAAAGATCTAAATAACTTGGAGTTGTAAAATGTTCATGGCAAAATAATAAAATTAAACTACTTCCTGAATTCATTTGCAGATCTCAGGTAATAACACTGTAACTGCCAAGTTGTTTCTTTATAGAACTAGAATAAATAATGAAATTTATTTGATGAAAATTTTTTTAAAAATTGCAGCATCACAAAATTTCAAAATTGGAGGAGATCTAAACAGCAAGACAATATTTTACACCTCCTTAAGCAACTCACTGTCCCACTTTTCAGGTGAATGTTAGCAAATATTTTCATCCCTCTTGAATTCTACCATGGGTCCCTCTCCTGAGAGAGGCTCTCAGCTCAGAAGTTTGCCTCTTTTTTACACTGAAAAAAATGAGCTTATTCACTGTCATTGGGAAGATTCTCTTCTCTCTTTCTCATTTCTCATCATTCAGATGCTTTAATATGTATATATGCAATATATGAACATATATATATATAGATTAGATATAGATTGATAGATACATATAAATATTCAAAAAAGTACTTTGAAGGCCAATGTGATGAATGGTTTCTTCTGAACACATTTGAATATGGTTCATTCAGTCCTATGAGATAGGCAAGAGTTGTTCCAAAAGGGATTGGCAATGACCACAATTGCCCTCAGCTGATCAAAAGAAGAGATGGGTGCAGCAAGGTATCCAATACAGTAACTGGAATAGTGCAAGACAAGCTGGTGGGAGCCCTAGGGAGAGTTCTCATTGTGAATAGTTCCACGAAGTGCAAGTTGACATTATCCTAATGTCAGTTGAGATCGAAATCTAAAAAGTGTACTAACAGCAGAGTAGTATAGCTCTATGAAAAGCAAATTGACAATTATCTTAGTGTTAAAGCCATTGCCAGTTATGTCTGAGAAAACCCACTGAGTGACATTGAGGTTAGTATTTTCAAGGGTGCTACATCCTGTTGCCACATGAATACTACCCTACATTGTCTGTACTCTGTGATTCCATGCTGATACAAGAGAAAGAGAAACCAAGAAAAGTCAGTGAGAAAAGGTCAAACTGATGATTAGTCTATTGAAAGTTAGCATGTAACTGGCAGTCACATTATGTCTCCAAATAGCACATGCTGATGATTGCCCCGTGTTGATGGAGCTCCATGGTGCTTTATGATATGGGAGGAACCAAAACCAATTTAAGGCCAAGAGACTCAGCTCTTGGCTGAGTCCTGTTTCCTATAAAACAGGGTGTGGAATGAAATGATTCTTTAAACGTAAGTGAGAAGGCTATCTTTCACAACATATCCCTCATTTAATAAAACAGTTGTGCAACTCATATCATCAATCATTTGGTTGATGGATGTGATCCTCTTTGGTACTGAAGGACTTTTAGTTATCACACACACACACACACACACACACACACACACACACACACACACACACACACACCTTCACTCTTATTTCACATGACATTGCAAATTTTTCTATATTTATGTGATCCCATTCCATCTCATTATCTTTATTAGAATACACCATCTATAATGACTACTTTCTCAATAATTTCCAATTTCTCTGTCAACTGATTGATCCTTTATTGCCTACAGGCCTATTCAATATATATATACCTACCCTCACCAAAATTCACTTGATCCTTCCATACCCTCTAGCTATTATCATATTTGCTCCCTCTTTCCTGCTAAACTCATTTGGAAGACAATTAAAAGTCTATACCTAGAGGCAGCTAGGTGGTTAAATATATATAGAGCACCAGCCCTGGAGTCAGGAGGACCAGAGTTCAAATCCAGGTTCAGATGTAATAATTGCCTAGCTGTGTGACCTTGGGCAAGTCACTTGATCCCATTGCCAAAAATAAGCAAATAAATAAACAAACAAATAAATAAAAGTGCATGCCTTCACTTCTTTCCCTCTTGATCTCTTCCTAACTCTTTGCAGTTTAAGTTTTTTTCTGATAATTCTACTGAAACTCTTCCTCCAGTCATCATCCATCTAATGAACTCAATTTTCATCTTTTTTGACCTTTCTGCAGATGTTCATTATTATTTTCTCCCTCCTTGATATTATCTTTTTAAATTTTTATAACACTATTCTCTTGGTTCCCTTTTACTTGTCTGACCCTACTTTTCAACCTCCTTTGTTTATCTACATCTTAGTCATAGCAGTTAACCATGATGTTCTCTAAGGTTCTTTCCTGTACTCTCTTTTCCCTCTACTAATTCATTTGGTGATCTCATCATCTACTATGCTTTTAACTAGCATTTTTGTGCAACTAACTATGGAATCTTTTTGTCTAGCTAACTTTTTTGCTATACTCTAGTTTCCTATTTCAGCAACTATTGGATTTTCAGTGACTGATTGATAGATTATTGTTCATAATCTAAGAAGACCATGGCATCATGAGAATGATGACATGACATGCATATGATTTTGACTAAAGTATCTTCCAGAACCATCTTAATCCAATGACCTGAGAGCATAGGAAACAGGATTTCTGGTATTGGTCTAGATAAAGCAGGCCTCTCAAACTAGCTGTCTTGCAGACATTTGAAGTCTAAAAGGTCTAAAACTGAATTCATTGTCCTTTTCCCAAAACCTACCTCATTCCTAACTTTCCTGTTATTGGCAGTCCCTCTAATGACCAAGGTATCATCCTCAATTCCTCTTATTCTATAAATCGCACAAAATCCAATCAGTTGCTAATTCTGTCATTTCTATCTTGCCAGCATATTTCCCATGATGTCTTTGGTCCTCTTCAAAAACAAAGGACAAGCAACAATGCATATATCCAGTATTTTACTCTGAAATATCACATAGCAGCTAAAGGCTTTTATCACTTCACACCTGGGATATTGCTATAGCCTACTGCTTGTTGTCTCTGTCTCAAGTCTCTCTCTTCTCCATTCTATCTTAGATGGAATGTCAGGAATCATCTTAAATTTTGAATGTGATTATGTCATCCTCATCTTCAAACTTGAAAAGGATTCTTGTTATGTCCAAGATCAAATGTAACTTCCTTTTTATGGCTTTTCAAACTTTTCATTACATACCTGCTTCCTTCCTTTTCAGACCTCTTATGTCTAGCCTTATAATATACTCTTTGATCTGGTGGCCTACATGATGTTCCATTGAACTCCTAATTCTGGATATTTTTCACTGACTGTGCCCTAACCTGGAAGTCTCTTTCCTCATCTCTGCCCCCAGGCTTCCCTGACTTCATCCAAGTTCTCAGCTAAAGTCACTTGTTTTACAACAAACATTACCCAATCCTCATTAATTGATTAATCTTCATTAATCTTAGAATCTTCCTTCTACACATAGTTATACGTACATGTACATTTGTTTACATGTTTTCTTGCTCATTAAACTATTTGTGATCAGTGGTTTTCCACTCTTTTCTTTGTATCTTGAGTATTTAGAACCTCATATATAGTTTGAAATTAATAAATGTTTGTTAAATTGACTCTACTTGAGAAAGAAAGTCTGCTTTTATGAGACAATTATAATCTTAATAGTTAATCTATGGAAGTATAAAGAATTATGGATTTTCATTATTATGGTATATGGATTAATTTATAAAATTTATAAAATTCTAGGAGGTGGTGCAAAGCTAGGAAGCTCTGGGAGCTTTTCCTGAAACAACTTTAAATGAAGCTTCTGAACACCTTAAAATGACACAACCCACAAAAAAATCAAAGTGAATCAGGTTCTCACACAAAGATATCATGGAACAACTTCAGTAAATACTAAGTCAACAGGGAAGATCTGTGAGAAGGGTCTATAACACCAGGTGGGCTAGGATCACAGAGGAGTAGAGAGCAGTGCCAGTAAAGGCCAGTCTCAGCAATCAAGGGCAACTGGGTCAGTGGTAGCACTGACAATTTTCAGACCTCTTAGCCCAGAGGTTGCCAAAGACAACTTGGAAGGTCAGAAAGAAATGTCTTGTTCCAGGGAGAGAATAGAGCATAGTCCAGTAGCAGCCTCAACAATGCAGACCTGGCCCCAGCAAACCAAGAGCAGTCCTTGGGAGTAGCTGGGGCAGGGGGGAGGTCAGAAGGAGATTCCATGGGTCCTTTTGTTATATTTGAGGCTTCTGCTCAAATCTGAGTCACTGTCAGGGTCTCAGTCATGGGAAGAGGTGGAGCAGTAGTACAACAGAACTTACTGCTCCAGAGGAGCAGAGGACCCTCCTCACTGTTCCACTGCAGAAATGAGTGCTTGAGGTCACCCACAGAACATAGTATAGGCCAGGAGAGGATTAAACACCTCTCCTTAGATCATACCACCTGGGAAGAGATGAAAACTTGCAAGTCCCTAGCAGTATCTCTGAAAACACCTATAAAACCCCCAAAACTTGAGACATTGTGCCTTCCATACTGAAAGCATAGCTTTATCTTAGGAAGGTTAAAAGCAAGTCACAGGCTGGGTAAGTGAACAAATGGCAAAAGAAAAAACATCTGGTGATTGAAGGTTATTTTGGTGATGAACATGGACAAAATGCATTCAGCATCAAAGCTCCTACTTCCAAAATCTTCAAGAAAAATATGAATTGGTCTCAAGTCAAGGAAGAGCTCATAAAGGATTTTGAAAATTAAATAAGGCAGGTAGAAGAAAAATTGGGAAAAGAAATACAGGAAAACCAAGAATACCGAGTCAGTAGCTTAGTGAAGGACCTACACACACACACACACACACACACACACACACACACACACACACACACAAACAGATAAACACACACACACACAAGCAAAATACTGAAGGAAATAGCATCCAAAAAACCAGTCTGAGCAAAATAGAAAAGGAGATCCAAAAATTCAATGAGGAGAAGAATGCCTTAAAAAATAGAATTGAGGGGCAGTGATAGAGCATAGGCCTTGGAGTTAGGATGACCTGAATTCAAATCCAGCCTGAGACACTTAATAATTACATAGCTGTGTGACCTTGGGCAAGTCACTTAACCTCACTGCCTTGCAAAAACAACTCAGAATTGATCAAATGGAAAAGGAGATTCAAAAGCTCACTGAAGGAAATGATTTCTTAAAACATAGAATGGAGCAAAGAAAAGTTAATGACTTCATGAGATATCAAGAATCAATAAAAAAATAGAATGAAAAACTACAAGTCCATGTGAAATGCCTCATTGAAAAAATAACTGACCTGGAAAATGCAAGGGAGATAACTAAAAAGTTACTGAACTATCTGAAAACCATGATCAAAATATAAAAAAAAGGCCTAGGTATTACTTTTCTTTTATTTTATTTATTTAAGGCAATGGGGCTAAGTGATTTGCCCAAGGTCACACAGGTAGGCAATTATCTGAGGGCAGGTTTGAACTCAGGTCCTCCTGATTCCAGAGCTGGTGTTCTATCCACTGTGCCACCTAACTTCACCCCTCCCCCCACCCAGGAATTATTTTTCAAGAAATTATAAGGGAATATTGCTCTGATATTCTAGAAGCAGAAGGGAAAAATGGAAATTGAAAATAATTGTCAATCACCTTCTGAGAGTCCAAAATGAAAACTTCTTGCAATATTATTGCTAAATTTCAGAACTCCCAGATCAAGGAGAAAATATTATAAGCAGGCAGAAAGAGGTGATTCAATTATCATGAAGCTATACATGGATCACATAGGATGTATCATCTTCTTTAAGGGAAAGTAGGACTTGAAATATGAGATAGAAGGCAAAAGAGCTTAAACTACAACCAAGAATCAACTACTCAGCAAAACTGAACATGTTCTTTCTGGGGAAATAAGGGACTTTCAAACTTTCCTGATGAAAATACCAGAGATGAATAGAAAATTTGATGTTTAATCATGAGACTCTTGTGAAGGTTAACAGGAAAGGCAAGTCATAAAGGACTTAAATATAAATTACTGCATGGGATGAGGATACTGATAATCCATATAAACTGTTTCATTTATTAGCATAGCTAGGGAAAGCATATACAGACAACACACAGGTGGGGGCCAAATATGAAGGGATAATATAGTAAAAGGGTGGAAAGAAGAGGTGAGAGAGGTATATACTGGGTGAAAGGGAAAGATAGAATGAGATAAGTTATCTCACATAAGTGACAAGAAAAGACTTTTGCTGAGAAGTGTAGTTGAAGGAGAGAGTAACCCTTACTCTCATTGACTCAGAAAGGGAAATATATATATATATGCATCTATGCATATATATACATATATATGCATCTATGCATATATATATATATATATATAAATGGGCATAGAAATCTATCTTACATAGAGAATAAAGTAGGAGAAGAGAATTAAAGAAAGGGGGGAGATTATATAGGGGGATGAAGACAGGGAGGAGGTGTCAAATGCAAAAACACTTGTGGAGGGATAAGGGTGAAAGGAGAAGGAGAATAGAATAAATGAGATATAAGAAGAGGGTGGAGGGAAATACAGTTAATAATAAAATGTGGAGGAAAATATTGAAACAAATTTCTCTGATAGAGATATCATTTCTCTAACAGAGAATTGAGCCAAATTTATAAAAAATAAGAGCCATCCCCCAAATGATAAGTGTTAAAAAGAAATGCTTGCAATGCTATGACTTTATTTTAAAAAGTCTTATCTTACTATTTATTGGAGAAATGCAGATTAGAACAATTTTGAGGTACTACCTAACCATTTTGTAGAGCAGTTTAAACTATGCCCAAAGGGCTACAAAACCATGCATACCCTTTGACCTAGCAATATCACTTCTAGGTCTGTATTCCAAAGGGGATGGAAAACAGGAAGGAAAAGGATCTACATGTATAATGATGTTAGTAGTAGCTCTTTTCTTGTGGCAAGGAATTGGAAATTGAAGGAATGCTCATCAGTTGAGGAATGGCTGAACAAATTGTGGTATGTGATTATGATGGAATGCTATTCTTCTATAAGAAATGATGTTCTCATTTAAATGAGATGTTCTCAGTAAAACCTGGAAGGACTCTCATGAGCAGATGCAATGGGAAATGTACTATATACAAAGTAACATCAATATTGCAGGATGATCAGCTAGGAATGACTCATCTTTTCTTAGTGGTGCTGGGACCAAAGACAACTCTGAAAATTTATGATAAAGAAAACTCTTGATCCCCAAAGACAGAGCTGATTGTCTCTGAATACAGATTGAGACATATTTTTTAATTTTATTTTTCTTGAAGTTTCTTTTTTAGTGTGTGTGGGAGACTTTCACAGAATCACTATTATGATAATGCTTTGCATGACAGCACATTTTTAACCAATGTCAAATAACTTGCTTTCTCAATGAGAGGGAGTGGGGTAGGAAGCAGGGGAGAGAATTCAGAATTCAAAGTTTTAAAAATGAATGTTAAAACTTGCTTGTATAAATAATGGGGGAAATAAAGGAAAACTATAAATAAATAAATAAATAAATAAATGTGTGAAAATAAAATCTATCAAATATACTAAATAAATTCCTCCAAGAAATTCAGAATTAAGAGTTATTTTTATAGCAGGACATTAAGGACTGTTTAACTTAAAAAAACAGGAAAAGCTCAAAATAATTCCATTTAAAACAAAAACAACCAAAATCATTTAGCTCAATATATGAAGGAAATGATTTTATCAAAATACAGTAGTCATTTATGCTGAAACTTACTGTAATAAGGCAGTGGTTTTCTTAAGCAATTCCCTTTCCCTGAAACAGTTTTCTTTCCATATTCAACCTCTCCCTAAGTTTCTTTTGCCCCAATTTCACTAGAGATATCCCCTATGAAGTTTCCTAGTTCTCTTCAAAACTGATTGAATCTAGCACTTTTAATGCAACTTTCTAGTCAAAGATCAATTAAAAGAAAGAAAGAAAGAAAGAAAGAAAGAAAGAAAGAAAGAAAGAAAGAAAGAAAGAAAGAAAGAAATCATACTATGAAGAACCAGACTTGGTAGATGTCTGATACCACTTTACTCTAGTCACAATAATTCATTGACTATGAAAAGTTTAAGATGAAGATGAGAAAGGCTCTCTCCAGATAAGCTATGTGTTATAGTATTCTTTCTATGTATTCTTTTTTTTTTAGTTTTTTGCCAGGCAGATGGGGTTAAGTGGCTTGCCCAAGGCCACACAGCTATGCAATTATTAAGTGTCTGAGGCTGGATTTGAACTCAGGTACTCCTGACCCCAGGGCTGGTGCTCTATCCACTGTGTCACCTAGCTGCCCCTCTTTCTATGTATTTTTGTCACATATCTTTTCTATTTTAAGACAAAGTAAAACTCCTTCTTGGTTAACTAAGTGACACACTAGATAGAGTGCTGAGTCTGGAGTCAGCAAGACCAGACTTCAAATCCAGTCCAAACACTTACTAGCCCCAGACAAGTCCCTTCAGCCTGTTTGTCTTAGTTTCCCCATCTTAAAATGTCATATAGAAGGAAATAACAAATCACTCCAGTATCTTTGCCAAGAAAAATCTATGTGGGATCACAAAAAGTCAGAGATGATGAATAACTACAAACTTCATTCTTTGTTAAATTTGCCTCTATCACTCATTAGTGCCTTATTTTGTTCCAGCATCAAATCTGAAGTGAAAGCACTGGTGCTAGAACTGCACCTTCAAAATCTAAAAATCAGGAATGTATTTAGTATCATAAAAAGTGTTTGCTCAAAATAAAAAGTAAAGATCACATGCAATGTAGATACATTAAAAGATTTCCCAACAAATGCAAGGGAAAAAAAAGCTGGCATTTCCTTTGTTTTCCTTACTACTGACAAACTTTTAGAAATATTAGCAATAATAATAAGAAAAAAAAGAATGAAAAGGAAAGATAGATTTACTTGGAAAATGCCAGGGAATCAGAAAATTAGCAATGACTGCTTCAATTAAGTTGCAGGTTACAAAATATATATACTCAACAATAAATAATACATCTATAAGGTTAAAAAAATAGTATAAGTCCTCAAGAATAGGACTGCAGAGGAAGCACCAGGAGGAACAGAGGCAGAGAGAGAGGGACTGCTGAGCACTAGAGGCTTCGGACCAAGCCAAATTCACAATGGGAGATGTGGAAAAGGGTAAGAAGATATTTGTTCAGAAGTATGCCCAGGGTCACACCATTGGAAAGGGCAGACAACAAAGCCTGGACCTAATCTGAATGGACTCTTTGACTGAAAGATTGGTCAATCTCCGGATTTCCCCTTACACAAATGCCAACAGAAACAAAGGTATCACCTGGGGAGAGGATATTTTGATGGAATATTTGGAAAATCCAAAGAATTACATCCCTGGAACAAGGATGATCTTTGTAGGCATCAAGAAGAAGGGGAAGAGGGCTGACTTGATAGGATACCATAAAAAGGTCACCAATGAGTAATTGTTGTCTGCTTCCTTATTTACTTTAAAAAAGAGATGTCTCTCATGATGAGATTTCTTTTCTTCCTTCCTTTCTTTTTACATGTACCATAAGGAGCCTATTTAAATTGGTTTCATCAGCCTGAGAATTTTGATCATGAATAACTGATTAAAGTTGATGGAAGAAGTTCCTCTCAGCAGTTCAGAGAGCTAAGACAACTGTATTAGACTGCTATGGACTATGTTATCCCTATCGGGAGGAAGAAAAACAAAACAAAACAAAACAAAACAAAACACACACACACACACACATACATATATACATACAGCCCTTCAGAATATGATGAACATATTATAAAAATTATCACTTATGTGTTTCTTTCCCTTAATCCTAATTCCTTATACTTAAAATAACTAATCCTAATCTGTAAACTTGTTTATCAAAATATGTATGTACAATGCTAACCTGACTTCTCCATTGAGGAGAGGCAGGTAGGAAGGGAGGGTAGAAAGAAATTTCGTAACAAAAATATGCATGTGCATATGGATGAAAATAAATAAATAAAAATTTTAAAAATGAATGGTTGTTTAAAATTTTTCTTCAGCAGTTCTAATAGAAATTATGTAAATTAAGTAGACTTGTGTTTAAATAAGAATGATCTGTTTTCTCTGTTTGGGTCATAATTTCAGTCACAACTAGGCTATCACACTTTTCTATTTATTTTAAAAGATTTAGGCAACATTTTTTTAAATCATGTACCCCACTTTTTTTAGAAGGTTTTAATTAAATCTGGCTTCTTTTACTAAAATATGGGAGAAAGTCTATTTAATACCTTCATATAATTTTTACCTGTAATAATGGGTTCTTGGGGAAAAGTTATGCCCTCGCCTGTCCAAAGGCCAGTTCTATTGAATCAAAATCAAACCTAAGCATTTCCAACTTAAATTTCCTACCTTTTCGTGTAAAAACAGTTCAATCACAAAGACTTGATTAAATAATGTCTTTAAATTGTTAAAGGTATTTCAGTGTATGGTTTAAGGATTCTGAGTAGAGAACATCCCATCATTGTGGGAGTTCAGCTTGAGATAGGCTCTTCTGACTTGTTAAGTACCTGTTTTAAGCTCAGTTGTACCTTAGGATTCATATTGAGGGGCGGCTAGGTGGTGCAGTAGATAGAGCACCAGCCCTGGAGTCAGGATTACCTGAGTTCAAATCTGGCCTCAGACACTTAATAATTACCTAGGTGTGTCACCTTGGGCAAGTCACTTAACCCCATTGCCTAGCAAAAACCTAAAAAAAAAAAAACAAGGATCCATATTGAAAATCTATTGAATTTAAAAGGATTGCAGACATGTTCTATATTATGTGAATAGCAGTGGTAGTACTCATTTGGAGAGTTCATCTCTACCTTTAGTTCATCTGTAGCTATGTTTAAAACTTAATGCACTCAGAGGATTCAGGTGCATGGAGATGTGCCATTAGTACATCCACAGTCACCCCTAAAATTTGATTCAGCAATTAAACAGTTGTGAATATACTTTTCCTGAAAAAAAAAAGAATAGGGACTGCCTTACTTTTCTATTATATCCTTGGCAATTGGCAAAATGCCTTGCACATAGTAGATCCTTAATAAATGTTTGTCATTCAATCAAAATAAATACAAAATACATAATTTGGTAAAATCATGTAACAAAAAAGAAAATACATATCATATATATAAATATATGTATTTTAATCTCTCCCATTAAAATGCATTTATGTGTGGACCATACTAATATAAGAAAAATGGTAATATTACCAAAGGAAATTCATAATTTAATGATTTATCAAGCAAATTTTCAAAAGGATGCATATTGTACTCAATGAAATGATAACAAAATCATTTGAAGGAATATATTATCTTAAATAGAAGAGGGATCATGATAAAAGTAAGCATGAAGAGGAAATATCACTCAGACACTTAAATACATGATATATACTTATAACATATATGCAATGATTATCACAAGCTTTTATGATTTTTAAAATGTTAGATTATAGACTAATTGAACAGAACATACAGAAGAGAATTTAAAGCAATTTACCCTAATAACTGAAGTTTGAGTTTCTCCAAAAAAATAATTAATCCAAGGAAGAATTCTCTATTTGATTAAAAAATCCTGAGAAAATCTGAAAGTAACCTGGATAAAATTAGACTTTAAATCAACAATTCATAGTTTTTTCCAGGATAATACCAAATGGATGCATGTCATTAATAATAAAATTCCATAACAGAAAAATTAATAGACAAACAGAAAATTCATTGATCTGTTATAGATTTGAAGACTATAATTTTCTAATCAAATAAGTGATAGAGGAATTAAAAAGATAATTATAATTATATCAAAGAATCACTCAATATTTATTAAATACAGTGTCAGACTCTGTGCTAAATGTTGAAGATACAAAAAAAAAGGCAAAAGACCCTTTTCTCAAGGAACTGACAATCTAAATAAATCTAGACAAATTTGTGCATGATAGAGACTGAACCTAAGTCCTACAGCATGGTTGAGAAGTAATCAGTATGTAGAAAGAACCAGAGGGAGAAGGGAGTGGTAGTGGAAGGCAAGAACTTAGAGAAAGAAGGCATCATTAGGAGTATGTCACGTGGCATTGATACACTAGAAAAGTAGGAGAGCCAGTTATGAGTTAAGAAGATTAATCAGGAAAAAACTTAACCTCTGGGTGTCAACATTCTTGGGCAAGGCACTATTAATTTATTCTAATCATAATTCGTGTTAAAGTCCTTCCCTGGCACAAAGAGGAGAAATTGAACCTATTGAACTTCCAAGTCTTCCATTTTTGTCTCTAATTTAAAAAATTCATTTAAATGAAATCAATCTTCAATAAAAAGAATTTCAATTACTTTAGACCATAAGCAAAAAACAGAATGACACTTTAGGAAGGCAAAATTTATATGAAATAACTTCAGTAATTTTCTTGTGATGTGAGTTAGTGTCATAAGAGACTGTTAGGAAACCAAGTATTCTTTAGCAATTTAAGTGAAAATTTTCTAGAAGGTAAACAATCACATGTAAATACAATATACAAATTGTATTTTTGGTGATGGACTTTGTTAGTGAGTAAAGATTATGAAATTAGATGAAAAAAAATTTTAGTTTTAAGATATAGTTACTTCTTTATTTATGACTGGACCTGTGATTTTCTGGGACTAAACAACTTGTAATGAAGAATCCCACTCTACCAAATTAGATAGATACAACTTAAAGTCTTCCTACGCTGCCTGGGGCACAGATGAGGTTAATTCAATTCTCAAGAGTGACTCACCAGTGTCAGAATTAGGTCTTAACAGAAAGTGTCTCAATTCAGAAGCCTTTTCTCTATTCACCAAGACAAGTTTCTTTCTAGATTTATAACTTGCTTTAAGTATACAAATTGAATGTTTTAAGTCTTTCTGAGATATCTATAGCTAAAACAAAAACAAAAACAAAAACAAACCTCTGTAATGTTTCTAAAGAGTTTACATCTCTAACAAAAGTCTTAATGATGGTTGAAAATATTTTCCTCATATCAGAAATATTCAACTTTCTTACTCTATACCTAATACTTAAATTTGAATAAACTCCAATTATATATAAAGTCATATTTTTCCAGATAAAATGGTTTTTTATTTTTGATATTTTGGTATATTTGGTATACCTATAATGCCATGAATTTTGGAAACTCTATTTGGAAACTCTTTTTATCACTGCAAATCAGTAACTCTTTAATAACTTTTAGTTTTAGTGAATTTTCTAGGTAAGGTCCAGTCTTATAAAATTCATGAATATCAGAAGCAGAACTTGAATCAAGGCATTCTTGAATCTATTTCCTAGGCTTATCTTGCTCCCACTGTAATGAATTGCACAGAAAAAGTCAGAAAAAATACATTTAAAATGTCCTAATAACCTATTACGAGACTTAGTCAAAACATGCATACAAATTTTTATCTCCCTAGTCAGCCATCAATAGACAAGATGAAAATTTCCATGAAGAGTTTTAATCTCCTTCCCCTATCCCCAGAGTTACCATTGGGTGAAGTCCAGGGTTTTTTCCCAGCTTTCCTTTCCTTCAACAAACAGTGAAGTGGAAGGAAAGGGCAAAACAACACCTGTCACAAACTTACAACCCTCAAAAGAATCAAACTTGTCTTTTAAGATTTTTTTGAGATTTCAAACTTGGTTCCAAGGAAAGGAGTTGTTTTTATATCTTAACATCACAAAGAAGTATGTCATTCACTTTTGAGTCCCTTGTCTGTCCAAACTCTTTAACAAGATGAAATCTCATATCTGCTAATTTTGGCATAATGAATGATATTATCAGATAGTCAATGAATTAGGATATGGTTTGATAGTCATTTGGATTCTACTTGAGAGACTAATTATTTATAGGTCTTTTTAAGTAATACTCTAGTTTCCCCAGTAGAGCAGTGATTTTTTTGAGAGCCCAAAACATGTTGAAGACTATCTTAGTATAGTACAGTGAATTCTAATTAAAGCATAGTACACAGACTTAACTTTAAGAGTAAGACAAATCAAGATAATGAAATATAAATCCAAAAGATTGGATTACATGCATATATGCTATCTAATTTGGGAATCATATGAAACTCAACAAAAGAGAGCAGTATAAATTCCAGTTGTTATTATTATTACTATTACTATTATTATTATTATTTGTTATCATCCTTTTCCTCCTCCTCCTCCTCCTCCTCCTCCTCCTCCTCCTCCTCTTGTCATCAGACCTCCAATTTAGTTATATTTTCCTTCCCTGAGTGTTCTATTGCTTCAAGCAAGTTCCTGATAACTAAAGCAATGTTTATAGAGAATTATAAGGATGTGCTCCTAACAAATGAGTTAGAGTTTGGAGGGAAGAAATGGATGCATATGCAAATTTTAAGTTTTGTATGTATTGTTAACATTTCCTTAAATCTATATAATCAAAAAATAATAATCCCAAACCCTGATTTATAATGTATAAATTCTGAAAAAATCCAGAACAATAAAATTTTAATAATCAGCTCTCTTAGAACAGGATTGAGTTGGGCCCAGCTATGCATGTTCTAAGAAAATTGCTTAGTTTCCAGAAGTGAATAAAAAAAAGATAGATTTATTCTAGTAAGACTTCTAAGTAATTGTCCATTTTAGTGATGATAAACAATTTATCAGATATAAATAAGATGCACAATATAGAAGAGACTTGAAGATAATAAAAGTCTGAATACAGCTGAAATTTCAGATTTATGAAAATTTCATAATATAATCACTAAAAAATACTAAATACATCATACGAAAAAGCAAAAGCATCACCTTGCCAAGCAAGATCTATTAATTCAAAGCTTTGGTTTTTACAGTAATGATATATAACTCTGAGAATTGGACTATAAGGGGGTGGCTAGGTGGTGCAGTGGATAGAGCACCAGCCCTGGAGTCAGGAGTACCTGAGTTCAAATCTGGCCTCAGACATTTAATAATTACCTAGCTGTGTGGCCTTGGAAAAGCTGCTTAACCCCATTTTCCTTGCAAAAATCTAAAAAAAAAGAGTTGGATTATAAGGAAAGATGAGTGCTATACCATCATCATTTTCAAATTGAGGTTCTGGAGAAGACTTTTGAGAGTGCCTTGAACACAAAGTAGATCAAATCAGTCAATTCTTAAAGAAATTGATTCAGGCTATTCACTAGAAGGTTAAATACTAAAGCTGTAGCTTAATTATTTTGGCCATATAATAAGATCTTGGAGTGTAAAAGACCTTGATTTTGGGAAAGATTGAAGACAAAGACAAGGAATGTCAGAGGATGGAAGTATAGATAATACCATAGAAGTAGAACCTTCAACTTGAACAGAATTTGAAAGATAGTAATGGTTAGAAGAACCTGGACTGCTATGGTACATGGGAATTATTAAGAGTAGGACATGACTGAATGACTGAACAAAAACAAAACAATACACAACATAACATAATGTAAATTTGAATTTGTAATTGCATCAGCATAGTTATTTCTCCCACATGTATTCTCTTATATTTGCTTCAAAGATGACCACACAATTTACTGAGTCTTTTTAGTTCATTTACCATCTCAGTGATGTGGAGGATGTGAACTATCCATTGAAAAGTAATATTGTTACTACAAATATTCAGATCTTTAAATCCATTTTCTTGGGCAAACAGAACCATTATTGCATGCAACTTTATGCAAGTTATAGGCAAATTGCTGATCTGGAGATTATGAAGGATTGATCCACACAAATAAAAATAGTTGGTAAGAACCTTTTCTGATTTTTATTAATCTAATAAATCTATTTCTTTACCTGATATATTTTCCCATTGTTTTCCTCTTCTATTTTGTTCCAAGTTCTGTAAGCATTCTTTTTGACTTCTTCATTACTCCTTTTGTCTCCAAATTACAACTAAAGATTCACTTATTAATTTCTATGGTAGGTAGTCTTCCTTACTTTAACGACTATTTTATCCATAGGAGTATAAAATACAACCACGTCAACTACGTCTCTGCAAGACACACCATTCATGTTTTCTTTTCTTTCCACCTCAATAGTCTATATGTATACTTGTACCTTTATGCTTCATATGGATAATATTAAGAAACATGAGCTGGTGCTAGTTCAAAATGACTGATGAGAGCCAATCATAACATTACTAACATGAACAACTTCACCTCAGAAATCTGTGAATATTAAAAATTTGGGCTTGATCTATTGTTTAATATTCACAGTTAAAGTGATTATAAAAATATTAATAACATGGATTAAATTTAAAGTTAATAATGGATTTTTTGGTGTGTTGGAGTGATCTGGTTGGTTAATTTTTACTAGCCCATCTTTGTATATAGATATTACTCATTCGTGTGTTACATAGCAAACTTTGCACAGAGTTTAAATGTTAAGCATTTAATTATATAATATTGAATGCACCTTTCCAAAATCTCAGTTACAAAGGATCATTAATTTCAAAATACAGTAGCTATTTTTAAACACAAGAATTTGCATTTATGTCTTTCTTAAGAGATACTGTGGAGTTAATTTAAATGACAAAAAAAAAATTCCCCTAAAGAAGCCCCAAGTTCCTTTTTTGTTGAGGAAAGTTACATTTACATAATCTCCTCTTAAGGCACTATCTTCAACCTGAGTAAAAGAGAGAAGTGGCAGTCTTCTAATGCTAACAATATAAATTTATCTGAGCTGAAACATTTGGAGCTTATACTTCCAGGACATGTTTAAACATCCCATCAGTCTATAAGAGACAGAATAAATGAAGTCTGTAGACACAACCTGCAGGGATAATGAAAAAAATATCAGCTATTGGTACTCTCAGCAGGCCTCTCTTCAGATAAATTCAGTATTGTAAAGTAGGTAGTCTTTATTTCATTTATTTATTAATTTATTACTGTATGAGAAGATTTCATGTTAGACAAAGCAATTTTTATGATTTATTTCTAAATAGTTTTCTTCACTCTAAAAAAAAATCCAGTGGGTCCACAATGTTGAATTAATCTTCCAAAACCATTTCTCTAAAGAAGTTGTTTCCTCATATTTGTGATCAACTTGAATGTGAATAGGATTAGATTCATATTTATTTTTATTCCATCACTGAAATCAATGTCTTTTTTATTATAGGAAGAAATGGAGGGAAAAAATATCTTCTTCTAACAAAATGTAAGCTCTAAAGTTAACTATTTTGATGAAGTAATATGTTTCATTCACTTCTTAAATTTCTACTAAATGATAATCCTAAATTGAATAATAAATGTCTGAAAACATTGTTAAACAAAATGCTGAATCAATTATTCAAATAGTCATTTACTTGGGACAAAAATTAAAATTTTTATGAGAATAATTAAGATTCTGGGTAGTTTTGCAGCAAAATCATATAAGCAACAGTTGAGAAAAACAAGAACATATTTAGATGGACATGATTACTAGTTTCAAGAAAGCTTAATATTGGGGCATCTAGGTGGCACTGGCCCTGCAAACTGGAGGACCTGAGACTTCAAATTTGGCCTCAGACATTTAATAATTACCTAGCTGTGTGACCTTGGGCAACTCACTTATCCCCATTGCCTTGCAAAAAAAAGGTTAATGCTTGAAAAACCAATCAATTAGATTAATTCTACATGACCACAAAGGTAAGAAATAGGCTGAATGGAAATCAAAAGGCTGAAATATAAGGTAGCATTTTCTGATAATTAGAGTTCTATGAAAGGAATGAAACCTTTCTCCACAATTTGTACTCATTAGATGCATTTAAATAAAAGATTATCACTTGCCATCAATGATAGAGTTAAGTCATCCTGGATAATCTTTAAGATATCTTCCTATCTAAAATTCATAATGTTTTAGTCATTTACATAAATTTCACTAAACACATCAGCTTAATCACTTCAACACATTCTGAAAGTTAAAAGAAAAATTCAGTGATTTGGTGAAATGTCTAGTTCTAGTTTAGCTGCTGACTACTTGAGTTCAGTTCTGCCTATGACAAATCATTATTCAGACTCTGGAAAGCAAGAGTGGAAAGAAAATAAAAGTTTATTAAAAGAAGTTACAACACATAAGAAAATAGGAGGTGAAGAGAGACAGAGTCAAGTAGAGCTGACTGGGCCAGGGAGTCTGAAAAGACCAGCTTGGAGTGGAAGTCCCACCCAGAATTTTATTGTCATGCCCCTTATCTAGAAGGTAAAAGGTGAATTCCCTCCCTGCTTATGACCCTGGTATTAGATAGAAGACAAAGTCTAAGAAGATCAGGATACAAATATTACATTAAACAATTAAACAATGGTAGTTGTTTTACAACTCAAGAATAGGTACCCTCCACCCAATTTAACAAGATTTAGCAGTCTTTAAGATTACAAATTTTGTTTCTGTTACATTCATAATTCTCAACACTAGCACTTGATACCTTGAATGGAAGATTTCTTTTTTCCCTTTTTGTTCATTCAAACCAGGCAATTAAATCATGGTAATACAGTTTAATATGATTAATTCCCCTTCCTCACCCCATCCTTGTACTAAATTCCCCAGATTACTGGGTAGTTTATTAAAAATAATTGTTTAGTAGGGCAAAAAATACTATAACATATTACAAATTAGCATTGGACAACCATGTGGAATAATGTTACCTGTAAATCTAGATTAGATATTAAAACAGTGTCAGAACATAATAATTTCTGGAATAGCTTCCTGGAGTTGAAAGTTTTCTGCCTTTGAGATCTACTATATAAATATAGGATATTATAACTATGTACTTAATATGATTTCGATATTTACAAAGTCATTTTCTATATTTACAAAGTCTGAGTCTAGCTTCTGTTGCCTTAATCTCTACAGTTTGCCCAGAACACAAGGAAATAGGACTTTTGGAAAAGCTGTTTTTTACCATATGTAAGGAGCCACTGAAAAACAGTTGCTGATGTTGTCAATGGGATCTAGGGTAACCAGATAAGCATAGGAATTTGAGAACACTGAAAGATGAAAGAATTCACATGTGCTCTCTGAGATGTTAAAACTGCTCAGGATTTTATTATGAAATATAGAAAATTAACCTGGTTAAATCTTTTCCTCCGGAAGGGTCAACATGCACTTTATGATAGGGTAAATAACAAAAGACTAGGCACCCTTGCTTGGTAGACAGAGAAAAAGGGAGAGAGATAGGTAAAAAGAGACAGAGATAAGGAGCCATCACACAGAGTTGACTGAGTCAAGTGGGCAGAGAGGTCCCTAGCAGAGGTCCAGGTCAGATTTTATAGCCTTGCCCCTTGTCTGGGCACTGAGTGCAAAAGGGAATTCCCTTCCCTCTTATGTGACTGAAACCAGGAGGAA
Organism: Macrotis lagotis; assembly: GCF_037893015.1. Classification (NCBI taxonomy): domain Eukaryota; kingdom Metazoa; phylum Chordata; class Mammalia; order Peramelemorphia; family Peramelidae; genus Macrotis; species Macrotis lagotis. Next base: position 200,503,435 of record NC_133666.1, on the reverse strand, counting down.
AGTTGGAAATTGGGGGTTGGGAATGAGAAGACAGGATACAAATTTTACATTGAACAATGAAACAATATGAGACAATTTACATCTCAAGAGCAAAAAGACCCTCCACTCATTTAACAATATTTAACAATATTTAAGATTACTGAATTTATTTCTAACTATAAATGTTCACATTCCTAATTCTCTACAACATCACTGGCACTTGAGAGAAAGTTTTTCTTTGGTCATATATATGAGTATTTTGCAGCTATGTCATTAATATATCTATTTTAATATTTACAGAGTATTAATGTAATCAAATAATATGATTGCTTTAAAATGTCATACTATTTGTAAAATCTATATGATATTAGATAGTTTATGTGTGTATATGCATGCACACAAATATATATTATATATCTTCCTTTAATATGTAGAGAAACATATACAAAGTTTTATTTTTCATTGTATATGTAGGTATACATATACATATACATATACATATACATATACATATACATATACATATACATATACATATACATATACATATACATATACATATACATATACATATACATATACATATACATATACAAAGTTTTTCAAGGACCAATATACAGCACTGAATCTAGGACCTTTTGCTATTATTGTGTGTATGCGTGTGCATGTGTGTGTGCGTATGTGCGTGCATGTGTGTGTATGAAACTTTAGGGATGTTAGTTTTTATTCAGATTCAAATTTATTATTATTATATATTTATAATTAATATAATATATTCTTATGCTTATAAATATGAACATTATTTTAAATTTATCAAGGTGATAAAGACTATTGGGAATTTCTAATCTTTTGTCAAATATTAACTTGGGACAGAATCATACTTCTAGCTAGTATCAAGGAGGAAAACAAACCCCCTTAACTGAAGCCTGTGATTATTTTGTTAAGGTTTTGTTCAGTGGTCACACCTATGCCCTTATCAGGGAGATGGTTTCTAGTTACTTTTAAAACTGATAGTTTCTAGTTAAGACAAAAGTCAGGATGTCTAACAGTTGACTCTGAAAAGCCTAGAAGATTTACCAGAGAGAGAAGTTTAATAGGCACATGCTTCTTTGAAAGAAGATGTTTATGAGAGTAGACAACAGTGAAGCATGACATGCTCAAAGGAGAGAAAAGATGGCAAGAGGGAGCAACATGATGACTTTGCCAGAGATTTTCATCAGCCTTCCATTCAAATCCCCAGTTCTGATTTTATATTTTAATGAGAAAAAAATCCTTGTTTTCTTACTATTGAAATATGTTGGCACACATGTATATATTCACATATGTAACACTTGCATGTTTATATAATTACCCTTCATTATACATATTCTGAATTATGTGTGTTATGCATATTGTATGATGATACTTAATTGTGAAAAATTATCTCAATATAAGGATACAACTAAAAATGACCAAGGGTTCTCTCAAAATGTGAATGGATAAAAAAATGGTCCTTTAATTTGTTACTCTGTATCCTTTCAAAACTTTCATTTGTGACACTGGCTCCTAGACCGATTGACTCTCCAGATTATTTGGAAAGAAGAATATGATTCCTTAAACTTAATATAAATCTGAACTGTCAGCAGTAATGCTTCCCTGTACCTTCCACAGTTATATATCATTATCTGATACAGTGTTATAATGAATTCTGAAGTATTTCCTTTGCTCTATGTTTTTTATGATTACTTCATTTTATTGTACAAAAACTTCTTGTGCAATCAATCTATTATGCAGTGCAACTATCAGCTTTATCCAGCCTATTGTGACTGAGCCTAGGTTAGCTCACTTTACAGCTGATTTGTTGATCTTATTCTACTGAATGACCATTAGAACAGTATCTAAGTTTTACGGGTCACTTTCAATTCTATATTTCCTATAAAGTTTTAGATAGTATTTAGATTGATGGATCAATCACATGACTAAATGATGAAAATGGGAAAATTCCTTTCATATATCTTAGTACAGAAAGGACCCACTGAAATCAGAGAGTTGGGGCATTGGCTACAAAAGTTATTCACACAAATGATAAAGGACTGAGGATCTTTTAGAAAGTACAGACAGCATAGCCACTTTTTCTTTTTTTTTCAGAGATTACATGGCATGCAACAGGATTACATCTCTGCCACTGAGAGGTAATTTTCCTTTACATTTAAGGAATAGAATGACCTCTTCCAAAAACAGAATCAAAAACCTGGAATAAAATTCTCATCATAGTGAGGAGTGAAGTGGACCTTTCATGGAAGAAGTAGTTCTTTGCTCTCTACATAAAAAGACACAGGTGCTATCAGCAAAAGAAGTCAGATGAACAGATAAGTAAAAATTATTAATAATTCCATATGGTAGGGTACTGAGATACCTAATTTTTTAACCTAGAGAATTCATCTACACTTCCATGTTTTTATATACAGAGCATGACAGAAAATCTATCAATAATCCTAAAACCTGATGACCACAAGTATTTCTTGTTATTCATGTAGATGCAAATGCTGGAAAATCTAATGCATTACCAAGGATCAGAAGGATTGAGACAAGAAAACAGAGACCATAACAATACAGGCAGTGTTTCCTTTCCCTAATGGACAAAAACATTATCCTTAAGAAAGGAAAGATAGATTTAAGAAGTTAAAAAAAGATCCTTAAGAAGATGGTGATTATTAATTAAAATATGATATTATAAAAGCCTTAAAATATATCAAGAAATTATTTTGTCTGAGTTCTTGAAAATCAAATCAGGGGCTTTAAATTTTAAAGGAAGAAGGGAAAAAATACATATGTATTTTGCATCAAAGAGAGTAGACACAATGCAGAAAAAATATCATTATTCACAAGAGGAAAACATAAGAAAGGAATAAGCAATAAAGATAATCAGCAAACATTTATTGTTGTTTGGCTGTAGCCTATTCTTTGTGAATTCCTTTTTTTTGGTTATTTTTATCTGTTTGTATGTTTGTTTGTTTTTTGGCAAATACACTGGAGTGATTTTCTATTTCCTCCTCCAACTCATTTTACAGAGGGAAATTGAAGTAAATAGGGTTAAGTTAGTTGCTCAGGGTAACACAGGTATAAATATCCGAGGCCACATTTGAATTCAGCAAGATGAGTCTCTCTGACTCCAGGCCCAACACTCTATCCACTATATAACCTATTTGCCAGAAGTATATATATATTAAGTGTCCATTTATGCACTGGGAATACAACTATAAAGAGTAGAATAATGCCAAATCACAAGGAGCCTCTAAAGGTGAAGGCAAATGCACATAAAATTTGATCAAAAAATTAGTAAATATAAATATGTAAAAAATTAGTCAATGATAGTTTTGTAGGGAGGGTAATAGAAGTTATGAAGATACAAAGGTGGCTTCATGCAGGAGTTCTCTGAGCTACATTTTAAAATGAGAACATGATTTAAAATGAGATATAAAGGGAGTGCATTCTAAATATTGGGAATGGGGGGCATGCAGTGCCGTGTCTAGAAGTGGGTATGTCATATGTGAAAAACAGAGCAAATATTAATTTGGTTGGATCAGAGAAGGCAGGAAGGGTCATTTTCCAATGAGGTAAGTTGTGAAGGCCTTTCTTTGCAAGCTAAATACTGTAGTTTATATTTGATTCTAACTTTGAAAAAATCTTTGAAAACATCTGGAATAATAGGCTCATGGTCAGATCTGTGTTTAAGGAAAGTTATTTTGTAGTGGTAGGTAGTCCAGGGGAATGCCCTGGGGTCCATATAGCAGAGAGAGACTTGGGTTAGGGAGATCAATTAGGTGGGTGTTGCTATTATCTAGGTGAGAGGTGAAGGAGGGTTGAGTTAATAATGTATATTTGTAGAAAGATGAGGTCAAATGGGAACTGTGCATGCCATGTGTGTATGTGTGTGCGCATGTGTGTATGTGTGTGTGTGTGTGTCTTTGAAAATAGAAAACACAAGATTTGATATTTTGAGTGAAGAAGAGGGCAGAATCTAGGATAATGCCAAGATTATAAACATAAGAATTTGAAATAATGGTGGAACCTTTGACAGAAATAAGGAAGTTAGGGAGAAGGGAAAGCTTGAGGAGAAAGATAATAAGTTATCTTAAATATGTCAAATTTAAAATGTCTCTAATATATTCAATGTGCAAATGTATTATAGTCAATTGATGAAGCACCATTTAAATTGGAATTCTACCTAGCACTCCAAGTCATTCTCATAAAGACAATAATTAAACCTATGGAAAATATAAAAGGATTTCAGGATGGAACCTTGGGAAAAGCTAACAGGAAGAGGGTATGATATGTGAGCAAGGGAAAGAGTCATTGGACAAATACAAGGCAAACCAAGAAAGCATAGTATTAAGAAAATCCAGTTGAGAGTGTCCAGAATTGGAGTATCAACAATGCAAATGAAGCAAATAGATTAAGAAAGGAGAGCAGCAAGAAAAGATGATCAAATTGGGTATTAAAGAAATATTGTTAACTTTGGAGAGTGCAGTTTCAGTTAGGTGATGAGTTCAAAAGTCAGATTATAATGTATTGAGTAACAAACAGAATGGAAAAGGAGGTAAGAAATATAAAGAATGTTTTCAAGGAGTAAAGGCGACTTAGGGACACTAACCCCAGGAAGGCAATTTGTTGCTATAAGACTTATTGAAACATAACCCACAAGTAAAATACAGTTTTGAAATAATATATAAGTAATTTGAAAAAGGAACAGCATACACAAAAGACTGTAAGGTAATGGGGTGGCATCTTAAATAAAGAAGATGTAATTTTATGAGAAAACCCTGGATCAGAGAAATGAGATATAGTTATAGGGGAGAACATGATTGAGAGCATTTGGGTAAATGGAGGCTGAAAAAGAAGCAATATTTTCTCATAGCATATGCAAACATAAAGAGGAAATAGATACAAAAGGTATGAAATAGATTATAAGACTTGCAAAAACACATGCAAATGCTCTCTCTTTACTTAAAGCAAATCAGGAAATAATAATTTCATTCTTCAGAAGATGGAAGTAATAATGGTTGTTACTCTGTTTATTTTTGTCACCATCAAGGAAGAACTAGTTGCTAGGGCAAGAATGTTGAGATTTGAAAAATTGGACCCCATTAAAAAAAGCTATTATATTTTCTAAATATTGGTAGAGAAAAAGATCAGAAATCCAAAAGAAATAGTCAAAATTTGGCTTGGCACCCTACAGTTATGAGGAAAATATTTCAAAGGGTTAAAAGAAAAGAATTTATTTTTTTATTGTCAAAAAATTTTTCAGGGCAAACTAACCTAATGCGTACAAAAGTTTCCAATAATGAATGTTTGAAAACACAAAGAGAAGAAAAATTAGGAAGGGTTAAAAAAAAAAAGACTAGTATGGATGCCTGGGGAATTTGGCAACCAATTTAGAATTCAAAAAGAGATGCAAAGGGGCAGCCAGGTAACATAGTGGAACAAGTACCATGCCTGGATTTGGAAGCACCTGAGCTCAAATCTGATCTCAGAGACTAGTTACTTGTGTGACTATGGCAAATCATTTAACCCTGATTTACCTCTGAAAAAGACACACATAGTTTATAAACAGGGTTTTTTTAAATTCCTTTTTCATTTGGAAGGAGGTGGCAGAGATAGAAGACTTATCTTCCTTGGAAATAAAAGAAAATCTAAAAAGACAGGAACAGTAGAAACAAGTAAAGGTAGATAATGGAGACTGAATATAAACACGTGACACACTCACATAAATAGCAACTTGGGTGCCAAAGTTCATAAACTGTTGGGGATAGTAAGAAAACTTTAAGCAAGAAAAAAGAGATTTGTTTATTTTGTGCCATGTTGGCACAAAAGGAAGAAGAAAATAAGGATGAGACCAGTGCTTGGTAGATGGGGGGATGACAATGGATAGGGAGAAAAGATGAAGCTACTCAATCCTAATTTTTTTTAAATTTTCTTTTCTAAGGAAACTTCAAATTGGTAAAGTCATGTAAATAGTAATTAATAGGAAATTTAAACTCAGCATAAAGAGTATCTTTCTCAGGAGAGGATTCTGGGAACATGGCAGAGTAGGTCAGAATATTCCAAGCTCTGCAGATTTCATCCACAAGCAAGTTTTTAAAAAGTACCTTAGGGTGAATACAGAGTGACATAAATGAACCAAAATTGGAGCAGAAGAGTGGTTCTTCTGGGAAAACCAAAGAAGATATAAAGAAAGATCTGGTTCCAACCAAGTGAAGTGTAAACACCTATAAGTTAGTTCCCTGAAATAACAAGAGGTAAGAACTAGGAGCAGCCAGTTGGGAGGTAGTCTCATTCTCAGTCACAGGAGTTCTCACAAAGAGGAAATTTCTACTGATAAGGGACATTAAGTCTAGTTGTGTGGCAGAGACATGGTCTTCATCAAAGAGGAACCAATACATCTCAGAAGCAGTGACATGGGAACACATACTAGAAATCTGAGTTCTCTGTCTTAGTTCCAGAGTAGAGAAGAGAACTGAAGGTAATAGCCACTAGGAGGGTTATCAGGGAGTAAAATAATTTCCAGTACTGGAGGGCTCCAGCTATGTCTTGAAGGGAGAAGAGAGAGACTGAGTACAGGACAAAGCTCTTGTTATCAGAGGTACGCCTCTCCTCACCCCAGGACTAGAGGATGCTGTAATAATAAGCTTCTAAAAAGATAAAAAATAAAATTTAAAAATGTGCAAAGGAGGAAGAAAACAACCATAGATAATTACTGTGGTAATAGAGAAGACCAGGGCTCATCTTCAGAGGAAGTTATTAAAGTAAAAAAGAAAAGCTTCTCCTACTCCAAAGAGTAAAATCAAATAGTAACTTGCACAAAAGGAATTCATAGAAGAATTTAAAAAAAGATTTTGAAAATCAAATGAGAGAGATTGAGAAAAAACTAAAAAAGAAAATTAGAACAATTCAAGAAAAACAAGATTATGAAAAAAAAAGTAAGCCAACTGGAAAAGGATATCCAGAAGCTTTAAGAAGAAAATAACTTTTTAAAAATTAGAATTGAGCAAGGGGGATCCAGTGAAGTTATATAATCAAGAAATAATAAAAAAAAGAATGAAAAAACATAGAAGAATATGTAACACCTCATAAGAAAAATAACTAATGTCAACAGAAGATCAAAAAGAGAAAACATAAATATTGAACTATCTGAAAACTATAATCAAAAAACAATTTTAATGCAATAATACAAGGAATAATTAAAGGAAATTGTCCTGAAGTGTTAGAATAAGAGTGAAAAATAAAAAAAAAAAATTTAACTGATCACCACCCAATACTAGGAGGAAAACTTGACAGAAATATCAGAGGCAAATTTCAAAAATCCCAGGTTAAGGAGAAAATATTAAAAGTAACAGGGAGGGGTGGCTAGGTGGTACAGTGGAAAGAGCACTGGCTGTGGAGTCAGGAGTTCAAATCTGGGCTCAGACACCAAGCTGTTTGGCCTTGGGCAAGCCACTTGGCCCCAATGCCTTGCAAAAACCTTAAAAAAATTTAAGAAAAATTAACAAAAAGCAAAAATAACATAGAAAAAAAATCAAATAGGGTGGCACTACAATTAGAATTAAACAAGATCCAGCAGCAGTTGAATATTGCAAACACCATAGGTCTTGGAATACTACACTTCAAAGATCAAAGGAACTGGGGTTGTAGTGGAAAATATACTCAGCAAAGTTAAACATAATCCTGAATTAAAAACAGAAAAGATATTCAATGACATGATTTCAGTATTTTGTTACAAAAACACCTGAGCTTTATAGAAAATTTGATGTATAAGAACCTACTGAAATATATTAGCATATTTCCCCTTGTATAAGATGCACCTTTTAAAAAAAAAATTGGGGTCTAAAAACTGGGAGTGCCTGATAAAGTGTTTGTAGAATGTTTTACTTGCATTTTCCACTTTTTTCCTGTGCTTGTTGTCTTTGTGGTCATTGATCACATTTGTTATCAGTATATTATGTTTCGCCACGTTCTGTCCGGAAATGGCTCAGAGAAGACTTTAGTACAGTGCTGAAATCAAGTTCAAAGTGATCCAGTTTGCAACACTGAATGGAAATCATGTTGCCGAAGGTAAGTTTGGTCCTCCTCCAACTAAGAAAAGAATTCAACACTGGATACAGGAAGAAGAAACCCTCCTGAAAAAGCCCCAGCAGAAGAAGGGCATGAGAGGCAAGTCAGCAAAATGGTCTGAGTTAGAGAGGAAGGGAAGAGATGGACTGAAGAGCAAAGAGCAAGTGGAATTCCTGTGTCCACAAAGTGGTCTCAGTATGAGACCAGGAGAATTGCTGAAGAAAAAGAAGTGACTGATTTTAAAGGAGAGCACAATGCATACTTCAGGTTCATGAAATGGAATGGACTAAACTTGTGTCTATGCCTCAGGTTTGCCCAGGGAGTGCTTGTGGTCAGCCCCAGACCAGAGCACAGACAGGAGAGCATCAGAGACTCTCCTAAGACAATGATTTGTCATGAAACACAGATGAAGACAAGCTAATGGATGGGAGTTTTGACCAGTGATGAGTTTTTTGAATTTTATGATGAATAAAACTTGAGTTCGATAACTTTATGTAATGCATTTTTTTCAAATTTCCAGCCCCCAAATTAAGGTGCATCTTATACATGGAAAAATATTGCAATTACAAGGGACATAATAAAAACAAATTATTTGCTGTCTATATGTCAAAATATAAACTTTATGTCCAAGATGGTTTTTAGTAATTGGGCAATTAGAAGGAAAGATTGGAAGAAGAATTAAATAGGATGTTGTGGGAAAAGATTTTGTAAAACAAAGTTATCATCTTGTACAAATTAGGTGTGAAAGGATGAATTGATACAGGGAGTAATAGATAGGAAAGGAGAGTTAGTAAATTCGCAAAATTTTGGTGTATGTTTTTACAATCATTATTAGACAATTTCTCTATGCAAAAAATCAGTGTCTCTATACTGATTATTAGAGAATTTAAAAATAAAGGCAGGATTACCCATTTGGGGACATTGTTGAGGAGATTTTTGTTCAGGTGTCAATTAAACTAGCTGCTCCCTATTGTTGCTCCCAACTCTGAGGTTTTGTGTTTCCTTCAGTTTTTCACAACTTTTTTTAGCTGTAAAGAATATGTGATAAATTACATGTCACCTCTCAGATGTAGCTCAACATTATGGCCATCTGTAGACAAATTTCTGGATCACTGTTTCCTAACTTTTGATAATAATTATAATTTTTTGAATAAGAATAGTTTCCAGTGTACAACAAAAACATACTTGAACACTAAGATCTTTGTCATTTAATCTAAAACATAAATATAAAGAAAATTTTGGAGTAATATTGAATATCATTCAGAATTGTGTTCCTTGTCTTCAGTCATGGGGAATGATTTGAATAGGATTCCATATGTGCTGAAATAATTTGTCATAACAAAATGTTATGGTTCTACAGTAATGTTAAAATGTTGGCAATCTAAGAAAAAAAGAAAACAATAAATCTCTTTGAGATTTGCCGTATGTGGTATAAATTATATTCCATGATATATTTGAATATAGTGTGGAGAATTTCATCTGAAAAAAATGCAAATTTCTCACATTAGCATTTAAGATCCTCCCCAATATGTAAAAACAACAACAAAAAATCCTTTTCTATTATCTTAAACTTTCCTTACTATCCCCAGCTGTTTCTAAACTTTGGTGCCCCAGACATTTTTGACAGTGTGCCATAAATTTTTTACTCAACCTCAATTACCTATCTTTACTTTGTTCTTATGTTCCCAGTTCTTTTTTCATTTTTTTCATTTGAAATATAGTTTCTCTCTACCATCCCCCTTCAAATGAGAAAGTCTCGCACACAGGTATATATATATATATGCTAATAATAACAATAGTAAATATTTTTAGAAATCTTTAACACTTGCAATGTACTTTAAATGTTAGTTTATTTGAGCCTCAGAACAACCCTTTTAGAATAAATACCATTATTAACCCCCATTTTACAGATGAGGAACTGAGAATGAAAGGTTAAATGATTTGCCAAGTTCATTCATGTGCTATGCGTTCTAGTCAAACTGATCTAGTGATATCACTCAAACTTTAAATTCATTTGCTATTTCTATACTTTGACATATTGCCTCCTTTGCCCAGAATGTACTCCTTCTTTCCCTCTTCCTCCTAGTAAGTCTAGCTTCTTTCAATAATTAGCTTAGTCAGTATGTCTTATGAAAAGTCTTCCTTTAAAAATCATTCCACTCAAGTATTAGTAGTTATTCTTCATGTTGTTTTAAATTTATCATGTTGCTTGTCATCTCCCTCCTTCTTCCCTGTATTTCCCTATAATTCCAGTAGAAGATGCTTAAGGGGTCAGGAAATGTTTTTTTGTCTTTGTCTCTCCATCCAATGTGATATATAGATATATATATGGAGAGAGAGAGAGAGAGAGAGAGAGAGAGGAGAGAGAGAGATAGTTGATTAGCATGTATTTATTATATTGAATGGAATTGGCTCTAGAGCCAATTCTTGATAGGCACTTTATATATAGATACAGACTTTAATTCACACATATACATAAGCATACAAACATATATATATATATATATATATATATATGTATATATGAAAAACACGTTTGAACTTACTATTCAAACATAGTGATTGAAGGCAATAAAGCTGCCCAAGAGAATTTATAATTGTAAATTGAAGTAGAGGACAAGAGAGAGCAAGGTAAGAGCAACAAAAGTTCTGTCATTGGAATGATAATAAAAGTGCTACTTATGTAATTTTGGTGGCATCAAAGCAAAGGACATTCATATGGGATCATGCCTTTTGACCCATTTCTCTCCTGTCTGATCCTGAAAGTTATACTTCCATGCACTACTTTGGTTTTACCTTCTCTCAATGCCAATTATCTAATCAATCAATCAATCAATAAACATTTATTAAGTGTCTTCTATTAGATTTCAGACATTGTAGTGATAATAAGGAAAATGAGATAGTTTCTGCCTTGAGGAAACTTGCATTCTACTGGGGAAGAATAAATGTTTACAGAAAGTAATGTTATTGGATGGCTAGGTGGCGCAGTCGATAGAGCACTGGCCCTGGAGTCAGGAGTACCTGAGTTCAAATCCAGCCTCAAACACTTAATAATTACCTAGCTGTGTGGCCTTGGGCAAGCCACTTAAACCCATTATCTTGCAAAAACCTAAAAAAAAAAAAAGAGTAATGTCAGGATAAGTATGAAAAAAAATGCAAAATCATAGGGGAACACTGACAAATAGTAGAATCCGGAAAGTTTATTTAAAGTTGAAAATACTGGAGTTGAGTTTTGACAAAAGCTTAGAGGTTCTAATAAGTGGAAATGGAAAGGAAGACAATTCTAAATTTAAAATATCCTCTGTGCAAATGTACAGAAGTAGTTAATTTTTTACACAGAAAAGTATGAAAAGGGAAAAACCATGAATGTTCATGGCAAGATATACTAGAACCACATTGTGTAGGACTTTGGATTTCACAAACAAGAATTTGCATATCATTTTTAGAGGAAATAGAGAAGCACTGAAACTTCTTGATGAAGGAAGTGGCATGGTCAGACCTAAATTTTAAGAATTAGGAATAAGAAAGACTAGAAGCAGAGGTGAGAGATTATGGAAACTTAAATACTTCCTTCCTTTCCTCCTCTGTTGTTAGTACCTTTCTTTTGAAATTGTCTTCCACATTCTCAGTGTATGTGTTTTGTGTATGTAATTATTAAATTGGAGGATGTCAATGAAAACACTGTTCTTAGAGAATGGGTTGTGGAGGGTCCACTCTCAGTACTTTGGAAAAGTGGAGATGTCCTCTATTTCTGGCCGGCTTGTTACATGTTAATAAAAAAAAAAATCATTGACTGCTGAGTTATGATCAAAAGGTTCAATCACATAAAAAAAAAAGCCTGAGTAAAGTAAAGCAATACAATAGACCCATTGTAAATCCTCTCTAGGAGGATAGTATTCTGGCTTCTAGCATCTAGAAGTTAATTACCTCACATCTAGGGCCATCCAGTAGTCCTGATCCATATCTGGACATTGGCTCTGGAGGAGAAAGTGAGGCTGGTAACTTAACACAGCATTCTCTAATTTGAATCCAATCCATGTGCTTGTCATGGCATCACCTTCCTGATTTCATGATATTCTTCAAAAATGAAGGACAAACATTATTATTATCAGTAGGTAGGGGTTGAAAAGTTCTTTTCCAAACTAGATATTTTTAATACCACAAAGAATGGAGATCAATCACTTTATCAGTTGCCAGTTTTAAGAGCCATACTCAGAACTCCTTACTGGGTGAAGTGTTATAATAAAGTAGTGAGATGAAACTTTTTTCTTAATCTTCAGGGAATCTATCTGCTTGGGCTGTCTTATCTTCTAAAACCACAATCTTCCACTTAACCTCCCAATAAGTCTGCTTAGGCTTGCATGGTGCTGTGGTATGGGAGAACCATCCCTAAAACTTAACATCAACCAGGTAGAGTTTTACCAAAAGGCCCAATCTAATTTCTCCTAATACAATATGGTCATAGAATAAGTGGGGCTATTATTAAGCAGCATAAATTCCAGTCCCAAAATAAATCCATATCTTTTAGGAATTTAATGTACTTTTGGACACTAGAAAAATCCTTTGTGTTTTTATGGCAATCATCAGCTGTGGATCTCATTCTACTTGAAGGATTTGTTTTTCTAATTCTCTTTTGCATGATCATCAGCCCTATGTCATCCCTTCTGAATAGCTACACTCCAAATCTCTACAGGAATACCTTTCATCTTCTCTTTTCTGGTGATCTCAACTCTAGTAGATTCCAATAGTAGATCCATGTTCTGGGTTTTCTGGCAAGGGTGGATGTTTTCTGGTTCTAGGGTTTAGCCTTATTTCTTTCCTTTTGAAGAATATGAGTGTATGTATATACATATAAGTATGCATATACCTACATTCATACATATAAATCCATACACATGTAAACAAATAAACCCATCCATATACATATATACACAAATATATGGCATATGAATATGATATAATATCACTGAAATTGTGAAAAAAATTTAAGAAAAATATGGTTAATACTTGTAATTTATCCAGAGGAGAATGTTTCTAGGTCCTCCTTAAAAGATTTCTCATTCCTCAGTTGAACTGTTCCTCTTCCTTTGGAGGACACCGTGTTCTGAGGGAGCATTATCCCCAAATACTCACATCCCCTACCCTTCTTTACTACCTATCCTCTGCAAGATCATCCTTCTTTGGAGGAGTTATTTCCCCATGGGGCTATTCTGTCTCCCTCTCATACCTTTCCTCAACCTCTCATGGTAGTTTAGGGATCTGCTATTATTTTTCCCTTTACTTTCCTTCTCTGCTTTCCTTTAACTTTTTCTAATCACAGTAAATTATCCCTTCCCTATTACCCTTCCTTACTACTTATACTCTGCTTGCTTGTTTTCTTTTTTGGAGGCCAGCCCACTCCAGGGACAGCATGATTCCCTAAACTCTCCCATCCTCTACTCCATGTTGTTGGAACCATATTGTTCTAAACCAAGTCAATGTTTTGTGACCGTTTCTCTTTCCTTCCTCTTAGAAATCTTTGATGTTTTCACCTCTCTACTTGTAATTGTCTCTGCTTAATTTCACTTCTACTGAAACTCACTATTTTGTTGCTTCTCCCAAGAACCTAACCCATAAACTTTATGTAAAAGTTTGTGAATATTGGGTAGTATTATGTGTTCTTTTGGTAGTAACCTGCGAACTTTTGCAAGAACCAAATAAATTAACATGTAATTTCTTATAATGGTGAATCAGATTTTGGCAATTTTTTCATTCAAAAAGAACCCACATAGATCCTTAAACCCCCTTTCCCTAAATCTTTCTCCTGGTTTCAGAGACAGTATTTCCTACCTGTAGCTTGTCTTCATCCCATTGAAGGAAATCAATATAATATTATATGAATAACTAGTTGGATTCATCCTTTTACTCCTATTTTTGTAAGATATACATAGGAAAAAAAATTAGTCAATCTCTGATGGGTATGGCTGAGTAAGGTAATTTCCTAGTTCCAAGACATCTTCCTGGGCAGGGACATTTACTTCTGTTTGTAAACAAAAGCAAATGGCATGAAGTTGCATTTTTTTATTTTAATTCTGAAAATAAAAGTCACCTGCACTCCTGATGTTTGATACCTTCATTTAGAGATTAGGGTAGATTCAGTTCTTGAAAGAAAAAAAGCTAGCTAGAGAAGTCTGGTGGAAATAGCTTCCTCTTCCCAGATGCCTTGAGACTTCTGAATATCATGATCAGACTGTGTTCTTAGCAGGAGAGCCAAAGGATTTTAGCCCATCTCATTAAATGCCTATCAATTAGGGTTGAATTTCATTTATTAGTGAATTCCTTGTCATAAGAAAACACACCTGATTTTCTGTGTTTCATAGTCTTCCTTGGCATCTTTGAATTCTTAGAGAAACCTTGATAAATAATTTATTGATTATTGACTAGCCTAATTAATAAATTGACTAATAAATTGACCTAGAAAATCTTTCACTGAGGAATTTTATTCATAACATCATCCCTGACCTTTTCACCTTTATTTATCAATTGATTCCTTCTCTTCAAAGCACAGTTCCTAAAAACCAAAAGATCATTCAGATATGATTCATTGGTATATGTACAAAAGATAATTTATTTTCATTTAACTTATATTAGCAATCCAACTATTCTAAAACTCTTAGAGTGAGAGAACACTAGCTTTTGCAACAGTCCCATATGCAATTGAAGTGTTAGATTTACCAATCTGATCAACCTATCACTTGATATTTCCTTTTCCTACTCCCTCTTCATCCACACAATTAACTGTGAATCCAATTCTACTGATAATAGCTACCTATCCTATACCAGATCTAATCCAGTCTAGCAATTCAGGCATTGGAATATAATATAGTTTTTAAATGATAAATTTAAATTAAAAATATTTTAGTTATAACAAAAGATTGTAAGTATACAATTATTTTTGAGAATCAAATCCTGATTCCTATCTGCATTTATATTCATTATAGTTATAAAATTTGGTCAGAAAGATGTCCCTTGGGGCATCAGGAATTGTAGCCAAATCACAGGAACTCCAGCTTGCAATAGGGTTCAACATCCTAAAGGTTTCATATCCAGAGGACTCTCTGTCATTCTATGGAGACTTTTTTACCCTAGAGGCTCATTCTACCCATGAACTGCTTTGCAAATTGGATGTCATCTTGCAATTGCTTGGTTTCTCCTAAAACTTTCAATTTATGAAGAACACCTAGACCAATTACATCTTTATTCATTTCCACAACTTTCTCTACTATTCCCCCCTCATCTCTGTTCACATAGTCTTATCTTTATCTGTCCCTCCTTTCCCTACTTTTTCAACTCCTTTTTATGTGTTATCTTCTTTGTTTACAATGTAAATACCTTGGGGGATGAGACTATTTTCTTATATTAGTTTTCCTAACACTAGTACAGTACCTGGAATATGTTAAATATTTAATTAATGCTTGATGTTTTCATGGCTTTTATACCTTTAATTTTGGACTAAAGAAATCCTTAGAATAACTTCCTTGCCTCCTTTTTCGAAATTTAAAGTATTTATTATTGCAACTACATACAAAGATAGTTTTCAACATTCATTATTATGTAAGATTTTGAATTGCACATTTTTCTTCCTCTGAGCTTTCCCTCTGGGCTTCTCTTGACATCAAGCAATCTGATGTGGATTAAAAATGTATAACTATTTTAAACATATTTCCATATAGGTCACATTATGAAAGATGAATCAGAACCAAAAAAAATGAAAGAATAAAAAAATAACAATAAAACATAAAACAAATTTTTCAAATGGAATATAGTATTCTTTGTCCTGCATTCAGACTCCACGGGTTTGTTTTTTTTTGTGGATGTGGATGACATTTTCCATCATAATCTTATAGAATTATCTTTGATTATTCTACTGTTGAGGAGAGAGAAGTTCATCTTATTTGATAATCTCATAATGCAGTTGTTAATGTGTACAATGTTATTCTGGTTCTGCTCATTTCACTCAACATTAGTTCATGATAGTCTTTCCAGGATTTTTTTATGTCTACCCATTTAATAATTCTTTCACGACAATAGTATTTTTTCACATTCATAGACCACTTTTTGTTCATCCATTCCCCAATTATGGGCATTCCCTTAATTTCTAATTCTTTGCCACTACAAAAAAAAACTGGTATAAATATTTTTGTACATGTGGGGTTTTGTTTTTTGCCTTTTCTCATGCTCTCTTTGGAAGGCAGACCTGGTACTGATATTGCTAGTTTGGGTATAGTTTTTGGTATTGCTCTCCAGAATGGTTGGATTAGTTCACAACTCCCCAAACAAAATATGTTTTCCAGTTTTCCCATATCCCCTCCAATAATAATCATTGTCCTTTTTTGTCAATTTAGCCAATCTTAAAGGTATGAAGTGATAACTCAGACTTGTTTTAATTTGCATTTTTCTAATTGGTAATGGTTTAGAGAATTTTTTTCCATATGAATGTAGATAGTTTTCATTTCTTCTAAAAGTTATTTGTTCATATTTTTCAGTATTTATCACTTGGGGAATGACTTGTTTTCTTATAAATTTGGCTCATTTCTCTATATATTTTAGAAATGAGTTCTTTATCAGAAATGCTAAGCATAAAAAATTGTTTACCAGCTTTTGGCATTCCTTCTAATTCTTGGATGCATTGGTTTATTTGTGAAAATTTTTTTTTAATTTAATGTTATCAAATTTATCCATTTTGTACTTTGTAATGTTCTTTTGTTTTATCATAAACTCCTTTTTCTACAAATCTGAAAGATCTGAAGAAATCATTGACTTATAGTATCACTCTTGATGTCAAAATCCTGTACCCATTTCAGCTGTATTTTGGTATAGGGTGTGAGATGTTGATCTATGTAGTTTCCACCATACTCTTTTCTAATTTTCCTAGAAATTTTTGTCAAATAATGAGTTCTTATACAGAAGATGTGGTCTTTGGGTTTATCAAGTAGTAGATTACTAGTCACTGTATCTTTTGTATCTAATTTATTCCACTAATCCAGCACTCTGTTACTTAATCAATACTAAACAGTTTCAGTATGACTAGGCCATTTTATTTGACCTTTTGTTGCTCCAGATGAATTTTGTCACTCTTTTTTCTGTTTCTTTCTTTTTTTTTTTTTTTTTTTAGGTTTTGGGGTTTTTTTGCAAGGCAAACGGTGTTAAGTGGCTTGCCCAAGGCCACACAGCTAGGTAATTATTAAGTGTCTGAGATCGGATTTGAACTCAGGTACTCCTGACTCCAGGGCCAGTGCTTTATCCACTACACCACCTAGCTGCCCCTATTTTTTCTGTTTCTATAAAATATTTTTGGATAGTTAGATTGATAATGCACTGATTAAGTAATTTAATTCAGGTAGAATTGTCATTTTTGTTATATTACCTCACTCTACCCATGAGCAATTCTCATTTTTCCTATGGTTTAGATCTGATTTTATTTGTGTGAAAAGTGTTTTGTAATTGTTTCCATATAGTTTCTAGGTTTGTCTTGGCAGGTAAAATCCCAAACATTTTATGTTGTCTATGGTTACTTTATGTGGAATTTCCCTTTCTGTCTCTAACTGTTGGATTGTTGGTAATATAGAGAAATGCTAATTATTTATGTGATTTAATATACCTCCTGCAATTTTATTAAAGTTACTAATTGCTTCAAGTTGCTTTTTTGGTTGATTTTCTGGGGTTCTCTAAGTATACTATTACATCATCTACCAAAAAATAAGAATTTTTTTTCCTCCTTTCCTATTCTAATTTCTTCAATTTCTTTTTCTTTTCTTATTGTTAAAGCTAGCATTGCTTATACATTGTTGAATAATAGTGGTGATAACATGCATCCTTGTTTCACCCCTTATTTTATTGAGAATTCTTTTAACTTTTTCTCTCTATATAATGTTTACTGATAGATATTACTTTTCATTTTAAGGAAAACTCCATTTAGTCCTGTGCTTTCTCATTTTTTTTAAAAGCAATGGACAATGTATTTGATCAAAAGCTTTTCCAGTATCTAATGAGATAATAAAATAATTTTTGTTAGTTTTGTTATTGATATGGTCAATTATGCTAATAGTTTCTCTAATATTGAACAAACCCTGAATTTCTGATATAAATCCTATCTGAACATAGTGTATTAGCATAGTACTAATTTGCTGTAATTGCCTTGCTATTATTTTTATTTAAAATTTTTAGCAAAAATATTCATTTGGTGAATTAGTCTAAAGTTTTCTTTCTGTTTTGGCTCTTCCTGCAGTGTCATATTTGTGTCATAGAAGAAATTTGGCAGAACTCCTTCTTCACCTATTTTCAAATAGTTTATATAGATTTGGAATTAGAACATTACAAAATTCAAAATAGTAAATTGGTGGAATTCACTTGTAAATCCATCTGGGCTTGGAGATTTATTTCTTTTATTGATGGTTTCTTCAATATCTTTTTCTGAAATGGGATTATTTAAGTGTATTTTTTCTGTTATTCTGGGAAATTTGTATTTTTGAAAATATTTGTACTTGTAGTTGCAAATATTTGTAAATATTCATCCATTTCACTTCAATTATCAAATTTATTGACATACAGTTGGGCCAAATAGTACCAAATCATTTAATTTACTCCTCATTGGTGGTGAATTCACCCTTTGCATTTTTTATATTCTTTTTTTTTGAGTCTTTCTTATTCTTTTTAGTAACCCCAAACCCAAGTCTATTGTAAATAGTTGACTCTGCTACTGGCCCTTTACTAGTTGTGTGGCCTTAGACAAGGCAATTAAAACTGTCTAGAATTCAGTTTCTTCGTCTATCAAATAAAGGGACTAGACTTGAAGACTTCTAAATACTTTTGTCTACATAAAGACAACAGCCAAAATAAAAATAATATTTAGCATTCATATAACATATGAATATAGATGTTTATCTATGTATTCCTTTGACTCTCACTACATACTTCTGTGTAGGTACTGTTATTATCCCTTTTTTACAGATGCAGAAGCTGAGGCTGAGAAAAGTTAAGTAACTTGCTATCTTCATTCTCAAAGATCAGGACATCAGGGAAGTGTTGCCATGACATACACATGAATTAGATTTGAGTGAGGGGGG
The DNA here is from genome assembly GCF_037893015.1 of Macrotis lagotis. NCBI lineage: Eukaryota > Metazoa > Chordata > Mammalia > Peramelemorphia > Peramelidae > Macrotis > Macrotis lagotis. The sequence continues at coordinate 200,484,260 of NC_133666.1, read as the reverse complement.
TGTTGTGCTAAATCAACAGTCTCACTTTCTCCTTCAGAGCCATATAGGTTCAGTGACTATGATACAAGGAAAAGATGTAGAGAATTATGAATGTAGCAGAAACAAAATCTGTAATCTTAAAGGCTGTTAAATCTTGTTGAATGGGTGGGGTGGAGAACCCCATTCTTGAGATGCAAATCATCTACCAATCTTTCATTGTATCCTGGTCTCTTCAGTCTTCAACCCTCTACATAATTCTAGATAAGGGAAGAAGGGAATTCACCTTTTGCTCTCTGGATAAGGGACCATAAAAATTCTGAGTTGGACCTCTGCTTGGGGATCAGTTGTCTCTGACTCTGGCCCAGCCAACCTTGTTTAACTGTTCTTTTATCCCTGTCTCTCTTTACCTATCACTTTCTTTTGTGTTGTAATTTCTTTGGATAATTCTCTACTTCTTCTACACCTGCATTCCTGGATCCCAGTCGTGATTCATCACAGGCAAATAATCGAAATCTAGTGGCCTCATTCTTGGTGAGCCATGAAGGGACTCTCTGCCAAGACCTGGGAAACTGGATCCAGTTTCATAGGAAAATTATTGGACCTCTTTAGTTCTCCTTCTTGTATTCCCTGCCTTCTCCCCAGGGATAGGAAAAGCAGGTTGAGATGTTGAGAGATTAGCAGAGCCTGGTGTCAGATGGGACACTGATCTCATTTGGTGTTGGTGACTGAGCTTTCATGTGGGCCTACCCTGTGTTGAAATCAGGCTGACTTGAGGTGTTGAGTTTTTTGTCCCTCACTGTGAAGTATGGGTTATCAAAGAAGGACATTTGACTGTAGATCCAACTCAACTGGTTTTCCCCTTACCTAGAAGTTTAGGAGAATTAAAACATGGGGAACACTTGGTACCAAATACTTCCACCCCCAGCTGTGTGCTCTCATTGGAAGGAATTAGATTGACAAAAGCTAACTATTATCAACACCTCAGCTCCCAGAAATTATTGTTGGGTAGTACTCTCTCCCTCTCTCCCCCTCTACCCCTCAAACCTATATCCCAACTGGAATGCATGCTTCACTGTAGGAAGGGTAAGATCCCCCCAAAATTTGTTTTTCCCCATTGTTTTAAATAGGAGACAACTTATGCTTTCTTCCTGGATTGGGAAGGGGGGGGACTGGATGAATGATGGTTATCAATTCCAAGCCCCATTCCACCAGGGCTGAGAAAGCCCCACCCTTGGGAGGGGGAAGGGGAAACAGTTTGATTGACAAATCTAGTAGACAGTTAAAGGGAAAAAATAAGGACAAAAAGGAAGATAACTTTTTTCTGGGACTAGAAAATACAGATTTCATCTTTAAATTAAGCCTGTGCTAATAACTGATATCTCTATAATAGAGTAACTGGATTTGAACTTTATAAAGTAACTTAAGAATGCATTTAACTTTTGTTTTTCTATTTCAAAATCTTATTGAGTATATATATGTATATATTCATATATATATATTCTAATTGATTCTAAAAATACTTTTGACTGTCTTCATTGATAGTCAAAAAATATAATATAAATATAGATATATGCATATGTGTATTTAAACATCTAACAGACATAATCACATCTCTCCACTGGCCTGGAGAGATGGGAAAATGTTTCTTTAAATTGAGTTTTTGTTCCTGCCAGAGTGTTCAAAAATCTCACTATGGAAAATTTGAAACCATTATACAAAAGAGCTGTATTTAGTGTGTGTCTATATCTAAACTCCTGTGTGTGTGTGTGTGTGGAGGGTGCGGGTGTGGGTGTGTATGTGTGATTAAGATCTGAAATAGTTAACAATTACCTGAGTTTACTCATGTTATTCTTTTTAGTTTAGGTTTTGAATTTAATTGTTTTAAAAAAGTAATTTAAAATTAAGTAATTAAATAATGGAGTTGGGATCTGAGCCTATTCCTTTACTTGGAAATCTTAATACCATTTGTACATTTGAAAGTGTGTTCCTTGTAAGTTTGTGAAATGTTCTCAGCTGTGAGCTAAATTTTTGTTAACCTAATATTTATTGACATCTGTATTCAACTTATGCTAATTGGGACTTTAAAGTTTAGATAATGTAAACTTTCTGCCCTCAAGAGGCTTTGAAAAGAGGGAGGGAAGGCCTTTGATAGGAAAAGGTGACCACTTTGTGTTTAAAAAAAACTATCTGAGAGTTAATGAGAGAGTAATTTATTCACCTTTGAATTCAAAGTATTTGAAAGTTCTGTAACAAATCTGGGAATTTATATGTGCACTAAGAAGGAAACTATAATTGGAATAAACCATATGTCAAGGAATTTTGGGAATATTGAATCATTTATAATATATTTACTGATGTCTTTTGGGAAAGAGAAATACTGTCCTAAATTTTGTAATCTGATTTGCTTTGTTCTTAAATTGATATTGATACATTGTCAACAACCTTACAAGGTCTTTTGATAAAGGAAGAACATTTGTAATAATCTTTACCTCTTATGGCATGTTTATGGAAGGGACTATATATATATATATATATATATATATATATATATATAGCTAAAAGTAAAATCTACTTATATATATACACATATATATACATACTTATATACATATATATATATATATATATATATATATATATATGGCTAAAAGTAAAATGTACTTAAGACGTGTTATTTGAAAATAGCAAAATGTTTTAACATTGCCACATTGCCTAACATTTATAACATTTTGCTCTTTTTAAATTTTGCTCTGTTTAAATAAGAATCTTATGTTTACTGTAAATTAATAAGTATGCTTAATTTTAAAGAAGTCAAAACTGTAGTCTTTCTCATGTTAACTGCAGACAAGTGATATGGGGGGTGGCCTCTGACAGATGACTGAACAAATCAATTGTGTAGTCCCACTGTAAAGTAAATTATTGATGAATAAGATGTATTTATAGTTATGTATTATTCTTTTGTAACTTCAAAGAAATTATATTTACAATATTTGGTTATCTCTTGTGAATATATAAGCTATTTGAACACTGTAATGTCAAAACCTGGAATTAACATGTGATTTTTTTGATCTGTGGAAAGGGAAATATCACAAATTATGATCCCTTCTGGGATAAATCTGTGGATTCATACATAATATAATGATGGAAACATTATTTTCTATAATTTAATAACTTGTGTTAATTTACTTGAATACCTGGTTGTTTTTACTATTGTTTTATTGCATTGAAATCAATGCCACATTAGAAATTTCAGGTTACCTAAGCTTTTCTAATAGTTTGAATAATTCTGAAAGTAATATTTGTATTTTGAAGGTGGCTAGTAGTTAAAAGTCTACATATAGAAGTTTCTAGTTATATATGTAAACTGGGACTAAACCATGGTTATTGGTTTTGAGGGAAAAGCACTTATATAACAGGAGGAAAATAAAATAATGATAATAATTTGAAATTTTTCTGTGGTAATCTCTAGCCAATCATTATATGAGAAGTCTGGAGATGATGGGCAACCTCCTAGCCAAAAGGAGATGTTTAGTTAATTTTAAACTTAATTAATAACCAAATGGATTCTTTGTAAAAATTTGCTTTTATATGTATTGGGATCGTTGTGTTTTTTGCATCTCAAAATCTGTTTATTGCATTTCATTTACAGCACTGTCCTTAGCTACATGAGTGGTGATAGAATTATAATTTTTTCCCTGAATCTTTTATACCAAATTACGGCCTGGCACATTCTTGGTTCTTCTTAGTGCTCAAAGCCACCTGAAGCTTTGGTTATAGGTAATTACTATATTACACTTTACTGTAAATTGATCTGTCTGACCTCAGGTATGTTAAAATAAAAAGACAATATGCCAATGAAGCAATTAGCCCCATGGGGTTTGATGTTAAATACTGCAGATGGAGTGAGTGGCCTTTGAAAGAACAATCTTAGCCTCAAATGGGGTAGGATTCTCTTAAAGGAATCCCTCACCAAGCAGACCTGGACCCTGGCTCACTGAAAAGGATTGTATTTATGACTTGTGCCTGTAAAGGACATCTAATTCATAAGGTTACATATCCTTATGTCCCTCTCTGCTCTGTAATAGCAAATTGCCATGATCATTCCAGGTGCATCATAATTATGTACGAGAGTGAGTCATTAGAACTCTATCTTCTAAATTTTAAATGATTGACAAGTACTTTGTCTTTGTCTTTTAGCATAGGAGATGAATTTTTTATCATGATAGGTTCCATAAGGAAAAGAAATATCAGAATGACTCTTTATATCAGGATAATGCTTATTGATCTATTTTTTAAACTGCTTTAAAAGAGAGGTCCAATCTTCAACTAGAATTTTTATTCATTCTAAACAAAATAGAACCAAAAAAAAGCAAAAATAGAAATTTTTGTTGAAAATTTTGGACACAGGCAGTTTTAAAATGCTTATTCAGTGCATTTGTTTATACTATTTTTGAGCTTTTGTTTATAACTTAATGTGGCATTCATTAATAAATTTGACTTATATTGCAACCCAATATCTTATAAAAGGTATTTTAATACTGGCTTAGTAACATAAAGTATAATTCTTGCTCTTTATAGACTTTCTAGATTTTCCTAATTATTGGACCTCTGTTAAATAGAATTATAATTCTGTAATAATTTTGCTCGCTCAATTTTTTTCCCCCTTGAATTTTGTTTCTCTGAGTTTGTTTCTCAGAGCATATCCCTAAGACAAGTCTCTGCAGGATGTCAGTCAATTTGTCAGCCAATCAATCTCTGGCCCCTGCCTCAATAAAGTTCTCACTGCAATGCTTTCATCTCCAAAGGGACTCTGAAAGGTCCAGAAGAATCCGGGTCCTGAATAAGTTTGAGGGGGGAAATCATGCAGGGAAAAGATGTAGAGAATTATGAATGTAGCAGAAACAAAATCTGTAATCTTAAAGGCTGTTTAATCTTGTTAAATGGGTAGAGGTCCTCCACTCTTGAGATGTAAAACAACTCCCATTGTTTCATTTTGTCCTTATCTCCTCAGTCTAAGACACTCTACCTAATTCCAGTCTATAAAGGGAGAAAGGAATTCAACTTTTGCCCTCTTGGATAAGGGGCAAGACCATAAAAATCTGAGTTGGACCTCTGCTCAGGGCCAGTAGTCTCTGACTTTCTGGACCAGTCAACTCTGACTGTTCTTTTATCTCTGTCTCTCTTTATCTATCATTTTCTTTTGTGCTGTAATTTCTTTTAATAAATCTCTACTTCTACACATACATTCCTGGGTCTGAATCTTGATTCATCACAGGTGAATAATCAAACTCTACTGGTGACAGTAAGATCTGATACTGTATAACTAGATATGGCCCTGGATACCAGGCAATTAGGGTTAAGTGACTTGCCTATGAACATACAGCTAGTTAACTGCAAGTGTCTGAGGTTGTATTTGAACTCCTGTTCTGCTGCCCCAAAGGCTCTATCCACTGTGCTACCTAGCTATGTTCATAGTCATATAGCTACTAAATATCTGAGACTGGATTAGAACTCAAGACTTCTGACTCTCAAGTCCCTCATTTTATCTAGCCCTTAAGATAACACTGACAGTCCCAGAAGTTTCTATCTAAACTATTTAGAACAACATTAAAATGATTTTACTCTGTCAAAAGTTAATGAGTTTTAAGCTTATGTTTCTGTAACAAAATACCTGGAAATTGCCCAATTTCATGTTATACAGGAGGATTAAATTAGTGAACTGAGAGGAATAGGGAGTACCTTAAGGTAATTAGGCCTGAGAGACAATCCTCTAAATAGTAAAGGAAAACAAAAGACTCACTTTCTGATTCCATCAACAGACCCTTGAGGTAAACTTTGAAGCTCTTTTAGATTTTCCTTACAGGACTGTTTCCTTCCCTTCCCTCCTTCCTCTTCTCTCCTTCCCCTCCCTTCACCCTCCTCTTCTTCTGAGGTTCTCCCACCATTTTAATACTGATCATTTAGTTTTCTTCCTTCTTTTTTTATTATTATCATAGCATTTATCTATTTTTAAATAAAACTTAATTTTAGTTTTTTATTAGTTTTCTTAAAATCAATTTTATTAATTTCTCCATTGATTTTCAGAATTTCTAATTTGGTATTTAATGGGAAATTTTAAATTTGTTTTTCTAGCTTCTTTATTGTTTGCATTCCCATTTCATTGTTCTTCTCTTTTTCATTTTATTCATGTAAATATTTATGGATATAAAATTTCCACCAATAACTGCTTTGGTTGTATGTCAAAAGTTTTTTGTTTGATTCACTCTTTCTTAAAAATTAGGTTCTTTGGTTTTCAATTAATTTTTAGTCTATCTTTCCATGTATCTTGATCTGAAAAGGATGCATTTAATATTGCTGCCTCTCTACATTTGAATGAAAGGTTTTTCCTGTCCTGCTCTAATACATGGTCAATTTCTGTGTAGGTGTCATGTACCACAGAGAAGCAGGTATATTTCTTTCTGATCCATGCAATTTTCTCCAGAGGTCTATAACATCTATTCTAAATTTTTTTTTTTTTAGGTTTTTTGCAAGGCAACCAGGCTTAAGTGGCTTGCCTAAGGCCACACAGCTAGGTAATTATTAAGTGTCTGAGACCAGATTTGAACCCAGGTACTCCTGACTCCAGGGCCGGTGCTTTATCCACTACGCCACCTAGCCGCCCTATTCTAAATTTTTTTTTACCTCCTTCACTTCCTTCTTGCTTATATAGTGGTTAGATTTATCTAATTTTGAGTGAAGGAGGTTGAGTTTCCCCATTAGCATAGTTTTACTATGTCTTTCTTTAATTCATTTAGCTTCTTTTCTAAGAATTTGGATGCTATACCACTTGTTTCATCTATCCTTAGTATTGATATTACTTCACAGTCTATGGTGCTTTAGGAAGATGCAATTTCCTTCCTTATCCCTTCTAATGAGATTTATCTTTTTCTCTTGCTTTATTTGAGATAAGGATTGTTATCCCTGTTTTTTTCACTTCAATATTAACTTAATATATTAACTTAGTATATTCTGCTTCAGTCTTTTACTGTTACTCTTCATGTATCTCTCTGCTTTAAAAGTGTTTCTTGAACATAGCATGTTGTTTAATTCTAGGTTTAAAATCCATTCTGCTTTTCACTCCCATTTTATGGGAGAGTCCATCCTATTCAAATTTACAGTTATAATTACTAATTCTACATTCTATAATCCTAATCTTCCTACTTTCTCTCTCCTTTCATTTTATTCCTCCTCACCAGTATTATTCCCTCCTTGATCCAAATCTGATGAAATTAAGATTCAAGCAATTCTCAACCAGTCTCTTTTTCCCCTCTAGTGTAATAAGTCCTTTGTGTCTCTTCATGTGATGCAATTTACCTCATTCTGTCTCTTTGCTTCCTCTCAGCTCAGTACAATCCTGTACTTTAAAATGTCTTATTTTTTTTTAATTATACCATCAAAATCAACTTGTGTCTACATTTTCATCAGGAAAATTTGCAATCCACTTAACTAAATATCCATCTTTTTCCCTGAAAGAGTATGCTCAATTTTGCTTGGTTATTGAATCTTTAATATAATCCAAAATCTTTTGTTCTCATTGATCTTTTAATGTTAATACAGTCAAGTCCTGCATAATTCTGACTGTGGCTCTTCAGTATTTAAATTATGTCTTTCTGGCTGCCTACAGTATTTTCCCCTTGATCTGATGATTCTGAAATTTGACTGCAATATGTCTTGGTATTTTCACTTTGGGAACCCTTTTAGGGGGTGATGAATGGAATTTTTTTCAATGACAATTTTACCCTCTGGTTCTAGGATATTCTAGGATATATGAGTAATTTTCCTTGATGAATTTTTGAAAAATTCTATCTAGATAGGCATTTTTTTGATCATGGATTTTTGTTAGGCCAATAATTCTTAAATTTATTTCTCCTTGACATATTTTTCCAGGATAGTAGTTTTTCCAATGAGGTATTTTATAATTTCTTTCTTTTTTATTTTTGCTGGACTAGTTTTTGAAGTCTCAGAGAATTATTCACCTTGACTTGTTCAATTCTATTTTTCAAGTAACTATTTTCTTCAGGTTTTTTGTATCTCTTTTTTCTAATACATCTATTCTAACTTTTAAAAAGTTTTTTTGATGATTTGCCCAGTTTTATTTTTAAAGGATTTTTTCAATTTTTGTGTTTCTTTTAGTAAGATGTTGAATTTCTCTTGCATTTCTTTTTTCCAATTTTTCTATTTTCTATTTAAAATAATTTTGAGTTCTTCTAAGATGTCCTTTTGTGGCCTGGAGACTAATTCGTATTCCCCTCTGGTTGTTCACATGTGCTACTTTTTTGCCATCATCTTCTGAGTTCATGTTTTGCCCTTCCTTACCTTCAAAGTAATTTCCATTGGTATGACTTTTCTCTGACTTTTCTTACTCATTTTAGGTTCTGCCAAATTTCTTGTGTCTTACCTACTTCCAGACCTTCAGCATTTGGAACGTTAGAGGCTTGGGCATCCAACCCAGCTGACTGAACAGGGGATCTGGGGTTCTTTTGTTTGGAGCCCTTTCAACTGACTTATTGAGTCAGGATCCAATGGTCTGGGGCACAGATCTCTGTTGTGACTGAAAGTCTCAGACTGGCCATCTCTGCACTCTGCCCACACTGGTCTCAGTTCCCTGGATTGTGCTGCACTCTGCTTCCTGCCTTGGGCCACACTTCTGCTAGTAATACCAATATTTTCTGAAGCCTTTTCCAGATATTTTAAAGCTGGAAAATGCTGCAATCTGTTCTTTTGTGGGTTCTGTCATTCCAGAAACCATTTAATGGTTTGATTAATGATGTATCTGAGGAAAGACCAGTAGAGACTAGTGAAATTCCTGGCTTCTCTCCACCATCTTTACTTCCTTCCTTCCATAAAGGGAAAATGCACCACACTATGTGAAATTAATATTGTTCCTACAATTTGGAAAATGACTCAGCAAATTATGATATGTGAATGTAATAGAATATTATCATTCTTTAAAAAAATGAAATAGACAGATTCTGAAAAAACCTTTGAGGAGCAAAATATACTGATACAACCTGAAGTAAAGAGAACAAAGATAACAATTTAGACAATGTCTACAATTCTGAAATAATGATAATGATAATTATAATAATTAGCATTAATATAATGCTTATTATGTTGTATGCCAAACATTGTGCTAAGCTCTTAAATTTATTTTCTCATTTGATCCTCCAAATGATATCAGAACATAAATGTTATTATTATCCCTATTTTGCAGTTGAGAAAACTGAGGCAAATTGTGATTACATGATTTTTCTAGGCTCACACAGCTAGTAAGTGTCAAAAGTCAGATTTGAGTTTAGATTAAAGACTGAAGATCAGTTTTGAACACAGGAACCAATCACAGTGTCAGAAGACAGATAATAATTTATGCTTCCTACTTCTCTAGCAGAGGGATCATGGAGCAGAGGTCCAGAATTTTTAGATACAACATTTGACTTTTTATAGTTACAGTTATTTATTGCAAGCAAAAGTTTCCATTTTATCATATTTTTTGGAGACAACTGTTGGAAGTTTTGAATTATCAAGTGTTAATTTTAAAAGGGAAGAAATATTAAACACATATTTATGAGTCATTAAAAATAAGCAGGAAGAAGAAGAAGGAATTTCAGAAGAAAACAATGACAAGTATGGCACTGTTAGAACAACCATTTTAAATTTGAAATATATCACAATAATAATAAGAAGTTATTCATTTTATAGATTCAAAGTTTCATTTATACTTTGTTTCTACAGGAAATATTTTTGTTTTCTGATGTTTGTCAATTTCCTGAAACTCAAAAAAAGATTTTTTAAACTGAGAATATAAATTCTGGCATAATTATGATTGGCATTAATAGTGGGATTACACTCACTAATAAAATAATGGAATTTTAAATTCTTAATTGACCATAATTTGAATTCTTTAAGATCTGTACTAATTGGGACTTTTGCTAATTAACATGAATATTTTAATAGACTACTATTAATGCTTAACACTAAGGTGTCCCTGGAATTTTAAATGTATAAAAATGTTTTTTTTTCACTTTTTAAAGGGTCTCTTGGTACCAAGCTATAAAGTCCTTGCTACTAATTAACAGTGGTTTATTAGAAATAGAATTCAAAAATTTATATTTCTTTGGAATTTTGTCTATGAATCAAATGAAAGCAGAGCTAAGGTATAACAGTTTGAAAACCAGCTGTCAAGTCAGTAAAATCTAGATTCATATCCTACCTCTGATATATGTAGACTATGTTACCATGGGAAAGTCACATGCTCTCAGTGTCCTGCCAGACAATTCTCTTGCATATGAGCTGCAAATCTGTACTGATCAAACGAATTTCCTCCTGATAAACTTCTTCTACTGATGAAATCAGATCCAACATATTCTTCACCCTTCCTCATAACTTCCAACACACACACACACACACACACACACACACAAGTGCACACACTTACACATGGATTAAATGTACATAAAGGAGATTTTTCAAACAGGTATCTTTCAATGAGAAGCTCTCATTCTCTAGGTCAAAATTTTACCTGAAAAGGTAGTGTGTGATTAAGTTATGAAGGGATTTACAAGTCAAAGAGAAGTTTATATTATATCTTATGGATAATAATTGTTAATTTTGGAGGAAGCAGTTTTATTTAAATGTAGTTGGATGTTAGAGTATAGAGGCTTGAAAAATTATTGTTTAGGAAGAAAGTGAAAGCAATAGAAATGACAACTTTTCTGGAAAATTAGTTTAGAAAGAAAGTTATAGCACATAGTTTTAGAATCTGAAAGGGTCTCATGAAAGTTTCATACTTTAAGGGTGGAGGAGTCTTAAGCATTTTTATTTTTTAGGGAGAAAAGTCCCAGTAGATTAGAAATAGAAAGACATTCTCCTAGAAAATAGGAGAGGGGATGATTTCAAGCACATATGTAGAGGGGAAGAGTCAATTCTTCACCATACACCAAAGTAAAGGAATATAGAATGAAAATGAGGTCAGGAATTTGTGAGAAACTCATGAAATTGTAGAAAGGAGAAGAGGGTGATTGTGAATGGTCTCTATTTTCTAAAAAAACATAATAATTCTACGTCAGAAAAAATTATTAATCTAATAATAATGCCTAAAGATGAAAAACTAAATAACCAGAAACAGATGTGAATTCTATCAAACCTTAAAAGATCAATTAATTGTAATAATATAAAAGTTATTTTGAAAATTGGAAAATAAGAAGCCCACAAAATTATTTCTATGATATAAATAGAAATAATTTTGTGGGCTTCTTATTTTCCAATTTACCTCACTTGAGTGAGGTAAAACAAGAAACAAAAGTAAAGACCAATAATTCTAATGAATAATGATAATAATAATAATAATAATGATAACAACAACAACAACAACAAATGTTAGCAAGGAGACTTAAGCACAAGAGATAATAGATCACAAAGATTATTCACTATGATAAAGTTGAATTTTTACCAGGAATGCAAAGGTTGTTTCTAGCAATTTCATTTGGAATAGTGCTCATTTTATATTTTATTGATTTGATTTTCTGAAAAATTTTTTTTAACAAAATTGGTTATAGTGAAGGTGTCAAACTCATAGTCCATCAATGATACATTTATGATATCCCTGAACTATACTAAAATGTGAGTGGAAAATTTCTAGCCAAATAAATAAAAATGCATAAATAATGTCAATTTATATGTGTTGTTTTTTTAAGTCAATATGCCAGGATCTATTTCTATTTAAAGTTCACATCATTGGAATAAAGAATAATTCATTTTGAGATTTTTTTTTTTAGGTTTTTGCAAGGCAATGGAATTCAGTGACTTGCCCAAGGTCATACAGCTAGAGAATTATTAAGTGTCTGAGGCCGAATTTGAACTTAGGTCCTCTGGACTCCAGGGCTGGTGCTCTGTTCACTGTACCACCTGACGCCACCAATTTTGTGATTCTTTTCAAAGAACTGGATTTTAATTTTTAATAATCATGTCTGTGAATTTTATAGTTTTTCAGTTTATCTTTTTCTATGATAATTTATGATATACCATCTTTTACTTAATTTATAAATAATTTTTGGAGATGTTTCTAATTTTTTAAAATATTCAGTTCAATAGCAGCTTTCTGCAGCTTTCTTTTAAATTGTATTCATTATATTTATAATTATCTAAAACACCATATATATGTATATATATATATATATACCAAATGCACATGTCCACATAACAGACAAAGATTGACACACACACATTTACACATACACTTTCTACTGATGATTCCATTCCCCAAATTTTGGCTTTTTTTGTCATTGCTATAGTTTGTTAACTGACTTGCTGTTTGTGATTCCATTATTAAATCTCCATTTGTATCTATTTTTTGTTTGATCTCCTTAACTTCATTACTTTTAAAAATTGTATTATTGAAATTTTGACTATTTCTCTTTCTTTTTCTATCTTCTGTGGATATATATATATATATATATATATATATATATATATATATATATATACACACACACTTATTCTTTAGCAGTTCCAATTAAAAGATGTCTTAAACATTTCATTTCTAGAGTCTTCACAAATATCTCTCATTTATTATATCTCTATCTCTCTCTATTCATCTGTATTCCTTGTTTTAATCTTTTCCTAGATTTGTTAAAACTGTGAAAATGTTATGAAAGTTTCCCAACTGGGGCAGCTAGGTGGCACAGTAGATAGAGCACCAGCCCTGGAGTCAGGAGTACCGAAGTTCAAATTCGACCTCAGACACTTAATAATTACCTAGCATTTGACCCTCAGCAAAGCACTTAACCCCATTGCCTTGTAAAAAAAAAGAAAAACTAAAACTAAAACAAAGTTTCCTTACTACTACTTTGTTCTTATATATGTAATTTTATAATACTTTTCATAGATGTTATTGTAGTTAGAATGCTATATAAATTTAATATTGTTATTGCTTTATTGCCATACTTTCAACATAATGAAATTTTCTGGCTTCTCTCTCACATCCTCTTCCTCTCCCTCTCCCCCTCCCCTTTCATATGTATCTCTCTCTCTCTCTCTCTATATATATATATATATATATATATATATAGTAAACTATATACCTATGTATGTGTGTGTGTTTGTTTGAGCTCCTCATTTTTATACTATGCAAATTGTTGCTTTTTTGGAATGTTTCTAATAAAATGACATTTGGCAGGATTTTCTTTTCTTACCCAATTTGTCACTAAATTTATTGGATTATTAATCTGTTAGTATTTAAAGTAGATGTAAATATTTCTTTTCTTGTATATTGATAGCTTTTCTCCTGAATTAGTAATTTCTCTCCTCTTCCTTTGTAAAGATATAATGTTCATCTCTAATAGTTTAAAGTAAGGCTCTTCCTTTCGATACTCTTCTCATCCTCCAGATTCCTTCTATTTGTAATTTCTTTTCCTAATTTTGAAATTTAAGCTTATTTTTCTAATTTTTCTTCTATTAATTGTCTAATTTTATTCCTCATTTTTCTCTCAGATAATCAATTAAAATTCTCTCTCATCTTCTCCACTTCAACTTCTTTTATTTAATATTTGTTATTTCCTTGACTGATTCCTTTAAATCATGACACCCTCAGGCATTAGACTTCAAAGATGTTTCAACCTTCTCCCATGTTGATTGAATTCATTTTCCTCTGGTCCCAGGTCCTGTCTTAAGAGACTTCTGGGAAGATAGCAGTGATCTCAACTGTATACCATTAATTTTTCTTTTAGACCTAATGAAGCCGATTTTGCATTCTGGAGCCTTGTCCCAATTTCCTCTATTCTTTATTTCTTTTGCTGAATGCTTACACTCCAGGCTGAGTACATCATTTTATATCTAAGTGGAGCAGTGGATTTGGAGTCAGGAAGACTTAGACATGAGTGCATCTCAAACACTTTCCAGCTGTCTAGAAAAATAATTTAACTTCTCTCACCTTCAGTTTCTTTATTTGCAAAATATAGATATTGTTTGAGATAGCAGTAAACCTATTCACAAGATCTTTATGATTAAATGAGATTACATTTCAAAAGCACTTTGCACACTTTAATGTTCTGCATAAATACTAGGCATGATTATCTCCCTTTCTTCACACATGGGCAGAGTTGTGATATACTTCTTGTTGCCACAGAATGGTGGGATCAGGATTGAATGTGCTGACAGAAACACCATTAGCAGAAGCAGAGAAATTTCTGAGCTCACGGAGGTGGGTTGGATTATGCTCCCTAGTGTGGGGCTAGTAGTGTAGTCATGAATAAGCAACAATGTAGATTAATAGTAACTAATAATAATTAATGTAACCTTCTCAGACTTTTTGGTGTTTTAGTCTGCAAAGACATTTATAAGTTCTTGTGTGGAATGACTGAAGAAAATATTTAGTTTTTGTACTTGTTAGTATTATCTGTTTAATAGTATAGATGATATGCTATCGATTTTTAGATAACACAAATTGGAAATGATAGCTATGTCAAAGAGGCAAGTATCATATGCGCACTCAGCTAAGTGTAGAAATATCTCTTATCCAACAGGAAAATAAGAAGGGAAGGGGAGGTAGTCAGAAGCAAGCAGATATTGAGGAGGAATGAAGTAAAAGGAAAGAGAGAAGCATAAATAAAAGAAAACAGAAAAGAGGAAAATGTACACACTAGTAGTCGTATCTATTCATAGGAATGGAATAAACTCATCCATAAACGGAGGCAGATAGCAGAATGGAATAGAAATTGTAGTCCAACAGTATGTTGCTTAGAGACACACTTAAAAGAGAAGACATATGAAAAGCAAAAATAAGGGATTGCAGATGAATGTATTATGCTTCAGCTGAAGTAAAAAATGCAATAACAGGAATCATGATCTCAGAAAAAGCAAAAGCAAAATTGGATCTGATTAAACTAGATAATTTTGCTAAAAAATACCCCAGGCAATGTAGTAATATCAAAAAATTTTACACCACTTCTCTGATAAAGGTCTCATTTCTCAGACATATATGAAACCAAGTCAAATTTATAAAAATGAGAGCCATTTCCCCCATTGATAAATGGTCAAAGGACATGAACAGGCAATTTTCAGAACAAGAAATAAAAGCTATTTCTAGCCAAATGAAAAAAAAATGCCCCAAATCATTATTATTAGAAAAAAGAAAAACTAAAACAACTTTGACATACCAACTCACACATCAGAAATGAAAAACACTGAAGGAGATAAAGGAAAATAGGTATCCTAATGAACTAATAAACTGTTTTAACAAATAAGCTGTTTAATAAAATTGAGGGAATTCAGTTTACTTAAAAATCAATATGAACCAGAAATTTGATGTACTACTTACCAAAATAGTCATTGTAGGCTTGGATTTAATAAAATGAAGCAGTTGCTTTCAGTAATATTGAGTTGACAGACCTTATTTTTCATTATAGTTAGATCACTTCTGAATCACTTTGTTCTCTCTGAGCACTACAATATATAAAGGAAATTGATAAAATATAGATTACTCAAAGTTGAATAATCTTTATAAAGAAGATCCGTGAATCTATATTATGTGAAATCTAGTGGAAGATATTGGAGTTATTTGTTCTACAGAAGAAAATAAAATTTTAAAGATTATAATAGTAAGATTCACCCTGATTAGAGAATTTAAAGCAGAATTAAGATGATATCTTGTTGGTTACATTATAAAGGGTCTATCTTTAAATATGAGTTCAACTAGATATTTACTGATATACCTCCCAACTCTTAACATTCTGTGGTTCCAGGATTTCAAAATCTTACTGTGTTTATTCTTTGTTGATTACCAAAAATCATTCTCCTTTCCATTGAAAAATTTGATTAAATTTATTCAGTAAAATGAAGTTGAAACTTAAAGATTCTTTTCCAACCAGTTTTTTATTCTTATATTTAAATTATACCAAATACTTAATAGACACATGGAGATAACTGTGCCTTCCTACACTGATTATCATACAGTGGGAGTATAATTGATAATTTAAGATATCATTGGATGACAACCATATTTATAAGAAAATAAGATATTAGAATTAAAATTATAGCATTATATGCTCAAGTACTATAAAACACTCAAATATGAGGTGTTTTATATGATTTAGAAAATGGAGTCTCATAGGGAAAGATGAGGTATTTTAAGAAAAAGGCTGGGTTAAAAAAGAGAATAATTAGAAGAATTAGGGGTTTTGATGATTTGTCCCTATACTTGCTATTATAGATTAGAAAATCAGGGAGGGTGATGGTAAGAAGCAAGCATTGTTGATGTGGAAATGTAGTTGCTATGAAAAATCTTATAACTATCTAGCCCCAAGGTTCCAATTAGAATGCTGATGTGATAGAGTGGTCCTCTGCAAACTTGCAATCTAGGTACTGATTGATTATACAGCTGTGATATTTCTGGGATAAATGTATGGGGAAGATTCAGTCAGTGTAGATCAATGATTCTGTCCATGCTCATACTTAGATATATATTAATCACTGTGCAGCAGTAATCTCCTCTTAAAAATCACTGCATGAAAACAGATGAATTGATTTACTGTGTACATTTGATATTCAGTTGCCAAGGCAGACTCTTTATATTAACTAAATATGGCAATATCTTTTTAAGAAATATTGATGTGTGTGACATGGAATCTGTCTATACTAGAATAAAAAATGTTTTGAAGTGGGGAAAAGTGGGTATGGTTCAAGTAGTGTGAACTTTATTATAAAATGAAACAGTTTGTCAAATTGTGATGTAAAAATCACTTTGTTCTGTTTTCTGAAGGATGGGATGAGTTTTCAACATCCAAATTTGCTGATCAGTACTTGTTAAAGAAAATGCTGAAACAACCTGTCTGCCTAAACAAGCTAAAAGTTTAGGCTTGATTGGTAAAGTGTCTACTCTTTTTATCCTCCTAATTTCTCGGTTTTGTCACTTGACACTGCTTTATAATTTTATTTGCTTTTCCAATATCTTATTTTATCTCAAATTGCTGAACTGACCAGTTAGGATTAAGCTCTCCAGGTCTGCACCATACACACATACACACACAGAAACATACACACACACACACACACACACACACACACACACACACACACACACACTTGCCAAGTTATTAGTTGGAAAACTTTCCAGATGAAGAAAAATTACTAATAAAATATGACTCTTGGAAGAAAAAAAGGAAATATTAGAAATATTAAAGTTAGGTCTGTTCCATTAATTTCCATTAATATCCAATGTTGTTTACAAATTTGGAAAAACTCAAAGTAGAACTGACTGTTAGAAAATTACCCAACTTCTCTGGGCAGTTAAAAAGTTGAGTAGTTCAGAGAAGTCACTAAGAGAAAGATACTGGCAAGTAATCTGAGAGGAAATTTTCACAAGATGGGTGGAAGCAGTTGTTTCTAGTTGAGGAAAAAAGTCAAGATTAGTCAAATCAAGTCAACAAAAATTTATTAAGAAACAACTCTCTACAATGGACTGTGCTAACAGTGGGATTCCAAAGAAAGACAAAAACCCTGCCAACAAGGAATTCATGTTCTAATGGGGAGGACAACAGGGAACAAATAATTATGTATAAACAAGATATATACAAGATAAACTCAGAGGCAAGGCATTAAGTTTAAGGAGGTCTAGGAAGGACTTCTTACAGAATGTGATACTGGGTGAGACTTTCAGGAAGCCAGTAGGAGGAGATAAAGAAGGACAGAAATGCAGGTCTTGAAGACAATATGGCCTTATTGCTCTCAGGTAAGAGATGGAGGGTTTTGAATGAGGAATACTGAAGGTATTGTTAGTGGATCATAGAAGGGAGTAAGGTTTGAGAAGACCAAAAAAGGTAGGTAATGAAAGGTTTGAGAAGCAAAGTGGAGAAAATTATACTTGATCATCAAAATAATGGGGAATCTCTGAAGTTTCTAAGTGAATGAAAGGCAGAACATAGACTTGCACCTTATGGAAATTAACTGAATCCAAGTAGTTTATGGGTTTCAAGATCTCACCAGTCATAAGTTCCTAACTTGGATTGGTACTGGTGACATAATGTTTTCCATGAGAAACTTTTGTCACTCTTACAATAAATGTTCCTAACTTAATGGAGTAGGCTAAATTTTATTTGACTCTAACTGTTCATCCAAAAATTTTGAGAAATCAGAACCTGACACCCATTTTCTACCCTTTGAAAGCACACATTTCATATTAAGGAAGTTAGGTTTTGTTGAAATAAAAAGAATAAAACATTCCTTGGAGCCAAAAAGGAAAACCTCCTATGAGCACTACATATAATATTCTCTCTCTCTCTCTCTCTCTCTCTCTCTCTCTCTCTCATCATGATTTTTCCCCCTTTCACTTTCTATTCTTCTTGTTCCTCTGCTGTATTTGACATTTAGGCCATTTTCCTTTAGATACTCTCCCAAGGATCATAACTTACTAGAAAACTCTGGTAGAAGGTTGAAAACTGATATATCTGGCCCTCAGTCAGTGGATCAGAATAACTACTTTTATAGATATAAAATGCAATCTCTTGCCTCTCTAGTATTATGCAATATGTCCCTTTAGTTTGATAGACTCTTCCTCTTCATATCTGTCTCTTAGAACACCCAGTGCCTTTTTTTTAGGACCCAATGTCTTTTAAAGTTTAATTAATTTCCCTCTTCTGGCCTCAGACACTTAATAATTACCTGTGTGGCCTTGGGCAACCCCTTTGCCTTGCAAAAACTTAAAAAAAAAAAGAAATCTTTCTTGACCCTCCCAGTTTTTTATGTTCTACCTTTATAAAATTACTTGTATTTTTTATATATAATAGATTTATGGTCACCTAGTTTTAGTAATCCCTTTACAAGTGAGAGATACAGGGAGTTGAGGAATACTTTTTATTTATGCTCAAAGATAAACACTCCCAAATCCTTATAGAGTCTACTATTTAACTTCTTACCTTATTATTTCTCTTACTAGATTGAAAGACAATTAAATATATATATGTATATATACACACACACACACATATACATATATATATATATATATATATATGTATTTGAATTACTTCAGGAAGTACTTAAGCATAAAATCTCTCCATTAATTAATTAGTTATAAATTTCTTCCCTGTAGAAACAATTCCCATTACTTTCCTCTCTTTTCTCAGTCCAAACCCCAAATCCATAGGCTTAGGCAAAAATTAGTGTTACTGATATATACTTTCTTAACAGTAACAAAAGACACTTATTCTTCAGATATTTGCATACTGCATCAACTAGGAGGAAATTCAAAGCCTCTATGTTCTTCTGTAGTAGTAGGGAAAGGAGTTTTTGACTTTAATTTTCTTACAAACAGCAATAACTACTGATTCTTTCAAAAACATTGGACCAAAAGTTGAAAAAGTTCAGCTTTTTCAGGAAGGCTGTTTTAAATTTTTGTTGTTATTTTCCTCAAGAATTCTTTTTAGAATGACTTTTCTTTTGAATTCTTTATTCACAGAATGAGTTAGCTCAGTTTAGTTTACAGCAGACAAAAAATATAGTCCAATTCATTCTGTTTCCCCTTTTGGAATTCAGTTAAACTCAATCCTCTCAAAATATCTTCTCAAGTACTTCCAAAGATGATTGCTCTCCACATCAATCACAGAATCCTTATCCAAAAACCATAGTGTCTTACAAACTCTTTATTGATGACTATTAACTCCCTAACTCTCCCTAGGAAAGACATTCTCTTAGTCCTTTCTCATTGATCACTTAGTCCTCTAAAATAACAATTGCCTGGCAATCCAGACAGTGTATTTTTCCTTTATTTATCCATATAGTAAGTACTCAAAAATCTCTATAGCAAGCATTCTCATAGCTGGGTCTACATTTATATTTGGTTATTTATCTGAGAATCCCTCAAGGAGAATGCAAACTGCTTGAGAGTAGAGACAGTTTCCTTTTTTGGGGGGAAGGTTTTATATATTCCCAACACTTAGCATAATTCCTAGCACACAAAAAAGACATTAAATAATTTTTTCATTGAATAGCTAAGATTTAAAGAAATATTGCCTCGGAAAAAATGAGAGAAAAAATCAGTCTAAATAGAAGTCTTGTTAGAAGAGTCAACTGAGACAAATCATAAAGAGGACATTTATAGGAGAACCTGAAAGGACAACAAATACAAAGAAAAATGAATAGTTGCCAGAATTTCTATCCTTGACAAAAAAGAGAATGGAAACTCAGTATTTGGACTTTAATATTTTGGTACTTTTTCCAAAATTTGAGAGAGATGAGAGATCATCTAGGAAGATAAATAGAGAAGATAAAGGAACATATCCAAGTATACATAAGGAAAAAAACCCTCTATTTACAAAATCCTGAGAAATTGATTTTCAAAAATATATAAAAAGGAAAGGAAACTAAAATAATATTTAGAAAGCAGTATTATCAAAATTATTGAGAAGATATCAGTGACAGCTAAAAATATATTTTCAACTAGACAAAAATCATTTTTTATCAAAATGGTTTATCAAATACATACTTGATCAGAATTGAGAATAGACCAAGATGGCAGGTGGATCTCCTGACAGAAATCTCCCAACATTGCTTTTCAAATGGCTTAAAAATTATGCTTCAAATCAAAATCAGCATGAGGCATTTTTCTAGCCTAATAAAGCATAAGAGATCAGTAACAAAAATCTGTGTCACTAGGCTGAAGACTTGACTATAGTCAATGTATATATATAGTGGCAGCCATAGCCATCTCAGCCACAGCTTCAGGAATTCATAGCTCAGAAAAAGTGAGGTTGGACAGCTGGTCAGAAAGATATTAGAGGGGACTTTAAACTGGCAATGATTAGCAGTTCTATTGCTCATAAGTACTTCTAAGTTCCAGTTCCAGGACAGAGAGAAGAGCTGGTGGTCAATCAAAAGAAAGCAGGGGACCTGCTTACAATTCTTAAGAAAAGAGAAGCACTAGCTCTTACCAGTGGTGACTTTTAATTAAGAAGATTTAGTTTCCTTCATTATCTCTTTTAATGAGATTGATTTTTGCTTTTATTTTGTCTGTGTTGGGGCTGATAGATCCTGTATAAGTCTGATTCTGTTTCCTTTGTATTTGAAATTTTTTTTGGTGCTTACACTATTCTTTCCTTTATTTGAGAGTTCAGGAATTTGGTTAATACAGCCCTTGGAGTTTTTATCATGGAGTCTCTTTCTGGAGGGGTTCTGTGGATTCTTTCAATAGTTATTATCTTCTTCTAGTAGATTTGGACATTTTCCTTTATAATTTCCTGCAGGTTCTTATTTTGATCCAAGCCTTCTAGTAGTTTGATGATTCATAGATTGTCTCTTCTGGATCTATTTTACAGGTCATTCATTTTCTCTAAAAGGTACTTTCTGTTTCAATTTTTTTAGCCTTTTAATTTGTTTGATGGAATCTTGTAGTCTTGTAGATTCATTTGTTTCTTTTTGTTCAATTCTAATTTTTAGGGTTCTATTTTCTTCAATTAGCTTCTGTATTTCCTTTTCCAGTTCGTTATTTTTACTTTTTTAACAGAATTGATTTCTTTGGTCAATTTTTCATGATTTTCTTGCATGACTTTCATTTCTTTTTCTCCCCCATTTTTCTTCTTCCTCTCTTCTTTGGTTTCTTTTTTTAAGGGTTTTTTTTTTGGCAAGGCAATGGGGTTAAATGGTTTGCCCAAGGCCACACAGCTAGGTAATTATTAAGTGTCTGAGGCCAGATTTGAACTCAGGTACTCCTGACTCTAGGGCCAGTGCTTTATCCACTGTGCCACCTAGCCACCCTCTTCTTTGGTTTTTAAATTCTTTTTAAAGCTCTCTGATAAACTTTTGCATTAGAATCCAATTTATAGACTTTTCTAGTACTTCCCCTGTGAGTGGTTTTTCACTACTTTCTTCTTCAGACATGGAATTGTTATCATCTTTGTCTGTAAAGTAGTTTTCTATATTGAGCACTCTTTTAGCTTTTTTGCTCATCTTTGTTGTTTTAGCTCTGCTCCTGGGGTATAGGATGTATAAATTGAAGCTTTTTTTTCTGGGGATGGAGTCTGATCCCTGGCTTTTTGTGGTCAAGATGATGCCTATGTAGTCCAGGTCTTGCTTTTGCAGAGGTTTTCCCTCCTTTATGAACAGGTTCTGATTAACAGTGGTTTGTTCCTGATTCAGTCCTGTCTTTTACCCTGGTGTTCTCAGGGTTCAGACTTTTTGGGGGTTGGGTACCTCCCTGTTGTCTTGTTATATCTAGCTGCCAGAACCTCTGCTATTTTTAAGTTGTTGGGACCTGGATTGTACTGTGTCTAAAAGCCTGCTGTTGTTGACTTTCTCATTCTCTCCCCTCCTGGATTTTTGCTTTCCCTTTTCCCCCCAAGGAGACAGACTTTCACTGAAATCCTCCATGATGTCTACAGTTGAAAACTTCTTTGAATCTTCTCTTTTTCTTGGTGGGATCTGCAGTGTGAATGTCAGAGTAGAGGCTTCATTTATCTTTGGTAGGGAAAAGTTCCGGGAGCATGTTAGCTTTCCACTGCCATCTTTCACTTTCTAAAAGAGATTAAAAAAAACAGGAAGATTCTTAGCCAAATTCCATGTTCAAGGAGAAAAATAATGCAAGCAGCCAGAAAGAAGCAATGCAAGTATTGTAGAGTTATTGTAGAGACAGGTTAACACACAATATAGCAACTTCTACATTAAGGGATCTAAGGACTTGAAATATGATTTTTCACAGTTAAAGAGATAGAATTGCAACTAAGAATCAGCTACTTAGGAAAACTGAATATAATACTTTGTGGTAAAAAGATGAATGTTTCTATGAAATAGAGGGCTTTCAAACATTCTTTATGAAAAGATCAGAGCTGAATAGAATAGAATTTGTTTTTCAAATGCAAGATTCAAGAAAAGCATAAAATGACAAGAAGAAAGGGTAATCATGAGGGACTTAAGAAGAATAAATTGTTAATATTCCTATATGGGAAGATAATACTGATAACTCATAAGAACTTTCTCATTATTATAACTGTTAAAAGTTGTATAAATAGATGGAGAACACAAGTATAAATTAAATATGAAGAAATAATATATAAAAATAAATTTAAGGGGTGAGAAAGAATGGGAAAGGTACAGAATGGGTTAAATTAACTCACAAAATACACAAGAAATAGCTTTTTAGTGGAGGGGAAGAGGAGAGAATAAGAGGGGGGTGTGAATGAACCTTCTCAGCAGAGTTGACTCAAAGAGTTACTATACTTACTCAGGCAAAGAATTGGTTCAAAGATAGAATAATAATGCACATTCAATCGAGCATGGAAATATATCTTACCCTTTTTGCAAAATAGGAGCAAAAGGGAAGAGTTTTAGAAGGGTATGCATATTGGAGAAGGAGGTAGTCAGAAGCAAAGCACTTTTGAGGAGATACACGGTGAAAGGAGAGAAAATAGAATGAATGGAGTTAGCAATATAATTGTGAGAAAGATTGAAGCAGGTTTATTTAATAAAGGGTTCTCAGATAAAGGTTTCTCAGACATATAGAGAAATGATTCAAATTAATAAATGTGAGAACCATTCTCCAACACATAAATTATCAAAAGATATAATCAGTTTTCATATGAAGTAATAAAGGCCATGTATAGCCAATTTTTTTAAAAATGCTGGAATTCAACAGTGATTGAGGAAATTCAAATGAAAACAATTCTGATGTACTACCTCATACCTATTGGATTGACTTATAGGGCAAAAAGGAAAATGACAAATTTTGGAAGGGACATGGGAAAAATGAGACATTAATGCATTGTTGATAGAGATGGAAGTTTATGCAACCATTCTGCAGCTTGAAACTATACTCAAAGGGCCAGGAAGCCATGTGAAACTCTTTGACTTAGTAATGCCACAACTAGATTGGTATCCCAAAAGAGATAAAAAACAAACAAAAATAAGAAAGTAAAAGACCCATGTCTACAAAAATATTTATAGCAGTTCTTTTCTGGTAGTGGGTAATTGGAAATTCAGGGAATTCCTGAATTGGAAAGAGTTGAAGAAACTGTAGCATATCATTGTGAGTAAATAATATTCTGCTGTGGGAAATGATGAACAAGAACGTATCAGAATACCCTGGAAAGCTTTACATGAGGTGATGTGAAGTAAAAAGTATTGTGTGCAAAGTAACACCAGGATTGTAAATTAATCAGCTGTGAATGACTTGGTTAGACTCAGCAATTCAATGCTCAAGACAACTCTAAAGACATGATGAAAAATTACTATCTATCTCCAAAGAAAGAACTGATGGTGTCTGAATACAGATTGAAGTATAAATTTTTAACTTTATTTTTCCTGAGGTTATTTCAATCTATGTTTTCTTGTATAACATTACTATTATGACTATTGAAGTTTTAAAAATACTATTTTTCCAAAAATGATTAGCATTTTTCTTCACAACTCTGTTTAGAATTGTCTTAGATCATTGTACTTCTGAGAATAGCTGGCATTCATAGTGGATCATTGTACATTATTGCTATTACTGTGTACAATATTCTCCTGGTTCTATTTGTTTCACTGCATTAGTTCATGTATATCTTCTTAGGATTTTGTTTTTTGAAAGCATCCTGTTCACTACATCTTATAGTATTCTATAACTATCATATCCTATAACTATCATATCCCACATTTTGTTCAGCCATTCCCCAATTGATGAGTATCTCCATAATTTCTAATTTATTGCCTCTATAAAAAAGACCTGGTATAAATAACTTTGTATATATGGATCCTTTTCCTTCTTTTTTTAAATCTTTTTGGAGTAAACATTTGGCAATGATATTGCCGGGACATAGAGTATTCCTAATTTTATAACTTTTTGTTTATAGTTCCAAATTGCTTTCCAGAATGGTTTAATCAGTTCACAACTACACTAACAGAGCATCATTGTCTCAGTTTTCCCACATCCTTCCCAATGTTATAGATTTTTCTTTTCTGTCATCTTAACAAATCTGATGGATATGAGTGGTACAGTTATTTTAATTTGCATTTCTTTAATCAATAGTTGTATCGACCATTTTTATATGACTATAGATAATTTTGTTTACTTCATCTGAAAACTACCTACTCAACTTTTGATCATTTATCATTTGGGAAATGATTCTTATTTTTATAAGTTTTTTTCAGTTTTTCTATCTATTTGAGAAATGAAGTCATTATTTGAGAAAATTGCTATAAATGTTTTTCACAGTCATGATTATTAAATGCATATTACCATGCATTCTATTTTCCCTTGCTTATCGTACTCTTTCTCTCTCTCTCTCTCTCTCTCTCTCTCTCTCTCTCTCTCTCTCTCTCTCTTTCACCCTATTCATCCTCAAAAGTGTTTTGTTTCTCATTACATCTTTCTCACATCTGCCTTTTCTTCTATTAGCCTCCCTCTTTTCTTAGACAATTCCCTTCCTACTTTATTGAAAAGCAAGATATATATCTCTACCAAAATGAGTATATTTGTTAGTCCCTCTTTTAGTCAATTCTGATGAGAGTAAAGTTCAAGAGCCCCCCATCACCCTTCCCATGTTGAAAGTTCTTTTGTGCCTCTTTTACATAAAATATTTAACCCTATTTTGCCTATCTCTTTCTCCTACCAGAATATTGATCTTTCTCAGTCTTTAATTTTATATATATATGCATATATACATACATACATATATATATACACATATATATCAAACATATTCAATTCACACCCATGTTCACATCTAGGTATGCTCCTAACTGATCCCTTTATATAGAAGTTGCTAAATCAAGTATTGTCCTGACAGGATATTTGAAAATTATTTCTGGTTGACTGCATTTTCTCCTTGATCTGGAACCACTGGAATATTTTAGGGAGTCGTAATTTGGAAACTCTTTCAGGAGATTAGTGGATTTTTTTTGTTTTGTTTAGCCTTTGGTTCTAGAATATCAGAGTAGTTTTCCCATATAATTTCTTGAAAGATAATGTTTAAAATCCTTTCTTTATTAACAAGACTTCTAGATTGTCCAATAATTCTTAAATTATTGGTTATCAATCTATTTTCAGGTCAACTGTTTTTTTCCAAAATTGTATGTACAATTTTTTAAGTTCTCTTGATTTGTTTGATTTATTTTTGATGCCTATGAAATCATTAGCTTTCACTTGCCCAATTCTAAATTTTGAAGAATTATTTTCTTCAGTGAGCCTTTGTATCTCTTTTTACATTTGACTAATTTCACTTTGTAAGGAATTTTTTTTTCTTCAATGAATTTTTTTTACATTTTCATCCATGTGGACAATTCTCTTTTTTTATATTTTTGACAATTTGGCTAATTCTGCTTTTTAATATATACTTCTCTTCAGTAGGCTTTTGTTATTCTTTTACCTTTTGGCCTATTCTGTTACCTAAGGTGGTGTTTTCTTCATTTTTTTTGTGTGCATCCTTTACCAATCTGTTGACTTTTTTCATCTTTTTCTTGCATTACTCTCATTTCTTTTCCAAATTTTTCCTCCACCTCTCTTATTTCATTATAAAAATTCTTTTTGAACTCTTTCATGGTCTGAGATCAATTCAAATTTTTCTTTGAGGCTTAAGATGTAGGAGTTTTGATTTTGTTTGTATTCTTCTGAGTTTGTGTGTTTGATTTTCCACTTCACCATAATAACTTTCTATGATCAAATGTACGTTGTGTTGTTGTTTACTAATTTTCCAGTTTATTTTTTGACTTTAAACTTGTTATGTCCAAGTTAAGCTCTGCTTCTTGGGTGATGAAAACACTCTCCCTAGATTTAGGGGTTTTATGCAGTTGTTTTCAGATTTAGCTGTGGGGGGGTCTGTAAGTTTTCAGTTCTTCCCAGGTGGTAAGATCTAAGGAGAGGTGTGTTAACTCTTCCCCAACTGGTGTTCTAGTTGAGTGACCATAAGTATCTTTTTCCCACCTTGGAACTGTGAATAGAGTCTTTGTCCCACTGCAGTCACAGACATTGATGTCCTAATGTTCCTTCTCACCCTGTGACTGGGAACCAGTTTTATGACCTGGGTCCTCAAATGTTCAGTGCAGCAGAATCCTGCACCTTTCATGTTTTCTGCATTTTCTTTCTGACCCCCTTTAATGTCTGTGCAAAGAGAAATATTTAATCTGTCATTGCAGCTGTTGATTCAGTTGCTTTACAAACCCTACTCTTGGCTTCCTGGGGTGTAACCGATGCTAACACAATGTTGTTTGGAACTGAATTATGCTCCACCTTCACTCTGTGTGATACAGACTTTTCTTGCCACCAGTTTAAATTGTCTTGTTTTACCCCATTCTTTTTGATTCCTCCAATTCCAGAATTCCCATTTTTGAGGCATTATTTAAATTTCTTTGAGGGGAATTTAGGAGGACTCAGGAAAGTCATTGTCTTTACACCTTCAATTGTTACAATTATTCACCACATTTTCTAATATTTATTTTTTTTTCTAGCTCACTGAAAACAGTGCTCATAGAAAACTGATTCAGCTATAGTTTTCCCATTAATAATCAGTGTATCTAATAAAAATGCAATATAATTTTATGATGTTATACAGTGCTTTCCATATATACTGATTCCTAATTCCTTTATCATATTGATATCCTATGTGTGTTTATACTTACGTCTGTGTGTATTTGTCTAGATATATGTACTAATAATAAATAGACACCATACTTCTGCATGATAAAGAGTTTTGTCTTTTAATCTTAAATTGTTTTAAATTTTAAAAATGCAGCAGTCACTAAATATTGAAACGTATTTTTAATTAATTTGTGAGATTTTATTATGTTTTTCATATAATTTTTTGATTATTAACTTCTAAAATAGATCTTGGTTCCAAAATTGTAAAAAATCTTCATAGTGTTGTTATTGTTGCTTCTTATGAAAAGCACTGATTTATAAGATAACCCAGTGAAATGATAAAATTCTGTTTCTTGATGTTAAGACATTTTCTAAAACAAAATAAATTGAATGAACAGAAAGTCCACAAGTATATCAGTATTGTCAAACTCAACTAGAAATGGGAGACAAAACCCTATGGGTTTCATATTTATTTATCATAAAAAAGGTATTTTATTACATTTTTTATTTATTTGTTAATTATTTCCCAATTACATTCCAATCTGATTTGGACTGCACTAGAGATCATTTTTTGCCCTGCAATAAATGATCATCCTATTAACTACAATTCCAGTTTGGGTTTATTTATAACAAGAATGATTTAGTTCCTTTAATAGTTTTGTGCACTTATGGGTCACAGACAAAACATTTCACATTTAGAAAACCATTAATTAAACTAACATTTATAGACAGTCTAAAACCATTGTAATTCTTTTCTTCTCTCTACCCTTTTCTGCCAATATATGGCACTGTCATTACAGAAGTGAAAGAAGTGGAACACATTATGCATATTCATTTTATATATTTCTTTATTTCATGTGGTGCTTTGGCCAAAGTATCTATTACCAGGTGACCATATTCCTTATGTGTCTCCTGATATTCAGATTGAGCTTTAAAACACAGGACTGTTGGAAGACCATTAATTTATTAAGACCTGAATCTATTTAGATATGTCTTTATTTTTATTCTAATTCTCAGAGCTCATCACACTCTTCTGACCATGACAATCAATATCATCTGACTTAAAGAAATCTTGATGTACTGTGGTGATAAAGCTAAATCACTATAATACTTTGACTTTTGAGAGTTTTAATTCTGATCTATATTTTCAAACTCTTCTTTTTCTTTAGCTTCACTATGATTCCAATGCTTTCATTAGGAAAAAAAAGGGATTACCAAGGGATAAAGTACATAAATTTAAAAAAATTAAAATATCTTGAAATAATTCTCTACTACATCTTATACAATAGATTTTGTTTAATAGGTTGATTTTTTAAATTGATAAGTTAGAATCATATTGAACTCTATAAGTTTAGATGACCAAGTATCAATTATCTCATGAAATTCTGCTTTTTAAAACAGGATAGAATTTGACTCTGTCAACTTTTTAATTCTCTTCTTCAAGCTTTCTACTTAGTTATAACTTATGTTTTCTATTTTCATTTATAGATATATTGATTATAAAGTACATATTTATACATCAAACTGAGTAAAATGTATTCCCTGGTTGTATATCAACTTATTGATATTGCAAAATGTTATCAGAGTAGAATGCCCATTAAATTTATCTTTATATTTAATCTATGAAACTTGGCTTTGCATTATCTACCCTCACTTCAGAACTTTTGTCTCTATTAGTTTAGAAGCAGAGAAGTTAGGGTCATTTTTTATTTTTCTTTCTTTAATTCATTGCAATGACTGAAGGGCACATCACCAACCTGCTAGTGATTATCATTTACATATCATTTACATTACATTATTATAATTTTTTCTCAAATAGTGGTTCTTTCTAAAAATACCATAGCACAATAATTTTAGGAAAATGAGGGTCTTTCCCAAACTCTGATTTTGGAGTTTCAAATATTTTCTATATCTTAGACAAATTCTTAGACTATGACTCTAATTTTTTTTAATTTCTATATTCATCACTGTATCATCACCTGCCCAAAAGTATAATAGATCAAATTTCCATAATATAGTGTCATAAAATTCATTTGTATAATTTCTACTCAAACTTAAAAAAAAGTTTTTTAAAAGTTTTTTCTTTTGCACATTTATCACGATTTTAATATTTTATTGTTTTTGTGCAAATATTTATTTTTATCCTCTGAATTTGTATTAGAAGAAAAAATAAAATAAAAATTCACAATTAACAGCATATGGATACTTTTCAATAGCATATGTTTATATATAGATGTACTTTGTTTAATTAATTCTTCATATATTTATATATATAAATAAAATCATATTCAATTCATAAATCTTACTTTTAGATAGAGATGACTCAGGTTTTTTTTTAAGACTATACTGCTAGAGTATCAGCTCTGGCTTGACTTGCCAAATTGGACAAATTTTGAATAAAAACCCAATGGTGGATTCTATGTTTGTCATCTGATGGCAAAACCAGCTAAGTTCAATGAGACTCATCCTTAAGTTGACTTAAAAGTAGTGAATCCTTTGACCAAAACTCTGGAAGATGATTCAAAAAAATTCTACAGGACTTTATTCTATGATCTTGCCAGGAGTCCACAACTGATACATTTACAAATTTGGAATTTAGAAAGTTTCTTTAAAAAAATAATACTTTGATTATTCATGATAAAAGATTTTCTGGATTAACATGATTTATACAGAATAAATTATCTGCAGAAGTGTCCACATAAATATTTTTAAAATGTATTATTTTAAACATTGCTAGTGGGACTGTGTTCAAAAAGTTCACTATCTGTCACAGTGAGTAGAATACTTGATTTGAAGTTAGAGATAACTGAATTCAATTCAGACATTTAGAGCTCTGTGACACTGGGGAAATAATTTAACCTCTCTGTCTTTATTTCCTCCATCTATAAACCAGAAGAATTGCTGTGAGGATCAAATTTTATAATTTTTGTAAAATATAATGCAAACTGTAATGTATAATATAAGTTCTTGCTATTATTATATTCTTTCTTGTTATCATTATCTTCATGTAAAAGCAAGGTAGACTTCTGAGAATAAAGGAACCTATGAAAGAACTATGAAGTCTTCAGTCACCACTGGAAATATTCTTGTAGGACATTAATTACTCTGCTGTTATCTTTTCTATAAAACTAGATTTTTGTGATAAGAAAAGAAAATAATCCGTTCAAATAATGCATTCACAGATGTAGAGAAACTTTATCACAGAAGTTTTAAATAATCTACAAGATATTCTTGTTTTCAGTGGCTCCACATAATTTCTGAATAAGGTCCCTGACTTTTCTCTTTCTATGTTTAACCCCTGTGAGCTTGTATTTGTTTAACAGAACTATCACTATGTTTCTTCAAATATTATAGGTTTTTTTGTTTTGTTTTGTTTTGTTTTTAATCATTATTTCTGTACTTATTAGAGCATGAATCAATAAGAGTTCTATTCTACATGGCTTAAAATGTGAATCTCAATTCCAATCTCAATTCAACCAAGGTTTTATGGGAGCCTAAGTTAAATGCAGAGTTCTTTTATAATTGATTCTCTGTTTTGCAAACCTTGATGATTGCTCTGAGTTCTTTGGAAAGAGGCACTTAACAAATTCAAGCTACCATTATTAATTAAAATAACTATTATCTCTATGTTTCTATTGTTTAGATGAATCTGAAGGGGATTCATTAAAAACCACATGGAGCCTCATGGATATCTGAACTAAAGTAATCTTCTACTGGGATAGAAATATCCTAATCAGTTGAATTTCTGGCTGTAACATCTTGGGAAAATGCACCAAAGCTGTATGTTCAAAAAAACCCTACAAATTTTAGGAATACCTAACTTTACTTATTTGTCCCTCAATTTTCTGAATTCACTTCCTCTCATTAAACTCCACACTTTCTTTCTTTCTTCCTTTCTTTCTTTCTTTCTCTCTTTCTTTCTTTCTTTCTTTCTTTCTTTCTTTCTTTCTTTCTTTCTTTCTTTCTATGTACATTTTGTGAGATTTCTCATGAGACAGCTATTATATCAATAAATCATCACCTCATCTATACATTTCTTACAATTGAAGGGCTTAGGGGCAGCTAGATAACACAGTTTGTTAGAGCACTGACTTAGGAGTCAGGAGGACTTGAATTCAAATCTGGAGACAGACACTTGATATTTACTAAGTGTGAGAGTTTAGGCAAATCATTTAAACCCATTGCCCCACCAAAAAAAAAGCTAAACCCCCCAAAACCAAAAACAAAACAAAAAAAAAAATTGAAGGGAGCTTCAGAGGTTATATGATTCAGCTGCTACAAAAAACCACACACTCCTGTTCAATATCATTAGCAAGTGTATATGGCTTTGAATAAGTCACTTAATTTTTCTTAACTTCAATTTCTCCATAGATAAATCAACTATAATAAAGCCTTAATGCTCATTAGCACTTATATAGCTACTTAAAGTTAGTGCTTTACAAATATTATCTCATTAAATCCTCACATCAACCCTGTTAAGTTGGTGCCATTTTCTCCATTTTACATTTGGGAAAGTGAGGAGGAGAGAACTTGGGAAACTAGTTCAGAATCATACCCAATAGGCTAAGACTGAATTTGAGCTCAAGTCTTCTTTGACCTATGTAACTGCCTTACCACCACAATTAATGGACATGGCATGGCTCATGAACCAGAAAAGGAGACACAGGAATAAATTAAAAAAAAAAGAAGGAAAAACCATGGAAGGACATTAACAGGAAAACTCAGAGGGGAGATTAACTAGAAGAAACAGATCACCATTTTCAAATGCTAAAGGGAGCTGAAGGAGGATGAAGATTGAGAAAAGCCTCTGTATTTGACATTAAGAGATCAATGGTAACAATCACGAAATCAGTTTCTATTGATTATAGAAGTCATAAACCAAAATACACACGGTTTAAATAGATGAAAGAAGAATGATGACTTGCCTTATGTGTAAATTGGATTTAGGTAAGACAAAATAACCCAAAATTGTAAGCCTCACTCTTTGTTTCAGAAATATTGAAATCTAGTGGCAAGATATAATTCAAGAAACTGGTGATAGCTTAGCATATAATGGATGTCCTGGGCATCTTTGATGTCTGATCGAGCTCTAAGCACTTCACAGAGCTTCCTTTTAGACACTTTCATTGCCATGGGGAAAAAATTATTCTCATCTAACCTTATATTTGAAGGGGGTCTTCATATTCTTGTGGTAGACATCTCCCTAAGTCTTTGATGGGTTTGAGGCCTATTGATTACCCTTGACTTGGTTTAGCCCATCTGTTAAGATGGTTTAACTTGGGTGTTGACACTAAATATGCTGCAACTTCTTGGAGCCACAAGTGAGAATTGGGTGACAGGTAAATGAGAAGTTCTGTAAAGGACTTAACAAGACCTCACACCAGAGGTATTAGTTTTCCCTGCAAACTCCATGATATCTAAGAGTGATGATCAAATGAACTGATTTTGTCTTTTGTTTTTTTAAATTTCTGTGTGTGTGTGTGTGTGTGTATGTGTGTGTGTGTGTGTGTGTGTCTGTGTCTGTCTGGTTATCTTTCTCTTTTTCTGATGAGAAGACATAGGCATGTTTATTTGTAGCAGAGAAAGGGAGATAGATAAGGAGAGATTGAATACAAAAAAGGAAAGCAAAGATAATATGAGCCATTTACCAAAGAAGTGGAGATTTCCTTTGTTAGAGAGAAGGTCCATGTCTTTATCTGCAGCTGGAAAGAAAAAAGAGATAGTGAAGGAAGATGTCTATGTGAAATGAGAAGAAAAGGAGAGGAAGTGTTAAAATTGTATGTTGTTCTGGGTCCCCCTGCCCACCCCCCATGATCAGTATACTAAGTTTATTAGTAGCCAGTATCAGATAAAAATAGCAGGAAGTCAGATTTCAAAGGGGAGTCTAGGAGTCACATACAAACCATACCCAAGATCAAAGGAGCATAATTTGAAAATTGTATCATATTTTAACCAAAAATAACATCTTGATAATATGTTGAATCTGAAGAATCCATCTGGGCTTTTCTGTCAGGGCCTTTTGTTCTTATGATATGTAAATCAAAGATAAGTTCCAGACATCTTTAGTAAGACCATAAGAACACCAAATGTTATTGATAACTTTGAGATGGCATGGATATGCTAACTCTAAGGTTTTACTGACAACTGATCTTGATATGTTAATGAACTAACCTCAAGCAGGCATGGATATGAACTAGTCTGTCTGCGACAAAAACCATATGAAAATGAGACCTCAACCTCTTTCTCCTAGGCACTCTTCCATCTCTATCCAAGTGTTCCCAAATCTACCTCCTTCACACTACCCTGTCCCCAACCCCACTACATATACTTCTGAGTCAATTTTGCTGCTTGTATCTGTACTTTTTTGTGCTATTTTCCCCTGCACCTCTTATTGCATTGAAGAATTATTTTCCACTGCCCTTTATAAGTACTCAAAGAACCAGATATGCCTGTCTCATTCAATAATTTTATAAATTAATTAAGAATTATGGGTAGAATGGTAAGCTGTCACTTAATGGTTTGAATTTGAGGGGGTAATTAAAATATTTGACTGGAAAGGAAAGGGAAAATATATCCATGAGATACTTATGAGATGAAAATCTTGGGAAATTTGACCAAAAACCTTGAGTTAGCAAGTCAATTAGGAAGGAATAGAAAGTATGTCTTGATTCAAGAAGTGGTCTAGTTGAGGTTAAATAATGTAAATCTGTATTGAACCTAAAAAGTATGGTTTTGTGATAGCTTCTATTTCCATTTAGCATTTTGTGATTAGTATTGAAGAAGACAGATGGTGGGAACAATCCAGGAGTGGGACTTGACAAAGTAGCGAAGGAATTTATGCTAGAGGACAATGTAGACTGGAATTGATTCCCCAAAGATGAAGGTTACTGGAATTGAGGATGTATGAACTGAGATTCTAACTATTGAACAAAGAGCCAATATAGAGTAACATTGGTTAGAGAAAGGTTATTCAGGGAGATATAGTATTAAATAATTGATGTAGATGATATATTTTAGGAGATGAATGAAAGGAGCATTAAGGGGACAAAAATCAAGATGTCAGATAAAAGGTAGCAAACTATCTAACTGGATTCTCTCAAATTTCAGTCCAAAACAACTTTAAAATAATGTCTCAATAAATGAGACAGATTGGGGGAGCCAAGATATAAGAGAAAAGGCATGGATTCATCTAAACTTTCTTTGAAGCTCCTCCCAAAACTTTTTTTTTTTATTTTGTTTTTTGTTTTTAGGTTTTTGCAAGGCAAATGGGATTAAGTGGCTTGCCCAAGGCCACACAGCTAGGTAATTATTAAGTGTCTGAGACCAGATTTGAACCCAGGTACTCCTGACTCCAGGGCCGGTGCTTTATCCACTGCACCACCTAGCTGCCCCAGAAAACTTTTAGAGAATGCTTCAAAACAAATTCTGGAGCAGCAAAATCTACAAAATGATAGGGTGAAACAATTTTCCAGCTCAAGACAATTTAGAAGATGTGCATGAAATGTCTGTTGCATTGGAGTGAGAGTGAAACATAATACAATACAGGCCATGTTCCAGAAAACAATCAGTATGTCTTGGGAGCAACTAAATAACTTGGAAGCAGTGGCTATTTCTAGAAATTGTTTTGCAACTGACTCTCGGTTGTAATCTAAGTTCTTTTGAATTCTAGAATATTATATTCCAATATTAGATTCCAAGCCCTATGAGCCTTTAACATGGAAGCTGCTAAATCTTGTGCTAACCTGACTGTAGCTCCACTTTATTTGAATTGCTTCTTTATGACTGCCTGTAATATTTTCTCTTTGATTTAGGGGTTCTGAAATTTTAATAAAATAATCCTGGCAATTCAGGAGGTATTCGGTGTATTCTTTCAATTCCTATTTTACCCTATGTTTCTAGGATATCATGGAAGGTTTCCTGGTAGTTTCTTGAAAAATGACTTCTAGGGATATTTTTGGTAATTACTTTTAGGTAGTTCAATCATTTTTAATTTATTCTGCCTGGATCTGTTTTATAGATCAGTTGTTTTCCAATGAAATATTTCATAATTTCTTCTGGTTTTTCATTCTTTTAATTATTATTGTTTCTTCCCTTAGCTCCATTATACATTTAAGGAATTAATTCTTCTGAGAGCTTTTGTATCTCCTTTTCCATCTGACCAATTCTGCTTTTTTTAGGCATTCTTCTCCCATTAAACTTTTTTTCTGCTTTTTCCATTTGATCCAAACTGGTTTTTAAAATGTTACTTTCTTCAGTATTTTTTTGTATCTCCTTCACCAAGTTGCTAACTTTTGGTTCATTTCTCTTTCCATTTTTTCCTCTACCTACTTCATTTCATTTCCAAAATCTTTTTTGAGCTCTTCAATAGCCTTAGAGCAATTCATATTTTCCTTGGATGCTTTGCATTCAAAAGCTTTGACTTAGTTATGTTCTCATATGTATTTTAATCCTCCATAAGACCAAAGTAATTGTCTATGGTCAATTTTTTTTCCTTCTGATGTTTGCTTAACTTTTTGTTAAGGTATACCTCTGTTTCCAGGGTGAGGAAACACTACCCCAGGCTTTTGAGGGTTTTTGCATCTGTTTTCTGGAGCAACCCCGCCCCCCCCACCAACAAGTTCTTAATTCCTCCAAGATCTTATGAGAGGTGTTGACTGCTATCCTGGCCTGACTCCTGTCTATGGGTGACCACAAGGACTTCTTTCTGCCCTGTATCCATGAGAAAGATCCCTGCTCTACTGCAGGATCTCTGCTCTACTGCAGGCAATAAAGTTTATGTGCTTCTGCTCCTTTTCCTGAGACTGGGACCCTAGACTACAACCTCGATCTGAGAGTGAGTGAAGCAACAGAGTTCTTCCTCATGGATAGTAAAGAAGCTTTGTAGTCTCCTCCAACCACCTTATCATTGGTGGGTTGAATGTTCTGGAAGCAGTTGCTGGATGGCTCCCTGCCAGGTGACTTCTTAGACTTGCTCCTGGTCCCCTGGGTCCAGGTACCATGAGGTTTATTCCTGTATGTCTGGAGAGGGGTTGTTCTAGCTTGGCCCAGGTTGTGCCACGGGTCCTTTCTAACTCCAGTATAACAGACCCTTTCCCTGGATTTTTCAAGTTGTTTCGGACTAGAAAATTGTTTCAATCATCACACCCAGGTGTACATTTTTTTCAAATATATCTCCTCCTTTCAATTGTGAACTCCTTAAGGTCAGGAACTGTCTTTTACATCTTTTTATATATCCATAAACCAGTGCAAGCCACAAAGTATGTGCTTAATAAATGTTTATTGACTGATTTATTCTCCAATTATTCTTGAAATGTAAATATTAGAGGATTAATTATGTCCATTTTATCATTATTTGTAATTCTTAAGAAATTCTCCCTTTTATTGGTTAAAAAATTATGTCCTTGAAATATCTACTTCTGCCCATCAGAAAAAAAAAAAAATCTTCCTTCTTATGAAAGCCTTTTAAATGTCTCAAAGTCATGAATTTATTTATTATTATTTTTTTACTTTAAGTGTTCATTTCTTAGCACAGTGAAGTTTCTGGGTTTTAAAAATCAACTCATTAATTAGGCTAATCAGTAATCATTAACTTGATAATCAATGATTCTCTTGAAAATCAAAGACAAAAAGCCAGGGTTTTAGATTCTCTTAATCTCCCTGTTCTCTTTGTGATAGTGTTCTTCCCTGACAAGACAATAGCAGTACTGATTGATGGATATTTAATGTGGAAGTGAGCTGAGAATTCTCAACTCCTCTTAATTATTTCATTATCAGATGGGGGAGTAGGTAAAAGGTCAGTTAAGGAATGAAGTTTGCTCATGAGTTTTGCTCTGCAATCTGACCACCCAGATTTTACTTTTCCTTTATCAGTTCAGTTATCCCAAACTCTAATGAAGAAGAAAATCCCTTTTAGAAGGGATTTAGCTTAAGCTTGGTCCTGTTTATAGAGTAAATAGAACTTGTATTTTCAATTGGGTGGAACCATCAAACCTAGTTAAGAAATCAGTGCCTTGGCAAGACTTTTAATATTATGCCATTTCTTAACTAGAATTGGCTGTGGAGGGGCTTCTCTTAAACTAGAGTATGAGATGGCCCTTTGGCAGAGAAAGGGATAGTAAAAATTAATAATAATCAAATGAGACAGCATTAACATTAATTTCCCTCAATCTTTAATATTATCTTTTCTAGAATAAACATCTCCAGTTCCTTCAAATATTCTTTATCAGCATAATCTCAAATTCCTTTTTGCCATCTTGCCCCCATATGGTCCAGCTTCTCAATGTTGTTTATAAGACAAGATGTTCAGCAATGAGCATAGCTCTGTACATGTGATCTGATAAGCAGAGGGTGTAATGGGATTATAATTTCCCTTTCTATGAACTATGCTTCTTTCATATTACTTAAGAATGTATTACCATTTTAGTAGCCATATAAATTCAACACATTCATATAACCTCAAAATGTTTTTCACATAAACTTCTGCATCCTTTACTTGATCTGGTGTTGGATATATTGCATTTGTTGCAGTGGAGGACTGTCTATATGATGTTAGTGTGAGTATGGCTATGGATATGAACCCACATCCTCACTTTGAGGATGACATTGAAAGGCAAAAATCTACATTCAATTCAATAAACATTTACTAAACTCCTACCATGGGCCAGGCTCTGTGCTAAATTTTGTCCTTTCAAAGATACTCCTTGCTCTCAAAGAACTTATGCATATAAACAAATATATAAAAAACTAGATATATTCAGAAAAAATGGAAAATATTAAGAGAGGGAAAACTAGAATTAAGCGACTGAGAAAGACTTCCTTTAGGAGGTGAGATTTTCATTGGGACTTAAAGGAAGGTAGGGAAGTCAGTAGTTAAAGTGGAGGAAAGAAAACATTCCAGATAGGGGGACAAACAGAGAGAATCCTAAAGTCAAGAAATGTATTATCTTGGTAGAATAGCTAGGAAATCAGTGTCAATGCATCAAATAATAATACATTTTGAAGTGTAAAGTCTAAAAAGACTATAAAGATAGCAGGGGACTAGGTTATATCATTTTGTATTTGCTCCTGGAAGAAATAGGAAGTTTATTGAGTAGGGTGTGTGCCTAGAATGTGGTCAGGCAGGTACTAGAAGTGCCCACTACTTTAATTTGTCTTTGTGCCTTCCCTTCTCATCTACCCCCACTTTACTTATCTAAATGGGAAGACTGAAGGAATTCAGAGTTAGAAATGTCAGCCCTGATTGCAAGAGCTATTGAGTCAAATATACCTTGATAATTTATAATATAATCTTCACCTTAAAATAAGGTATGCAAAAAGAATCAATATGGACTGGTATAAGTTACTCATAGAAATCTCTTAGCTAGTGACTAGGAAAATTAGTCTAAAGTATTAGCTTTAGGTAAGAGGAACTCTGATCTTTCTTCTAAAGAATTTGGTTCCAGGGTTGAGGATCTTCTGTAGAAGATCAGATGACTTGCAAAGATTCACAATTAATAAAAAAAAAATATATGTCAGATTCAGTTAAAAAATATATATCACCTTTTTTGGGGGGAAAAGCTAGAAAGACTCACTTTCCCCTCCCTTTCTCTCCAAGCAAAGATGGATAATTTCTTGTTAAAATCAAAGGTGGCTACTTTTCTAAAAGAGTTATTAAAAAGTCTCTGATTTTAAAGTAAAAGATTGTGATGTTATTCCATCTTTTCAGGATGTAGAGATAACAAATATTTTCAGTTGAACTAGAAGCTGAAAATTAGGAAAGGTGAACCAGGACTGACAACAGAAGATTCTATATTATACATCTTAGAGACAGAATCCATTGGAAACTGTGTCTTCAGCAGTGAAGCATAGCAAGAATCCTACATTTGCTGGAAACAACACAACTTGGGGAGATCGATTCTAATGACCCTTGCCAACTGGATCAAAACTGACAGGTTCTGGAACCTAAACAGAACAAGCTAGAGACATGAAGGAGAAGATACAAATAGAAGTTTAATTAGTTTTAGTGAATAAAATGACATCTGCAAACAGAAGCTCCCCCCACCCCACCCCCTGCAAAAAACAGTCAGGTTTATGCAGAATCATCATTAGGTCTTGAGTTACTCCACCCATGGATCCATTGGCAACAGTACTGACTAAAGTTTGGGTGGGGGGTGATTACTATGTGGAATATAGAACCAGAGTTCTGTGATGGGAACAAGAGTATAAAGCACAGGGATTATGAGCATGACAGACACATTATGGGTGTTGGTTCTCAGATTCCTGGGAAAAAGAGGAAACTTAATACCTCTGTGCATACTTATTACTGGTCCAAATAATATACTTTGTCAGAAGGTGATACCATTCCAGAGTGCAAAAGATTATTGTTATGCTCCAGGCACAGTCTACTTGCTAAATTCTGAGAAAGTGGCTATCTCCAAAATGTTTTCACAACCTACAGCTTTAGAAGTCCCCTATGTGTGTGCCTTTTCACATGTGTCTTTTACATGCCTACTTTTCCTACAAAGAGTGAATATGTTTCTTTCAGAGTAGACCCTAAGTTTATGAAGAAAATGATTTTATTAGTATTTTTCTTACTATGTCATTCTATTAGATGTCTATCCTTTGAAACAATTGTGTCCTCTGGCTGACTATTAAACATTTACATTAGTTAGATTTTATGACTTATTATTTTAGTGAATGTATAGCTACAGAATACCTAGAATTTGGGACAGTATTCTCTGGGAGATGAGAAGAGAGAGGGTAATGGTGACCTAAGACAGTAACTGAATTGCATTTTGCTCAAATTTCATTTATTAGCTTAATAATATCATTCTAACTCATCAAAATCCTTTTCTCAAATTTTTCCATTTTACTTATTAGCTATTTTTACCATCTTCATATAATCTTCAATATCACCAAATATGCTATCAATATCTTTATCTAAGTTACAGAGAAAATCATTGAACAGGGTAAATGATTTTGTCAAATTTTTACTGAAATAAAAATATGTATAGAACATTCTACAAATTCTACAATGTCACACTTAAATAAGCAAAATGTCAAAACAAAATAGAAATGAGGTTAGCTGGTATGATTTGTTCTTACTGAATCCCAGATGTTTCATCCATCCTGATCATTATTTTGATTTCTGAGCACTTAGAAACCATCTGTTGAGGAGGCTATTACATTTTCATAATTTAATTTATTTTATTACTCTGATCAAGCAGCACAATTTCTGAGCTTATTGGTTTGTCATTATAACTCCATCTCAGCACATCTTATCTTGGTTATTTTCTAAATTCTAAATTTTCATCCTTTTTGTATTATATGAATTTTTCTCTTTCTCCTTATATTAGAGAGCTAATTGTTGGTATGTAATCTTTTCTTTTTAGATTTTTCAAGGCAATGGGGTTAAGTGGCTTGCCCAAGGCCACACAGCTAGGTAATTATTAAGTGTCTGAGGTCTGATTTGAACCCAGGTACTCCTGATTCTATTCTATTCTATTCTGTTCTATTCATTGCGCCACCTAGGTGCCCCGTTGGCATATAATCTTAACATTATTCATATTCAGATAACTCAATCCAGTTAATTTTTCTGTGACATCTGAGCAGAACAATTGAGCTAATTGTAACAAATCCTATTGAACAGAGACCAGATCTTAGGTAACCTAGATTTGGCATCCTGAGCTTTCCCCTCTCAGCTCTGCAAGTGGAATAAGATAGAGGAGATAATGAATTACAAGGAAGTAATGATTCTAACTTAAGAAGAATTTCTTCTATAACCTAGTGTTTCCTCTAATGATTGAGACTAAGGATTTACTCTAAGGAAAATGCAATATCCTGGCTAGCATTTCAATAGCCCTTTAGGTTTTATAAAACATTTTTCATGTTTTTTTTTATCTTAATTGGTCCTCACAGCAATTCTATGTTAGTTAAAGACAGGTTTGTCCTTTCCTCCAGACCTTTAAATTTGTGAATATTAAGATCAAAAATTTAATTGACTTACTTAGGGGCAAACCCTGTTAAGTGAACTAGATGATGTCTGAGATCTTTTCTAGTCTTATGTATATTGGTAAAAATTTCACAACCAGCTCTGGGTAGGAGAGGGGGACAACTGTGTATGTTTTTAAACTAAATCTAAATGATTAGCATTTTCTTCATCATTTTCTTAAGTCTAACAATTAAAAAAATACAACTGATTTGTAGCACTTGCTTATATCTGATATGTAAATACTCACATGAAATGTTAACTTTTGTGAGCATGTTTGACCTGGCTCTAATTTAGACTTCCTTTTATTTCTAAATCAATGATTGTATAAATGATCTGCTGGCCTCTGATAGCATGTGTTAGGAGTAGAGGAACTAGTAATTTTCTCTGCTGCAAAAAGAGTTCTATCTTTTTTTTTTAGTACATTACCAAGGGTTGTGAACCTTCAGTCCCAGTTAAGCAGGCAACAAAACCCATCAGAATGCCTCAGGCTGAGATTAAATCCTTTGTTCTGGCCAGTATTGCTATCCATCAAAGTCCGAAAGTCTTTTTTTGTTGTTATCATAACTCTCTTTAACCTGGTCCTGCCCCCTTACCCCCCCCCATCACTTTCTCAGCAATTAGGAAATAAGCACAGTTCCATTTGTCAAAATACCAAGAGAGAGAAACTGTAGTGGGGAGATACCTTTCCATAGCAAATATCTGCTCACCCACTTCACTCCCTCCATACCTTTCAAATTTCTAGAGGATAATAGACACTGGGTTGGGTGTAAAACTAAAACAAACTGATAAATTTTATTCTCCTTCCTTCAGCAACAAAAATCATTACATTTTAAAAAATCTCTCCTTTTGTAATTGATTCCTTTTTGACCAATACTAAAAGCAAACACACCAAAAACCAAAAAACAACAACTAAACAAAGTTTGATCTTTCTACCCTTGAAATTTATTATAGATAACTTAGAGACAACATAAAGATCTCAAGTTTATTGTAGTACATTGAATTCTACTCTAATATGAGGTACGTTCTCCTATATAACTGAGCTATGTAGAACTACACAGCCAAAACCACAAAAATTATTTAAAAAATGGGTAATATGTAAAGAAAGTTTAAATATTGGCATATTTATAAAAATATGGAAGGTAAATAAAAATTTTATTATTGTTAAACAATTTTATTCTTGTTAAATGGTTAAGAAATAATGTCAATTCCATAATAAATTGTGTCAGATTTATCATTGGTATTGGGCTGCAGGAGCAAGTTTGGGAGTTTGCAAATCTGAGCCATGGTTTGGAAGGATATGGGTATAGGGCAGATCTTCCTTAGTATGCAT
Organism: Macrotis lagotis; assembly: GCF_037893015.1. Lineage (NCBI taxonomy): Eukaryota > Metazoa > Chordata > Mammalia > Peramelemorphia > Peramelidae > Macrotis > Macrotis lagotis. Next base: position 200,441,411 of record NC_133666.1, on the reverse strand, counting down.
CAGAAGAGAATTAGAAAGGGCAGTGAACAGAGCACTGACCTTGGAGTCTGGAGGATAAGAGTTCAAATCCAACCTAAAAAACTTGACTCTTAGCTAGCTGTGTGACCTTGGGCAAATCACTTATATCATTATGTATTTGCCTTGCATCCAGGGCCATTATCCCAGTCATCCTGAGTCCTCTCTGGCCACTGGATCCAGATGACTTGAAGAAGTGAGATTGGTGATTTAGCCCCATGATCCCTCACTCAAATCCAACTCACATGCTTGTCATGACATTACCTCTCTGAAGTTGTGATCTTTTTCAAAAACGAAGGACAAAGAAACATGTGATGCATATGGCATCATACCTTGACAAAGACCTGAAGTTTACTTTTTAAAGTGAATGGCAGAAGGGTGCATCTGAAGTTGCAGCTGTAGAAGTTCAGATGAGTTATGGTGAAGTGCATTCATCTTGTTTACTCTGGAAAAAAAATCTTATATCAGTAAACTGGAAATACTCATTATGCTCAAATATTCCCCAAAATATCAGTAGAGTTAAATTTGGGTTTTCAAAACTGACTTTACTTAAGCCCAAGTAACTACTAGGAGATGAACAATTTTTCTAGGTTTGGGTATAGAATAACTGTTCTATATTCCTGCCTAGCTTCTGGACAACATTTGTTTGGAAACTTGTGACCTTACACAAACATCATCTCCAGAATTAATTTGATAGAAGAAAAGTGATTCTAAATTATATAACAGCAGGATTTATTCCTATGATTTGCAGATAATATTGGTTACTTGATTGATGATAGTGCACTATTTTTTTATTTTAAATCTATATTTTAAGGGTTTTTTAATTCTTAAAAAAGAGAAAATCTACCATTCCCTCTTCTTTCCTTAGCCTCCTTTGTCTAGTATGCTTTTCTTCATTGAAAGAGCAGACACAGTAAATGTAGTACTTGAAAGAAAAAAAAATCTATTCTTTGATATTTTCTTTCTTTTCACAAAAATGCATAAACCCCAACTTTTTTTCTCTAGCTGCTTTGAAACTCCTTTGGGGAAGCTAAATAAGCTGATTTACATTCCTCTTGCTTTCAATGACTTATAATATAGGATAATGATATTGTGTCCACTTTCCCTTATTTTTCATTATACAAAGGGGCTATTGTCTTTTCAGAATAAAAAAATAATATTGCTCACTTTTTTGCTTCTGAAAGCTATTGGGATATAAATTTTATCATCCTGTCATTAAAAGAATTGTCTTAAGGAAAATCTTTTGTATTTTCTCTATCAACAACAACAAAAATCAATGCAGTTTCAACCATTTAGTATAATTTTCCTTTTTATTCTGGGCACTTGTCAGTGAGAATAAAGGCAGCACTCCTTAACTGGCTTTGGTTTGCATTCTGATCTTGAGTGCTTACAAAGGTATGTCTTGTTTTTCCTACTGATCTTTTGTGTTGCCAACAAGTAAACATACTGCAGGCTTTTAGCCTATGGTCAAAAATACAATGCTGGGAAGGCAGAGAAAGAGGGAAAATAATTTTTATTTTTAAAAGAGACAGAATAGCTTACTGGATCTTGAGCCTGATTTCAGGTCAGCACAACCTTGGTATAAGTATCCCCTCTGCCACATATTATACAGCCTATGTGATCAGGACCAAGACATTCAATTCAGTGTTTTGGTGCCTCAGGCTTCTTTTAAGAGTAGTCTGCTTTAATAGAGGAAGTTTCCTTAAAAGGAACTAACTGATGAAATATCCAGTTTAGGACTTAAAAAAAACCAAACAAAACTCAATGAATCTCCTAATTAGACCATAAATAGTGTAAGATATCTAAAAAAAAAATTCCTGCAAAGACAGAATTCATTTTTTTCTTGTCATTCATCATGTAGATCAAAGAGGGAGCTAAAGGGGCACATGGATTGTATCCCATCTTACTGGTTGTAGCTAACTGGGAGACTTATTTTCCAGCAAAAACACCTAGAGCACAGACCCTGGAGTCAGGAGTACCTAAGTTCAAATCCAGTCTCAGACACTTAATAATTACCTAGCTGTGTGGCCTTGGGCAAGTCACTTAACCCCATTTGCCTTGCAAAAACCTAAAAACAAACAAAAAACCAAAAATATAAACAAAAACCTTCTAAGCTTATCTCCCAATACTACCTAACTCTGCCCCTTTCCTCTGTTGTGAGAGCTCTCAGTCTCCCTTCTCTTTTTTTTTTTAAAAGGTAGAAGTTAGTCCCTCAGGGAATTGTAACCTAAACCTGGATGGGGACTCAGAGTATTTCACATATACCCTTCATAACTTCCATATTGATGCAAAGAATTATGAATGTAGAAAATTTATAATTATAAACAAATTCTATAATATTTAATGCTTTTAAATCTTTTTTTTAGGTTTTTGCAAGGCAAATGGGGTTAAGTGGCTTGCCTAATGCCACACAGCTAGGTAATTATTAAGTGTCTGAGACTGGATTTGAACCCAGGTACTCCTGACTCCAAGTCCAGTGCTTTATCCACTACACCACCTAGCCCCCCCCCCATGCTTTTAAATCTTGTTAAACTGTGGAAGACTCTTTGCTCTTGAGATATAAATTGACTCCAAATTTAAAATTTGTATCCTGCCTCTTCATTCCCAACCCCTAGCTTCCAACCTTCTACCTAGTTTTGGTCATATAAGGGGAGAGGTATTTCTCCATTTTCCCTCAGTGCCCAGATAATGGACAAAGCTATAAAAGCTGAGCAGGACCTCTGCTTGGGGTCAGTCTGGTCTGTGACTGTCCTTATTTCTCTCTTTCTCTCTATATCTAGTTCTGTTTCCCAAGCAAGGTTGCCTAGCCTTTTGTTAGTCATCCTGTCCTAAAGTGCCTCTTGTTTCTCAGAGGAGAAAATTTTAACCTGTTTACTTTGTAATACTTTGTAATAAATCCTGAGCAGTTTTAAAATCTCAGGAAACAGACGAATTCCTACATTTTCAGTAACCCTCAGTTTCTTCAATTGACAACCCCAAATCCCATCAACAACATTATCACCTGAAATTATTTTCTATTTTTAGAAAGATTTTATTATATTTGATTTTTACAAATTTTTCCCCATTCTCTTTCCTACCCCCACCTGCCCACAGAAGGCATTCTGTTAGTCTTTACATTGGTTCCATGTTATGGATTGATCTCAGTTGAATGTGATGACAGGAAAATTAAATCTTTAAGGAAGAAAAATAAAGTATGAGATAGTAAAAATTTCATAATAATATAACTTTTTTCCCCTAACTTGATGGTAATAGTCTTTGGTCTTTGTTCAAAGTCCATAATTCTTTCTTTGGATACAGATGGAATTCTCCATTGCAGATAGCCCCAAATTTTCCCTGGTTGTTGCACTGAAGGGATGAGCAAGTCCACCAAGGTTGATCATCACCCCCCAAGTTGCTGTTAGGGTATACAGTGTTTTTCTGGTCCTACTCATCTCACTCAGCATCAGTTCATGCAAATCTTTCCAGGTTTACCTTTTCATGTGTCTCTTGAGCCTCCTATTTAGCTCTGGTATTTTCATCATGAAATCTTGGAAGTCTCCCATTTCATTAAATGTCTATCTTTTTCCTCTGGCAGAAAAGGCCCAGCTTTGCTGGTTAGTGGATTCTTGGCTGCATTCCAAGCTCCCTTGCTCTTCAAAATATCTCATTCCATGCCCTTCGATCCTTTAATGTTGCTGCAACCAGGTCCTGTGCAATCTTTACTGTGACTCCTTGGTATTTAAATTTTTTCTTTCTGGCTGTTTGCAGGATTTTTTCTTTTATCTGATAGTCCTGGAATTTGGCCACAACATTCCTTGCTGTTTTCATTTTAAGATCTCTTTCTGGAGGGGATGGATGTATTCTTTCAATAACTATTTTGCTTTCTGGTTCCATGATATCAGGGCAATTTTCCATTACTAAATTCTGTAATATTAAGTCCAAGGTTTTTTTTCTCTTCAGTGTTTTCAAGAAGGCCAATAATTCTCAGATTCTCCTGTCTTGATCTATTCTCAAGGTCAGTGGTTTTGCTGATGAGGTATTTCACATTTTTTCCCTATTTTTTGATCTTTTGATTTTGTTTAACACAATCTTGTTGTCTCATGAGGTCATTAGTTTCTGTTGATTCCATTCTTTTTTTTTTAGAGAAGATGATTTTTCTTCATTTTTCTTTTGCAACCCCTTTTCCAGTTGGTCCATTCTATTTTTGAAGGACTTTTCTATTTGCCCAAATGTAGTTTGGAGAGAATCATTTTCTTTTTTCATTTGCCCATTGAAGATCTGAGTTATTCTCATTTTGTATTTGTCCTATTGTATTTTCCAAGGAATTGTTTTCTTGTTGCATGATGTTAATTTTCTCTTGAGTTTCTTTTCCCAATTTTTCCAGTTGATTTTTAAACTACTTCCTGATTTCTTCAAGAAATTCTTTCTGGGGGGTGGCTAGGTGGCATAGTGGATAAAACACCTGTCTTGGAGTCAGGAGTACTTAGGTTCAAATCCGGTCTCAGACACCTAATAATTACCTAGCTGTGTGGACTTGGGCAAGCCACTTAACCCCATTTGCCTTGTAAAAAAAGAAACCTAAAAAACAAAAGAAATTTTTTCTGGACTGGTGACCAATTCCTATTCTCCTCAGCAGTGCTAGATCTCTCTGGGTTAGAATCTGTCTTTTCTAAGTATTTCTCCATGGGCCCCCCTGTTCTCTGGCCTTTTTTCATCTTGTGTTGGGGGTGGGGAGCTGGCTCTCAGAGGCTTGCTTTTGAAGATCCTAGAGGCTTTGTTCACTTGTCTTAGTAATTCCAAGAACCAGCTAGTAAGGAGGTGCTGGTTGCTTTCTCTGTAGTCAGGTCCTCAGCATCAGGGTCTGAGTTGATCTTAAACATTGGGCTGGGCCCTGGAGGGAGGGACTTAATCTCTTTCTGTTGAGTAAACTCTGTTGCTCTGAGGGGATGGTGGTGGTGGTGGGGTGGGGTGGGGTTATTGTTTGTTTTAGGCAAAGGGCTCTGTTGAAAGTATGGAGTTCAGGTCCCTGGCTCAACTGGTTGTTCTCCAGGCATGCTCTGAGATTCTGTGCTGAAACTCAGCCTCCCATAGCTCCTCTCCCTCCACCAAAGACTCTGTACCTGAAGTTGAAATCTCACATCAGCCACTCACAGAATTCTCTATGGCTAAGGCTGACCCTCTGGCTTCCCCCAGCTGTGGTCCCTGTGCTGATCCTCTGCTCTCATCTCCTGGTTCACCCATGGTCTCCTGAGCAGACCTTGTTGGTAGGTGTTCTTTTCCTAGCTTCTCTTTCTGGTTATTGTTGATCAAATTTCTGTTAAGAGGTTTCTCTCATGTTATTTCTGAGGGGAAAGAGAGACAGCTTATCACAGTGTCTGTCTTCTCTCTGCCATCCTGACCAGAAGCCTCACCTGAACTTTTAAAGTATGCCTTGGATGTCAAAAAATCCCACTTCCTTGTCTGTCCTATTTTCATTTCGAATTTGCCAATGAGTGACATAGAATGAACAGGTTGGTTATTGGGCTGATCACAGATATGATTACTATATTTTTCATCAAACACAACTTTTTTTAATTCCTCCATTGAAGTGGAGAGAGTACTATTATATTTTGAGTCTAAACTTCAATATTAACTTCAGTTTTTCACTCTTCCCACATATCTAATCAATTGCAAAATCTTTTATTTATAGTCACAGCATTCTTTAAATCCTTTTATGATACATAAGATTCCCAGTTTAAACCATCATCACCTTTATCTTGTTCTATTACAAAAACCTTCTAATTGATCTCTCTGCCTCATCCATCTTCCATACAACTTTTTTTTTTTTTTTTTAGTTTTTGCAAGGCAATGGGGTTAAGTGGCTTGCCCAAGGCCACACAGCTAGGTAATTATTAAGTGTCTGAGGCTGGATTTGAACTCAGGTACTCCTGACTCCAAGGCCAGTGCTCTAATCCACTGCACCACCTAGCCGCCCCTCCATACAACTTTTAAGCTAAAACATTTCTCCTATTATGGAAAATTCCATCCACATGGCGGGGGGGCTATATAGTTTGAATGCAGAGCAAAGCATATTATGTTCACTTTTTAAAACTTCTTTTATGTTTTCTCTTTCTTTCTCATGCTTTTCCCCCCTTAGTACTTACCTTTCTATCATAACTATGATGAATATGGAATTACATTAAACACAATTGTACATGTAAAATGTATATCAGATTTCTTACTGCCATTGGGAATGAATGAGTGAAAAAAATATGATAGAAAAATGTGGAACTTGAAGGCTGTAAAAGGATGAAGGCTGAAAAATATTTTTGCATGTAACTGGAGAAAAAGAAAAGAAAAAAATCAACATATGTCTGATGAAATCTAATACACTCCTGTGACTCCCTAATATCCCTGGGATCAAATATTATTTCATCTCTATCTCTTTTTTTTAAAATGTCTAATGTAAAGGTTTATAAGTACATATATATTAATATTAATATAATTCATACACTAATAATAATATGCTAATACTACATATAATAATACTGATAATAATATAATATAATTTAATTTACATTCAAATTATAAAGAAGTAAATATGATCAAACTGGATATAACTGCACAAAATTTTTTAAACATAGTGGTTATCAACTTGAATTTTAATGAAAAGAGTCAATACAACAAAAATAGACGTCTTTATTTCTAGTGATTGAGTGGCAGTTCCAAGTGGCACACATCTAATGCTGGTGTACCCAGTGAGGGGACTTGAAACAGGATTTATATAGGATGCAAAGGAGAGAGAATGAATAGGTTGCAGATGGAAGGGATTAGGAATCTTATAGTTTCACAAAGCAAATTGTTTTACATAACAAGTAAAAAAGTTCATAAAGAGAATTCAGGAAGCTGAGAATTTGAGAGATATTCAAAGTAATTGGTATGGTCAGTTCCAGACAATTCATTGACCTGTGAATACAGTTTCAGTTTATTCTTAGTCAACTGAGCTTGTCTGGGGTACTGGACTTAAAACAAACAAATAAACAAAGAACAAAAATCTGCAGATTTTTGTTTTGGAATTCATTTGCTATCAGAGCACTTTTAGATAATAAAATCAGAAGAAAAACAAGACACATACACATTGATTAGACATAGTTGACATTAAAGAGCCCTAACACAAAGGTGAGTGTTTTAATTCAAAATTAAAAAAAAAATTAATTTAAATTTCAAATTTAACAAAAAACAAAGCAAAACAAGAAGGAACAAAGAACACTAAAAGGGAGAAACATATAATCACCTAGTATTGAAGCAGGATATAGGGAAAATGCTGATATCTTTTAATACTTTTTTTTGCTTTCTTTCCACATTGGACTCAAATGTCACATCCTTTGTGGCAGGAAAGGCTTAGTACATAGTACTATGTGCAATGAGTGCTGTCTTAGCCTTTCCTTTGTGGTCACTCCTGTGACATGGTATTGGAGAGTAACCTCAGCCAGATGCTGAACCACTCCTCCCTTTTCCCACCTATTATATAAAGGTGTTTGAGTGAACTTCTTCCAAGTAATCCTTTCTTTCCTACTTAATATTTCCCCTGCTAGTCACAAGCTGCCTCTGCCTCTGCCTCTGCCTCTGCCTCTGCCTCTGCCTCTCCCTCTCCCTCTCCCTCTCCCATCTCTCTCCTCTTCTAAGTTTCTTCTCTTTAACAATATGGCCCCAGCTCATGTACTTGGATCTATGTTCATCTAAGCTTCTCTGCTTTTTTCTTTCTTTCATCCCTCTCCTAAACTTATCCTCTCTTTTCTCTTTTTAACTTGATTATTTTTTTTTTCTATGCTTGAAACTACCAATATGGCCCTAACTCCACACTAGATCATATCTTTTGGCTGTTTCTTTCCTCTTTTTCCCTTAAGTACTTTTAACTTCAACTTTTGTTATTCAGCCTGTCCTTTATTTAGCTTTCTATCTTGCTGCCTTTCCAGACAGCCTAACCTGTGACCTATTTGTAGTCACCTGTGAACTTTATGTAGTAACTTGTGAACTTTTTGTAATAACAACTGAACTGTGCAGTAGCCTGTGAATTAAAATCTAAGCCATTCATAACTCTGGGGTCAAATTCACAGATATATGTGAATTTTTCACTCAAAATGAGCCACATTTCTCTGAGGTCACCCCATTCTCCTGCCTTCAGTTTAAAGGTTATTAGATCTTAGAGGGTCAGTGATCTACTAGAATTTTCTGAAAGCCTTTCTAGGAGGTCTAAAGGTCAAGTCCATTTTTATAATAATATTAATATGTTTTAATTCCAATATGATATATACTAATGGAATATAATCCATATAAACAAAAGCTGTTGGGGGTGAAAGACCTCCCAAATTATTTTTAAGATTATTAAAGGGATCTTGAGATCAAAATGTTTCAGAACCACCAAACTAGCACAATATGCAGAGTTAGGGTGCCTCAGAGAGTATTCAGTTCTACCCATACCTTATGCAGAAATCCTTCTGCAAAACATTGTCTGATAAAGACTCCTCACTGGTCAAAAAATATTATATTGCATATTGCAGTTCTTAAGACTACAAATTATTGAGGATTTTCTAACTTTAAGGATATACACAACTCTATGTAGAATAAGACTTGTTTGTCCAAAAAAATTGAAGACGCTTAATTTCTCATCTTTCAATAAAGCTTATTAGAAGATTTTGGTTTGAATTTCCCTTTCAGTGTTTTTTAAACACACACACACACACACACACACACATATATATATATATATATATATATATATATATATATATATATATATATGCATATATGCATAGGAAAGTCAATTAAACACTCCCAGTTTGTTTCTTCTTCCCTTTAGAATCAGGATAACAACAGTCAAGTGTTTCCATTAGCATATGAATCTCTGAGATGAGGAAAATCCTTTTTAGAAAAGTAAATTTAGAATTTCTAAGCAATTTATTGGACTATTAGGTGGCTCAGTGGCTTGAGCACTAGACTTGGAATCAAGAAAACTCATCTTACTGAGTTCAAATCTGACTTCAGATACTTTTTAATTTTGTGATCTGGGCAAGTTAATTAATCTTTTTTGCCTCAGTTACTCATCTGTAAAATCAACTGAAGAAGGAAATGGCACTCAGGTATCTTTGTCAAGAGACCCCCAAATGGAATCAAGAAGCATTGGACATGACTTTTCAAACAACTTTTGAGAAATAAGTGCAAATTACAGTTTTATATGGTTGCATAAGTTAGCCAGAGGCTACTAGATCTGTAAGGATCTGAATGTCAGAGGAAGAAGTGGAACTCAGATTTTCCTAGCTCTAATGCCAGCCATTATTATTCATCCTCATTTGTATGGGATGACTAAAGATAGTTCACAAAATTGTTACAAGACTCAAATGGGATCATTTATCTTAAATATTTTGTGAGTCTGAAAGTGCTTTTAAAATGTTAGCAATTTTTATTCCTATGGAGAACCAGAGAAGAGTGAGACATGAGACATTTGGTTAGAGTAGATTAGATTAAGAGGCAGAATGTTGTTTTGTAGCAGACCCATGCTGTACCTGCATGTCTACTAGGAATTTCTATATATAAGCTGATACCTACTTGTGATTTAGTAACTTCCTTCTGTTTCTTTAAATATCTACAGTTCTGTAATAATGATCCTGCCCTTTAACTGGATATAATATAGTTCAGTCAAAAGGCATGAAGAGTGTAGACAGAATTGTCTATCTTTTTTGGTCTGGGATGTTATTGAATATATTACCATGGATATGTAGTTTGTTATATAAGCTTAAAATAAGTTTTTTATGGCTTTCAAAATTCCAATGGGAACAGCAAATAGTTAAATTTCTATCATTTTGTCCCACAGACTTTTAGATATGAAAGACCATTAATACATAATCCAGGTGAAACTGGATATAGTGGTTTGGGGGTGTGGGTTTGAGAAATCAGCTATTTAAAATGAAGCATGTGTTTTTATAATGAATGTAATATATAAATAATTTAATATAAGGTTTTCTTTTTAAAAATTTCATCATTATCAATTTCTCACATAGAATTCAATTGCTCAGGAAGCATTCCCAGTTATAGAGAAGTAAAGGTCACATGTGTTCTATTCTTCTTAACATCACCATTATGAGTTTTTTGCACATATCTTGAAATGTACATTAGGGACAACTGGACCAATGGCTATGCTAGAGTCTTATAAATAGATTTAAATCAAACCCAGATTGAAGGTTTAATAATCTCTGTGTGTACACTATTATTTATAACCTACTAATCTTTTTTTTCCTAATAATACATTCAGGAATTTTTTTATTCTCTTTTTTTGTTAAGGATCATGTTTGTTTAATTTGGACTCATAAATAAGAATAGACCAAAGCTCGGGAAAATTATGTTTGGAAAACTTTTCAACACTTTTGTGTTTAAAGAAGAGATAAGGAATGGTAGAATATTTTGGGGATGGAACTTATATTTGAGTATATTTGAAAGGGGTACCTTCTTTTTCTTCATTTTTCAAAATTTTCACACCTTGCCCCATACCTTCAAATTCTCAAATCTGCCTTATGAGAAAGTCTTTAGCTATTTAGTACTGAATTGTCTGTAGTGATCAGGACTGTGACTAAAAAAGGCCATAAGGAAAATGCAACAAAATGACTATTCAGTATAATGACAATGCACTCAAATTAGTCATTTTATAGAATTGATATTAATTGAATCAAAATGATCAATTTGATAGTTCTTTGAAAACACAAACTAACAGCAAATATCCACACATTGAAGATCAGAATGAATTGAAAGCCAATTCACTTCAAATGCAGACCTTTATTATGTGAGAGGTCATTCAAGACTATATCCTCATGGTGCTTATGTAATCTCACTTCAAGAAATTGTGTGTTGAGAGGGAAGAAAGAATTCTAAACTATTGTTTGGTGACATACTGGCACAAATGAAATATTAATTGTATAATTCTGTTTTTCCTATTGCAATTCATGTTTTCATTAAATGTAACATTTATTTCATGATAAAGTTAAGAAATATAAAGACAGGGGGGAAAAAGGACAGAAAAGAAAAAGATCACTGAAACACTTGTAGATTCATATTGTATCCTAGTTTAGAGATTTGAGATGACAAATATCTCCAGCATGCAATCTTCAGTTTTTAAATTTCCTCTCATTGCAATTACAAAATAAAATAAAAATCTAGAAAAAATTCTTAAGATGGCACTCTCTGTCTCTCTATTTTTCCCTTTCTCTCTCTCTCCATATATACATATATTATGCATAATATGCATATATTACACATTACATTATATATAATAATTATTTTTGTAATAATAGTAATGTATGATGATATTATGCATTTATTAGTTATAATAGATTATATATAATATATTTTTTCCTCTATGGAAAGAAAAAATCAAAGTAAGAAAGGTGTGAATTATTCAGAAGAAATATTTAAAGAGAATATTTTCATTATTAATAGGATGAGAAGTTTTTAAAGTATAAAGAAATAGAATAGATTTAGGTCCTACCCATATCATATCTTAAAAAAACTTTTTAGAAGGTGAATGTGTAGAAAGCTACAACACAGAATTTTATCAATTCAGAGACTTCTAGAAATTTAAGAGATGACTACCACAACTCCATTTACAGATGAGCAGGAAAATGAGGCCAACAAATGGTATCTGAATCATTCAGTCAACAAATACTCCCTATGGTTCTACTATGTACCAGGTCAGGCTTTGAATAGAATTGAGTTCTCTGGGAACCTCCTGATAACTGATCCAAGAATATTTCCATTATTCCAGGTTGCTTCTCATGTAACTTTCAAGAATTAATAATAGGCTATTATATAAAATAACCTTTTTAGTGATTACATTGTAGATGTATAATCACAATCCGTATCCTCCTCTTATTATTTATAAGCCCAGTGTTCATCAGGCTGTCATTTACTAATGGTCTTTCACTGACTTTTCTCCATTAGGATACACATTAGATACTTTATAGCTCAATAACCTTAAACCTTATCAAACTCTCCTTGTGGAAATTGCCTGTTGCAATTATCTCCTTCTTTTAAGACCAAGTTCATGTGCTACCTTCTCAATGGATCCTTAAATAATACCCTTAACATATGTGTGTGTGTGCATGTAGATTTTGGTGTGTTTAGAAAAAAACAAACAGAATAATCTTACATGTGTCAATCTCCAGAGTTTATCCTAATAAGGAATAAATGAAATTAGACTAACATATGTGTTTATTCATTCTCTAGGCCTTCAGTCATGCATGCATAGGATCCAGTTAGGAATCAGACCTCAAGAGGGATTTTGGAGAAGCTTATCCCAAACACTTGCACAAAACAGAAGGCAGGATCTGATAAAACTGCTTCTGGTTTGACCTTAATTCAGGATGATGCTTCATGTGACATGCATAGGGGGAGAAAGGTCTTATCAGAAGTTCCATTAGGTCAGAAAGAGTACCTACTCCTGTCTCAGGACTTATGCTAAAAATCTCCACAAAACATGGCAATTCTCCCCTTCAAGGATGTCTGAGCCATCCTGTGATTGTTGATAATATTAGGAGATTCATATTTGCTATTTATTAGAGAAAAGTAGACATCACCAACATATATGTATATATGTATACATGCATGTGTGTATGTATTCATATGTGTACACACACACACACACACACACACACACACACACACACACACACACACACTGAAAAGAACAAGAATTGCTAAGGATAGAGAACTGGTCCTGGTAACCAGGCTGTGTCTCTCTAACAAGTCATTTAACTTCTCATTCTCCTAGAAGACTTTGTCTTGAAGAGAAAGTGCCATCCTACATTGGCGGAGGAAGGTTGCTCTTCTAGGAATTCCTCCCTAGTAACAAAGAAATAATATATGTATTGGTATATAGAGATAGATATAAGTATCAATATTGATATAAATATCTCTCTCTCTCTCTCTCTCTCTCTATATATATATATATATATATATATATATAGAGAGAGAGAGAGAGAGAGAGAGAGAGAGAGAGAGAGCGCTAGATTATAGATATCAATAGTTATTGTCTTGTGTAACAACGGAGGATCAAAATGATATCATAATGTTGGAATCAGCAGAGAGTCTGTTCAGAATGAGCTTGGAAGGTTCTACCATAAATCAGTATCACATGGTGTAAACATTAGGGAAGGACATTTCTTTAAATTTGCCCATGATAGATTTCTTTTGAGCTACTACAATTTGGCTTTGATCATAGAATACAACACCTTCTTTGATGGAAGTACCCCATGCTAGGTGGCTTATGCTGTGTCCATGTCTCACAGTCTATAACAATGTTCTTCAGATAGCCCTCAAAGTGTCCTTGTATTTTTTTCTTTTGACTTTTATGTGAGCACTTACCTTGCATGTATTCTCCATATAACATAATTTTAGGAAAATGTATGGTTGGCATTTCAACAACGTGACTATCAAGGGTTGTAGTCTATATTAGAGTGTAAATGCTTGGCAGTTTATCTCAAGAAAGAACTTTGGTGACTGGTACCTTATCTTGCCAGGTGATCTTCAGAACCTTAGTGAATCAACTCAAATGAAAGTGGTTCAATTTTCTAGCATGGAACTGGTAGACTCTAGGTTTCACAGGCATACAATGAGAATCCTTCAGTTTCATAGACAGTCTATTCTTTCCTCAAACACTTTCGGAGTTTCCCAAATTTTGAGCAAGTGTTAGCAATGCATGTGCCAATTTCATCATCTATGTGTACATCCCTGTAATGTATACTTCCAATGTAAGTGAAATTATAAATAGCATTCAAAATTTCTCCACTGGCATAATTGGTGGTTTCACATATAGATAGTGCAGTGCTGGTTAATGGAGAACTTCTGTATTCTTGTTGTTAATTTTCAGTCCAAAATTGGAACATGTGTTTAGAACTGATTCATATCACCCTGATTCATATACTCTGCTGCATTTTAACCTCAGAGTTTTCAGTGAATGTACAATTATCTGTGAACAAAAAGTCATGAATGAACTCTACCTTCACGTTAATCTTGGCTTATAGCTATTTCTAATTAAATAATCTATTATCAGTATGTTAGCTGACCATGATTCTGTCATTCATTAATAAAGATGTCTGACAGCATCACTGAAAACATTGCTGAGAAAACATGGGAGGAAGCTAACAACCTTACTTTAGTTAGTACTTTGGTGACAGGTAAAGCATAAGAGCATTGCCAGTTATGCAATCATGAAACTGGTGAACAATACTAATGAACTTCCCCGGGCAACCACATTTCCCCTCACCTACATTTCACCATCATCTTATTGTTGGCAAGAAGGTCATGAGATGCAAGTCTTCAGTACTCTCATGCCAGATAGTATTAAAAAGACTTGGTTAGAATGAGAGCAATGTATCAGATCTCTATTCTGCTTACGGCATTTCTCATCTAGTTTTCAGGGAGCAAATACCATATTTACTATTACTTGGACCTTTATGAAATCACACTGGCTATTGGGAAGATGACCATATTTTAGTAAAATATCAGCTTATTAAATGGATGGACTCTGGCAAGAATCTTGACAACAATGACCAAGAGAGCAACTCTACTGTGATTGTCACAAAAAAATCTATTTCTTTTACCTTTAATGAGATGGATAGTGGAGGTATCTTTGATCTTACTATATAACATAAAATTTTAGCTTTGATATAATCAATGGATACTTTCTGTTGGAATGGAATAAGTACCAGATACTTTGCCACATGAAAGGCATCTACTGGAATTCAAAACTTTTTTTTACAGTTGAAAGTTTAATTAGAGAGGGATTGACTTCAACCTGAAGTATACAGTCAATGACTTCAGTATTGGCTGATGACAGTCTGTTGAATACACTATGAAAGTATTTAGTCCATCTCTCCAGGATCATAGTCTTATCATTAATCAATGTGACTCCATCAACACTAAGCAAGTGAGATGCACCAAAGAACTTTGGTCCATAAATCAGAGCATTGTAAATATGCTTTGGATTGTTTCTATTAGTGTAAAACCTTCTACCTTCTACTTTCTTACTGAGCCAAGAATTCTGTATTTCTCTAAACTTTACTTGCAATATTCCTTTTATGGAGTTAAACACTGCCTTTTTAGAGACAGGTAAACTAATCTGCTGGTAAATCCTGTGGAGCTATAGGGTTTTATTTTTTGTTTGCTTGGTTAGCAGCTTTTGCATTTCCCCATCATTTTTGTCAAATCAATCTTGATATTTTCGAGTGTTCTGTCTCAGATGAGCAAATACATTGTTGTACACCAAATCTTTGAAAACTGTCTACATTTTTCCTGCTCCATTGTTGCAATTTGTGTGTTGGTTCAACTTTTCCTCCAATTTAGAAACAACTGTTCATGCTTACAGATGTGCCATAATATATTTACAATGGGACTTTTAGCAATCATATTGTCTTGAGGTTACCACTGTTGTTGAATGTATATGTTTCACTTGGAAAGGATAAGTCTATTATTAGTCTAGCACTATGCCACACTTCATATTCATTACTCTCCCATCTTGTGTGTCTTAAAATGACTTAGTTTATTAAATATCAATATTTGTTGTGAGAGTGCATCTGTGAAATTTTATTGCAGTTGGGTAAATGGGAGATAATGTTAGTGTTGAGAATGTCATGAGATGCACAAATCTTCAGTAGTAAGTAATCACTTACTACTTCTGCTTTTTCTGATTCTATTATTCCCAGGGACAATTTGTCATGTCTAGTAGTCTGGGCCTATTCTGGCATTAAAGTCACCCAAAATTAAAAGCTTATACTCTTTTGATACATTGATGATGAGGATCTCCAGGTCATCATAAAATTTTTCTTTCTTATCAAGGTTTATCGAGATCAAATCATTCACACTAATACTGGTGATATGGAACTTTCACACAAGTGGCAATCACATTGTCATAAGCCTCTGTTCACTCCTTTTGGGAAGTACACAACTTATTTACTAGATTAGATTTGATTGTGAAACTGTACCAGTTTCACAGTGCTACCCCATCACTGTGGTCTCTTCAGAAAAATGTGTAGCAACTCCGCCTTTGATAAACCAATCTGTATTTGACATTCATTTCTTTTTTTGACTCAGAATGTTATTTGGATGCAAAACCTGCCGAGGTTTTGCAAATAAAGTTTTTCATCTTTCATTTCTACTGGATTTTGTGTTGTCCATGAGCAGGTACAAATTCATATAGCAATGGAGAGTGGAATCATCTAAGGCAAAAATTTTTGTACTTTGTGAATGAGAGAGAGAGAGAGAGAGAGAGAGAGAGAGAGAGAGAGAGAGAGAGAGAGAGTTTGTGGATGGCCTCCTAGGATCTCTGTCTACTCTAGACCAGGGTTAGGTTAGGTGATGCAGGTAATCTTAGGGCACATTTTTAGTCCTCTCATCATGTCAAGAATTGAAAAAAGATTCCTTACATATGCATAGGAATGCTGAAGTTTAAGGCTACATCAATATAATGAAAAGATGACTATATTGCCTGAGAACCTATGTGAAGGGTTGTGACTTCAAGGTACACAAGGTATTAAAATAGTAGCATAATAAAATAGTTGCAATCAAAAGTATCTCACAAAACAGTGAGGTGAGATAATTCAAAAGTAAAATAATAAAATAAATTAATGAAGTTGTAAAATGTTATGCACAATATCTTATGACTGGCACATAAATTAGATTTAAGAGTCATGTTAACTTGTTAGTCTCACTTTCTCTTCCAGAGTCAATCAAATTCAGGGACAAGACAAAGTCAAGACTACTGTCAGTGGTTTTGGAAGCAGTGGAAGACTTTGGAGTTTTCAGTATTTAATCAAAGTCTAAGTGTTCTATAAAGCCTCCTTCTGTCATTTCCATAAGTCATTGGAACAAATTGTTCACACCCATATAATCCTCTGGGGAAGTCTTCATATGCTCAGGTTTAAGGCCCATCAGTTTATGCTCAACAAGTCTTAGCCCATTAGCTACAATGGTTAACCAATGTGTAGCCATGGCACATCTTAGCTTCTTGGAGGCACCAATAAGAACTAGACAGCATGAGGGCACCCCATGTGGGTGAGCAGCCCTCAAAAATGTCATCACACCAGAGGTACTAGTGCTTCTTGAATATCCCACCATGCTCATATAGATATAATCACACAAATATACTTGTGTAGTAATATAGAACATAGGCAGATATGTCTGTATGTTATTGTGTGTGTGTGACTGGAAAATTCTATAAATTTGTACCATATGGTTTCTCTCTTATATCCAATTTAGTCTGATGGTGAGGCTGCATGTCTTTTTCTTTTCTTCTTTCCATTGTATCCTGGAATTATCTTTAGAATTACATAAGATAAAATCTACTTTTGATTACACATTTCTTTGACTCCAGCTGTTCTTCAAAGATTTCTTTATATGTGTGTGTGTGTGTGTGTGTGTGTGTGTGTGTGATTAGAAGTTAACATAGAATAAGGTAGGGACTTTTGAAAAACAAACTGGAATAAAAGAAAAAAATAGAAAGCAGGTTATCCAGGAAGTATATATGCTGTGGACATAGTGTCCTTGTGATGTCAGGAGTCATATGGAAGGTTTTCACCATAATGGGAAGATTCTTTGTGGATATATATGAGTTATACAAGACAAGCGCACATGAATGGTTTGTGATCTGTATTGCTAGAGGGACCAATCACATCAGTAAGATCACAGATGAATTTAGATATTTATATTACCTACAAACTGGTTCTTCCAGAGAAAGGAAATCAGGAAAGTGAGGTGACTAAAAACAATGACACAGAAGGATCCATTCAAACTGGAAAAGAGAATACACAGGAGAAACGTTGTTGTTTTCTTTTCATATAGAATCAGCCTTTGATTTATTTTTGTACCCCTAGAAGGTAAAACTAGGACTTTTCGTTAGAAATTGCAATGAAGAAGAACTTAATGCATTATAAAGCAGCATTTCCTAAAAATTAGAGTATTACACAAATGAAATTGACTAAGTATAACTTTTTACCAGAGGTTTTAAAGTGGAGGGGGAATGACTATAAATCACAGGTATAGTAGAGAAGTCAAGGTCAGGTTGGTCTCCTTTACTATGATTCTGTGATTTCAAGAAGCGTATTTTTCAGCTGCTAGCCATAATATGATAGAATGGGTTCACCGTTAGGTCAGCTACATTAGCAATTGAAAGTTAGTTTGATTGCAAATAAACTCATACTGATTTCTTATTACTCATACATAAGTAACCATAACCAAACACATGCAAAACTATGTTACATAAATTGAACTAATCTATTCCTGTTTTCATAAAACACTCTGTAATGTTCCCTTGCTTCAGGAACACTTTGCAAGCATGATGAGACAATCATTAAGAAAAATGTTGGTATTGATTCATCATTTTTAAATGGAAAGAAATAAGACAGGTAGAAAACTTCAGAAAATAATTTGATGGAGTTATGAAAAAAATATATTTAAGATGCATAGCACATTTAGAATTGTGGCCTGAAGGCTAGTTTTCTATTTAGTCATACAATTCTATTGCTGTTTTGCCCTTATGAAATATATGGATATGTAGAGCTTGGGTAGAGCATGTTTATTTTTTTCAGAAAAAATTTGTGAATCTTTCAAATTGGACTTTTCATTTTTCCTTAGCTTTCCATCTAGAGGTTGCAGTAAATGATATCCATTTCTTGTTCTCTCTATCATTTAGTGCTCCCAAATCTTTCTGTTGGTAGTAGTGTTCATAAACATCAAATGCTAGTGCCAGATTCAAGGGTGTGATTACTTATTCCCAGAATGTGACTCCATTATTTCATGCAACAACACTTATGGTTGGTATCCTGTCCTTTACAAATAAATTTCTCTTTCTCCTATCAGTTATTTTCTTTTCTAATTTTCCTTTCCTTCTGAAATAAGTGTATGTAAATGTATAATATTCACTTTTTCTCTCAAAAGGAAAACTATGATTAGTTGTTATAGCACATATGGTAATATATATTATATTTGTGTTTTTGTTTTATATAATAGTTCCAATACAAAAGTTTTTTGCATTGAATAAAGGGAGTTGATGGTTTGGTGGGCTTTAAGATCATTAAAAAATAGAGGCTTCAGTTACAAACACGTTGACAATTGAACTTATCTGTTTGACCTTTGGCAAACTACTGTTCTTAGGGTGAATGGTTAGAACCTATTGACTCATCTGGCAAAACTTATTGAGAACATTGTTTGAAAAAATTATTTGTATTTTTTTCTTCCTGGAAAGCTTCCCCAAATGGGTATTTTCTCCCTTTACCATGAATCATGATGTAGAGTCACAGTGTTAAACTCAAATAGAAATATGAATGTTATAAGAAGATCTCTGTTGACTCAATATTAGTATTAATGTTCTATGTTTTATCATATTTTCATTTATTTTATTATGTTTATTTCCCAATTATATTTTAATCTGGTCTATTTGTACTCAGGAGTATTATGGGTTACATCACATCTATGTGTTCACTATTTCAGATGGAGATGACAGGGGATTGGATTTGGCATTAGGAAAACCTTGGTTCAGATCTTACCTCCAATAATAATTAAATCTGTGATTCTATGTGAAGTTACCTAATTGTTCTGTGTCTTAAAATCCTCATTTATAGTATGAATATATTGGATTCACTCTAAGTTTGTGGCCTTCAGGCTATTTTTCTATTTAGTCATTTAATTCTATTGCTGTCTTGCCATTATGAAATATGTGCATAAATTTGTGTAGAGCATGTTTTTTTTTTCAGAAAAAACCTCTAAGCATTAAAACTTTGCCTCTCAGCAAGATTTCCTTTATATTCTTGGTCCCCAGTTGGAGAAGCAGAAACAACTGTAAGTTGCTATGTAACTAAAAGTCATGAATATTACACTAATGAATCATGCTCAAGAACTACTCAGAGAAGCAGAGATTGTACTACTTGACGTGGCAAGTGGTTTCTAAAGTGAAAATAGGGTGAAAATCAGGAATCACAATAAAGTCTGACAGAAGCCTTGCTAGGTGAGGCTAAAGGTTCACATTTCAGTCTCTAGGATGGGAAGGAAGCAGGTACTATATTCATACCAGAGCAGAATTAAATTGTCTCACTTGATAGTTTCATGGTTTAAGTTTTAAATTTTGTCATGTTTGGGTAAGACATGCCTTCCAATTTCATCTGAATTTCCTTTACCTGAAGAGATGCTATGCAAACAACTATCACATTAACCACATTAATATCACATAATCTATGTAGTTACAGCTAGGTTGATTCCTCCAAACCTCAAAATGAATGATGCTGGGAAATGAATGAATGAACCTTTTTATTGTGTTGAAGACTCCTCTTAAAAAACCTTTTTTTTGGGGGGGGGTTCTGATTTATAGCTATTTACTGTGATATTGAGCCAGAGACTTTGGGTCACAAACTTTTGATGCTCATTCCATTTTACTTTAATCTAATTTTCCATTTCAGGAAATCAGTAAAAACTACTTTGATACTTTGATACATGGATTTGATCTTATTTATTTTCTATCAGACTTTCAATTTCAACTGCTGTTGGAAAAAAACTCTTATCAATGCAGACCTGTAACTGTTACCCTTAGTTTCCTAGAACACTAAGATTAAGTGAATTTTCTAGGTTTCAGAGTCCATAGGTATACAAGGCTAGCTTTGAAAGTCAATCTTCCTAACATAAAGGTTGAGTGGGGAGTAGGAGAGAGTATAAATTAGGAAAAGTTTGGCTTTCTATCTACTGCACTAAACTGTGTCTCATATATGTCTAAATATATCTCCAAAAAACATCTAACTTCAATTCACCATTTAAGAGGAAAATTTTGAATGGCAACTTTCAAACAGAAGAAATTTCATCTCTTTTAAATAAATTGCCTCCACCTCTTCCTTTTCCCAAATAATGTCATGAAAATTATAATATTTTCTTGAGTTTTGTACAATTCCTATTAGCATTAATGACACTGTAATTACTCATGTGGATAGTCAGGCTGATAAAATACCTCTATATCAGTAAGTACTTTATTTCTAGGCCATTTTTTAAAGTACTTCCATCTTGAAAGAACAAAAACCACATTACGGTAAATTTTTGACAGAAATGATTCAAGTATTTCTGAGCTCAGATGTTTTTGTAGGATATCTCCAGAGCCAGTATTAGTGTTTCTGATGACAGGCTTACGCCAAATAAAAGAGATTATAATTATTTACACATGGTCATCTGGGACAGATTTCTCCTTGGAGTTTCTACTTAAAGGAACAAATGCACATCAAGGTTTCACCTCAAAGGGAAAATAATTGTAATTTTAAAAAAAGTATTCTCCACCCTTTTCCTCTTTTAGCAGAGAAATAAAACTTCAAACATCATTGGTATGTGAGCATGAGAAATAAGACCCTGAATTCAAGGCCTGATATATAAAAAAACTATTTACCAAAGTAGAAAATGTTCTCCTTCATAAAGGGAATATATGCAGCTTCACTTCTTCTACTTGATAGGAGTAATTAGTACTATGTTCTATTGTGTTCTGCTTGTGGGCTTTTAGACAAATACTTCTTCCCACCCCTCCATTTCACATAACTTTCTTTTTTAATTTTAATTTTGTTTTTGATATTTTATTTTTCCAAATATATGTTATAAGAGATTTTCAACATTCATCTATATGCATTTATATATTTTTAAGTTACAAAATTTCCTTCCACCCTCCCTTCCCACTCCCTTCCCCTGAGCAGCAAATAGTCAGGTTAATCTTGCACATATACATTTGTGTTAAACATTATTTACAGATTAGTTATTTTTGGTATAAGGAAATAGGATTAAGGAAAAAATATATAAGAGTTATTTTTTAAAAAGTGAATATAATGTTCTTCAATTTCTGAAGGTTTTTTTGTTTTGTTCTATTTTGTTTTGTTTTGTTTATCTTCCTTTGGATAGGGATAGCATTGTCCATAGCAGGTCTAATAGGATTGTCCTAGCTCTCTGAACAGCTGAGAGGAGCTGCTTCCATCAAGATTGATCATCTCACAATGTTGTTCTTAACTATTCACATAATTTTCTGCAGTACATTATACATATAGAGTCCCTTAATTCATAATTTGCCCTATCCTTGGTCAGCTTCATATTATGAGGTCCTTGCAAGGAATACATTTCCTCCTCATATCTGCTTCTTGGAATCCTTATTTTTTTCATCTCATCCCAATCAGCACATGAATTTTTCTTGCTTTCATTGATTCCTAGAGCCTTCCCTCTCAAAGCTAATTTTTTTTTATCATTTTGTATATGTTTTGTTATTTAGTTATTACTTAGTTATAATGCTTCTTCAGTTACAGTATATGTTCCTTGAAGGTGGGACTATTTCATTTTTGTCTTTATATAACCAAGGTCTAGCACAGTTCCATGCATATATTAACTGCTTTGTAAAACATTATTGATTAATTAATTCATGGATTCATGGTGATGAGAGTTTTATAAATACATTATTGAGGCAACAATGAAAGAGTCCTAGACAGAAAGCAAAAAGGAAGGGGAGGCGGGAAGAGAGAAGGAAAGAGAAAAACAATAAAGGAGAGAAAGGAAAGAAGAAATGAAGCAAGGAAGGAAGGAAGGAAGAAAATTTTTGTTTAGCACATGCAATGTGTCAGATAAGCATTTTGAAAATTATATCATTTAATCCTCACAACAACCGTGGGAATTAGATACTTTTATTATCTCCATTTATAATTGAGAAAACTGAGACAGACTGGGTCAGATTTTATCTCAGATTGAATAGCAAACTCTATTGAGTTATTTCCCTGAATGACTTTTCACAAATCATTTAGCTACATCTGTCAAATGAAGAAAATGCCTATCCTCCATATTTTACAGAACTGACATGAGTTAAACTATGTTGTGTATGTGCAAGTGCTCTGAAAAAATATAAAAAACTTTCAGAAGTGTAAGTAATGCCCATAATAATTGTCAATTTCTTTGAATCATCATCATCATCATCATCATCATCATCATCATCATCATCATCAGCAGCAGCAGCAGCAGCAGCAGCAGCAGCAGCAGCAGCAGCAGCAGCAATAGACCATCCATGCATGGAGGTCTGACTCTGATACTATTGTATGGCTAGTTAAGCTGGAACACAGTCAGTAACTTGGAATGACAAACTTTTGTAGTCCCTTTAGACAATATTTAATAATTCACTACTTCAGAGCACCAATTTATATTCCACTGGGGTTAAGTAAAAGAGCTTGATGTCTTGGAGAATCATTTATAAATAAGAAGAATGTGGCTTGATAAACAAATATTAAGTCATCATTATCTTGATCTTTTTTATTTCATAAGGTTCACATGAGGGCACAATTTGGTCTTTAATATCTTAAAAATAGACATATATTACCTCAATGAGAAATTTTGCTTCAAGTCTCAACTGACTTCAGAGCACACCCATGAAAGAAGTCTAAAGGTCCTATATTTTATGCATCTCTAATGATGATTGTGTGGAGAGCAATTCAACATTTTATCTGAAATTGAGCCCTTGGGAGTCAGTTTGCATCAGACAGTACAGATATTTTGCCTCTTAAAGGCTTTGTTGCTGCATTTAGTGCTACATATAGAAGCACCAAAGCAATGGAAAACATTCAGATAGCCATGAGTTTACTTTTACTTTTACTTACTTTACTTACTTACTTTTACTTACAATTTACTTTTATCAATCTTACATTACACAAAAAGGAGGAAAGAAAACTAAGAAAACAGAGTATAGGAAGCATTGAAACATGCATAAAAAGTAAATTTTAGCTGCTAGATTGCTAGTCTGAATCTTCTGTAAGTTAGTAATGGTTAATAATGAATTAATTTTTTATGGGTTCTGCAAGTTTGTGTGTCTTCATATTATTCTGAGGTTTCCTGGGTTGACCTTTTAAATGTTCATTTTAACAAAGAATTTGATTAACAGAATCTGTCCCATAATTTCTAACTCTGGCAATAATGGACAGGTAACTTAGACTATTTTAACATCAGTTAAATCTGTGGAATGTGGAAAGCAATATTTCCTTGATATGGTTATCATAAGGCTCCAAAAATAACAATGTATATAAAAACTAACAATAGAGCTTAAAAGTACTTAAAATAAAATATAATTTGGAAGTCATGTTTACAAAAGACGTGGATAACTAGAGATTGTTCAGAGAGCAGCAAGAATAGTGAAAGATCTTGTATCCATGTTACATTAGGATCAGTTGAAGGACCTGGGTATTTTTAGAGAAGATTCAGGATGGACATCATAACTGTCTTCATATATTTGAAGGATTGTCGTGTTAAGAGAAGTTAGATATATTTGCTCCATAGAACAAGACTAAGAACAGTGGGTGGAAACTACAGAAGCAAATCTAGGCTTGAAGTTAGGAAAAAGGATCCCTACAGTAAAAAAAAAAAAAGACTACCTTGGGAGGTAGTGGATTTTGTCTCTTTGGAGACCTTCAATACCTTCATTAAAGATTGTCCAATCACTTGTCAGGAAAGCTATAATGGATATTCTTGTGTGTGTGTGTGTGTGTGTGTGTGTGTGTGTGTGTGTGAAAGAGGGAGAGCTAGATGGCTACTGAAGTTCCATTTAACTTGGAAATTCTGGGATTTCAGTGATTGAAGTAAGAGAGAAGTGAACTTGGAGTCGGGACA
This sequence comes from Macrotis lagotis, assembly GCF_037893015.1. Classification (NCBI taxonomy): domain Eukaryota; kingdom Metazoa; phylum Chordata; class Mammalia; order Peramelemorphia; family Peramelidae; genus Macrotis; species Macrotis lagotis. The sequence continues at coordinate 200,416,751 of NC_133666.1, read as the reverse complement.
CCTTGGTTAGAATACCATATCTTCTACTTATTACTGATGAAAGAGAACTTTTCAGTTGTAGTCAGGTTTAACCTCTGTCTCTGATATTTACTAGCTATATGATCATGGTCAGTGTCAGTATGCTTATCTTTAAAATCAGGATAAATAGGCAATAAACACAGTATTTACTGCAAGAGGCTGTTGACAGTGTATATCAAGACAGCAGTTAGGTGATGCAGTGGATAGAGTACCTTCCCTGCAGACAGGAAGACCTGAGTTCAAATTTGACCTCAGATATGACTCTTACTATCTATGTCATTTAACCCTGACTGCCTTGTATCCAGGGTCATCTCCAATTGTTCATATTTGAACATCAGAACAAAATGACTCCAGAGGAGAAAGTGAAGCTGGTAACTTTGTACAGGCCCTACGCACTCAAATCCAGTTCACTCACGTGAAATGGCTTCATCAATTATATGTCATGGTCTTCTTCAAGGACAAAGGACAAATAACAAGAATGCAAGATAGTAACTCTAGATAAGTCACTTATTCTCTTTGAGTTTCTTCATCTCTGATGGAAAGAAGTTGATTTCTAAGATCTATTTTTCAACTCATCAATCAATTATTCTAATACAAAAGAAGAAACATTTCATCACCTAGGAATAGATATAAATTTGAAGTTCTGGCATGCAGTTTTCTTACTGTACTGGTAGGCAGATTCAAATCCTACCTCTGATATTTACTAGCTACATAATCATGGTCAAACTAGGCTGCTTCTGCCAGTTCCTTTTATATTCTACCTAAAACTCTTACATTCTACCTAAAAACTTCATAGGAAAATCTGTCTTTTGAGAATCTGTCTTTTTTAAGAAGAAAAATATGAATTATGAATATAAACAAATTTCATACCAGGGATCACTACACATGGTTTTGAAACTATTATTTACCTTTTGAACTTCTCATACCATTACAATTTCTTAAACTAGTTATATTGAAACAATCTGTCTCTATTAGATTTTCAGACAATTATCTGTTTAGATGAAGTGAAGAAATAAGTCATCTACATTTTTATATGAGGTGTTGACACTTACTGATTTGATATTCTCTTTAAAAATCTTTCAGAAAGATTGTGTCAAAATACAATAGTAAATTGATAGAAATTGATGGACTCATACATACTTGAATGAGGCATTGTTTGGTGAATCAGTAGAATTATTTTGTGAATAGATATTTTCTTAAGTTGATTGACATCTAATCTTATTCCTTTCTCTTTGGTTAGTGTAAATTGTGATTTAGAAAATTTATACTTCTTTTTATCTATCTATCATATTTGTAGATATATATCTATATCTTTTATAACTTTAAATCACCTTTCTGTTTGAGTAGTTTATAAAACCATTATTTAGAAGTAAAATTATTTTATTTTAATCTCCAATCATTCAGTATGCTCTCTGAATTCACCAAAACCCAAGTCCTTCAAAAAGAATTACCAGAGAAAAGGTTGTACTTTAAATAATTTAGGAAGGAAAAAATAGATAAACTATTATGGACCTAATAAATGATTAACATTCAGACACTTCTACATTAATATTTAATAAGAAAATGTGTCGTAATGTTACATGCAATGTAAACTTCATTGAATATTTAAAAACATGAAGCACAAATCATTCAGATTACCTTTTTATATAAATCTACAACAGAGTTATAGGAACAGGGAAATAATAGTTCTTTACAAATAATAGAATTACTTTTTTTTGTTCTTTTTACCCTTAATGCCTTTCATAAGTTTTACTTTGCTGTTATAGATAATTTCTTCTGACACTGCTTAGTTATCTTTTGCATACTTTTTTGACCATTTCTCTTTTTTGCCTAAAATGAAATGGCAATCAGATTTAGCAGTGGCTTTTATAATTTGTGTGTTTCTGTGTGAAAATCCCAGAATGAAAGAAGGAAGAAAGGAATAAATGATGAAAAGATGAATGGAAGGAAGAAAAAAAGGAAGAAAGTAAATGTATTTGTTTTCAGGTGCATATAAATCCAGGCACCAATGTGTATATAGAATATGTCTGTGTTTTATATATATATATATATATATATATATATATATATATATATATGTATGTATGTATATATGTATATATGTATATATGCTATCTTGCCTGATATTTACTTTATCAGAGTAGTGTATCAGTATCACTGATATCAGAGTAGTAGACAATTGAAACATCTTTTTTGAATTGGATTTTTCTGGTTTTAAAAAAAATGTATTCACTATGTAAAATATGGTTGTTGATAATCCTCTCAAAACCTATCTCAAATGCTTAAGGAAACAAATCTACCTAGGAAAAGTGAGATGAAAGCTTTGTGGAACCTAGACCCTTTTAAGAGTTTATTTTTCAACAGTGATTTTTCTACATCTTTGTTAAGACCCTTGAAGGCAAATATTATGATTTCTTCATCTTTGCATGAATTTCTAGCAAAATGGGTTGCACAGAGATTCTTAGTAGATGTTCAATAAGTATTTGAAGAAAAATTTAAAAATATATATAAGAATTGATCCTGAGCAGCTTTCCAGTCAGAGATTTATGCCATCAAGGTCATTGCAGCACTGTTAATCTTTCCTTTCATAACTTTCAAGTAGCTAAGGGCAGAAAAGGGGGAATATTAGTTTAGGTCCCACATTGAAAGTAGGTTTGTCACATTGATGGATACAAATATTATGATTCAAAATTTCACTTCAGTCAAACAAGCTACATTTGAAAAAAATCAACCTTATATTGAGACTACAAAATGTTCTAAATCAACTCTGTGTGAGTTAATCCTCGTATAATACATCAATCTGCTAATGTGGTTAACTGAATCTGGCTGTCTTAATGGGCAAAACAACTGGGCCAAGTATAATCATAACTGAATCAGATAAGTTGCAATCTATTGCAAAGAAATAAAGTTGAAAACAAGGAATTCTCTCTAAAAGTATCAATTATAATCCTTTGCTTTGAAAAAGACCATCATTTGTACACTTCACTTATTCCTGAAATGTCCATTTGTAATCATTTTATGGATATAAGCCTGAGAGTATTTTCATAATGGAAATCCACACACAACTTCTTTCATTCTGATGCTTCATTATGTTACATCAGCCACCTCGGTTTTTCACAATACTTACCAGTGGAGCATGATATCTAGCAAAGCCTATCCAGATCAAGTAACTTCACTATTGGGTCTGCTGATGGACTATATATATCCTAGCTATGTGCAAAGGAACAATCTAAATAATTTCAGAGATGCTGATCAAAAGTTTCATTTTAATATATTGAGTTTCTCAATCACAGCATATCTTGAAGACCATGTTTTATTTTAGAGATGGGTAGTGATTTTTTGTTGGTAGAAGAATGAGTGCCCTAAATTATAAATTTAGAGACTTTTTAAAATATGTAGGTACTTATGCAAGCAAGTGCAACTAAACAAGTACTCATATACTTCCATACAATTCACAGAAATGAAGGAAAAGTTTCCAGAAAGGTTTGATTCTTTGAATAGACATGCTAATTTTGAAGAGGAAGTTTAATGAAAGGATGTAAATGAACCCCAAACAAGAGCAAACCTGAATGAATTTGAAAAAAAATAATATATTGAATAAAAAAGATTATGTAACATATCCTGCCATTCATTGTATCCAATTATTGTCAAAATTAAATAGTTGGGATTGGTCTTGATAACTAATTGAAAAAAAATATTTTTCTTCTATTTTACTTTATCCTTTTTATTCCTTTCCTCTCCCCTACTTCTCTCAGTCTTCCACTCCTATTTTCTTTTACTTACTCTTGTTTCCCTTCCTTTTTCCTTTTCTTCCCTCTTCTCATCTCCTCTTTCCTCCCCATTTCCCTGATTATTTCCAGCCTCTCTTCCTCAATTCATGATGTCTAATATCTAATTAACTGTTATTAATTTTCTTCCTTGGGGCAGTCAGATGGAGTAGTAGATTGAATACTGGGCCTGGAGTTATAAACACTCATCTTCCTGAATTTATTTATTTATTTTTTAATAATCAATGAAAGATTTTATTTATGTTGAATTTTACAAATTTACTATTATTCTTGCTTCCCTCCCCCCAGTCCCAAAAGAAGGCATTCTGTTAGTCTTTACATTTTTTTCCCATGGTAGGCACTGATCTAAGTTGAATGTGATGAGAGAGAAATCATATCCTTAAGGAAGAAAAATAAAGTATAAGAGATAGCAAAATTACATAATAAGATAACTTTTTTCTAAATTGAAGGTAATAGTCCTTAGTCTTTGTTCAAACTCTGCAATTCTTTCTTTGGATACAGATGGTATTCTCCATTGCAGATAACCCCAAATTGTCCCTGATTGTTGCACTGATGGAATGAGAAAGTCCATCAAGGATGATGATGAACCCTCCTAGTGCTGTTAGGGTTCTGCTCATCTCGCTCAGCATCAGTTCATGCAAATCCTTCCATGGTTCCCTGAATTCCCATTCCCTCCTGTTTTCTTTTTTGTAGGTTAATATGACTTTATTTATACATAACTAAAATATTCTTGTTTAAGAGTGAACATAATACTCCTTCCCCCACAAAAATATAGAACCGCATGAGAAATAAAATAAAAGAAAGAGAAAAAAATATGTTTCAGTCTGTGTTCTGATACCATCAGCTCTGTCTCTAATGGATCACATTCTTTATCATAAGTCCATCACAGAAGTCACTTCTGTATTTTTCCACAGTTGCTGTTGCTGATTGTAATTCTCTACATCTGTTCTTCCCCACTCCCATATATTATATTTTCTCTCCCCTTTTACTCTGTCCCTCTTCTAAAATGTGCTTTGGGTAGCTGAGTGGCACAGTGAACAGAGCACTGACTGAGGCTCAGAGGCCCCAAGCCCATATACCACCCCAGAGACCCGGTAACCACCAGGCTCCATGGTCCCAGACAGGCCACCTAATCCAAGCACCTTGCAAAAAGTAAAAAAGAAAATGTGTTATATCTCAATATTCTCTCCTATGATCTACCCTCTCCTCTATCACCTATATCCCCCCTCCCCCTGTTCCCCTTCTCTCCTTTTTACTCTAGATGTCTATAACCTATTGAGTGTTTATGCTGTTTCCTCTCTGAGTCATTTCTGATGAGAGTGAAGGTCCCCTCCTTCCCCCTCACCTTCCCCCATTCCATATCATTTCAAAATTTATCTTTTTTATGAAATAGCTTAGCCTATTTTACCTCTCCTTTCTCTTACATTTCCCTTTTAGCCTTGACTCCATTTTTACAATATATTATTTCTTCAAATTTAGCTCTCTCATGTGCTTCATGTATAAAAGCTCCTTTTCCCTGCTCTATTAAATGAGAAGGTTCATATGAGTATTATCAAGATCATTTTTCTATGCAGGAATACATGTAGTTCATCATCTTTAAGTCCCTCCTAATTTATCCTTCTCCTCCACTCTCTATACTTCACCTGAATCCTGTACTTGAAGGTCACACTTTCTTTTCAGGTCTGATCATTTCAACAGGAACATTTGAAATTCCCCTGTTTCACTGAAAGTCCATCTTTTCCCCTGGAAGAGGATGTTCAATTTTTCTGAGTAGTTGATTCTTGGTTGCATTGCAAGCTCTTTTTCCTTCCAGAATATTGTATTCCTAGCCCTACAAGTCCTTAATATAGTTTTTGCTAAGTCTTGTGTGTCCTGACTGCAGCTCCAAGATATTTGAATTGTGTCCTTCTGGCTGCTTGTAATACTTTATTTTTGACTTGGGAGTTCTGGAACTTGACTATAATATTTCTGGAGGTTGGTTTTTTTTGGATCTCTTTCCAGGGGAGATAGGTGGATTCTCTCAACTTCTATTTTGCCCTCTACTTCTAGGATGTCAGGGCAATTTTTTTCTAGGAATTCTTTAAAATATGAGGTCAAGGCTTTTTTCTTGATTATGACATTCAGGTATTCCAATAATTTTTAAATTATCTTTCCTGAATCTGTTTTCCAGATCAGTTCTTTTTTCAATGCGATATTTCACATTTTCTTCTAATTTTTTTCATTCTTTTGGTGTTGAAGTATTGTGTCTTGATTTCTCATATAGTCATCAGCTTCCTTTGGCTCCATTCTACATCTTAAGGATTAGTTTTCTTCAGAGAGCTTTCTTATCTCCTTTTCCATCTGGCCAGTTCTGCTTTTTAAAGTATTCTTCTCCTCAATAACTTTTTGAACCATTTTATCCATTTAACCTAAAGTGGTTTTTAACATGTTAATTTCTTTAGCTTTTTTTGTATCTTCTTGATGAAGCTACTGACTTCATTTTTATGTTTTTCCTGCATTTCTCTCATTTCTTTTCCCAATTTTTCTTCTATCTCCCTTAGTTGATTTTCAAAATCTTTTGTGAGCTCTGTCATAGCCTGAGCCCAACTTCCATTTTTCATGTAGTCTTAAGATGCAGAAGTTTTTACTTCCTCATCCACAGATTTAATATTTTGATCCTCTTTGGGATCATAGACAAAGTATTTGTCAATGGCCAGGTTCATTTTTTTCCCTACTTACTCATTTCCCCAGTCTGTGCCTGGTTTTGGGGGTGCTTCCTGACTTTCGAGTTTTATTGGGGCATCCCCACAAGGAACTCAATGTCTGAGTCTATGACTGCTCTCCTCTTCTGTGAATGACCACAAATGCACCCCTCTGTCATGGGGCTGAGGGAGGGATAGGTCCCTGAGATCAGGATCTGAATGTGGTCAGAGCCCCAGAGTCCTGTTCTCAGGACAGAGCACAAACCTTGGAAATCTCCAACCTCTTCCTTACCTTCTGCATGCTGACCACTCAGTGTGCAGCTGCCTAGAAGCTTTTGTTTGCTGGTTACACCAGGCCTACTTCTGTTACCTGGATCTAGGCTGCTGGTTGGGCTAAGTACCATGAGCGCACTGAGTGCCATGACCACACTCAAGACCTGGACTTTCCACTTGTTCTGTCAGAGGTCTCCCTGATGATCTTCCAAGTTGTTCTTGGTTCTTCCTGGGGTGCAGGTCAGGAAACTGTTTCTACTGTCCCAGTCATGACTCCCAGGCACCCTGGGGCTGTTCCCAGGAGGTTGAATTTTCTTCATTTTGATGGGGGCTGCCCCTCTAAGCCTGTGGAGTGGAGCCTTTCCCCTATTTTCCAGGTTATCTTGTGCTGGAGAATTGACTCACTGGATCTTTCTGAGGGTTGTGTCTTTCGAAAATTTATTTAGAGTCATAATTTTAAGATTTTTGAAATATATTGGAGAGAACACCTGGGAGAGGCTCTTCTCCTGCTGCCATCTTGTCTCCATCCCCCATCTCCCTGAATTTAAATTTAGCCTCAGACACTTACTATGTGACCCTGGTCAAATCACTTAATCCTGATTATCTCAGTTTTTTTCTTTTGTAATATGAGCTAGAGAAGGAAATGTCAAACCACTCTGGTATATTGATCAAGAAATTCCCAAAATGTTGGACATAACTGAAAAAAGATTGAACAAAAATTTTCTTCCTTATTTTGATTCAACTCACTCCAACATTTATTAAACATTTGCTATGTAAGTAGTGTAGGACATTCAAATATTCAGATGAACCTATGATATATTTCATCATATAATAAATATTGCAACCCATCCATGTCTCTTCATTCATTGTCAACATATTACAGAAGTTTTCCACAAGGGCTCCATACAAAGTACATGGGGAAGAAAATTGCCTTCATTCCTTTCTGCTAATATCACAAGGAAATTCTTTTTTTAATGAAATTTCTAAACATTTCTTTGATACATCAACCATTCCTTTTTGTGGTTTGATATGAATTATAGCCTCCTCATACCCCACTGTGCACCTTTATTTTGCTTCTTTTTGAAGATGGCAGTGATCTATGATATGTAATCATATGAAATCACTGATAGAATATTGACATTTGAAAAAAATTTCATTTCTTTTTTATGATTTAATATTTTATTTTTCCCTAATTGAATGCAAAAATAATCTTTAATATTAATTTTTAAAATTTTGAGTTCCAAATTCTCTCCCTCCCTCACTCTTTGAGAAGGCAAGTGATTTGATATGTCATGCATGTGTAATTAAGCTTAATATATTTCCATGGGACTTCTGGCCAAGATGGCGGAGAGAAGTGCTCTTTCTTCCTCTAAGAAATAAGATGAGAGAAACCTATTAACAGAAATTTGATCAACAAAACACAGAAAGGGAAGCTCGGAGAAGATCACCTATCAAGAAGGTCTGTCTCAGGGGTCTGTGGGTGAACCTGGAGACAAGAGCAGAGGATCAGCGCTGGGGATGGCAGCTGGGATTGCCCAGAGGGTCCACCTCAGTAGTGGAGAAGTCCATGAGTAGTGACTGTGAGATCCAGGTTTAGTTGAAGAGTTTTTGGCCAGGGGGAGAAGAGCTATGGGAGGGTGAGTTCCTACACAGAGTCTCAGAGCATGCCTAGAGAACCAGCTGGGCCAGGGATGTGAGCTTCATGCTTTCACCCTAAACTCTTTTTGGAGAACAAACAATAAACAACCCCCACCCCACCCCCTCAGGGCAGCAGAGCTCACTCAACAGAAAGACATTAACTCTCTCTTCCAGGGCCCAACCCAGTTTTCAAGGTTGACTCAGGCCCTGCTGCTGAGGACCTGACTACAGAGAAAGCAACTAGAACCCCCTACTGGGTGACCCTTGGAATTACTAAAACAAAGTGAACAAAGCCTCTAGGATCCTCAAAAGCAAATCTTTGAGAGCCAGCTCCCCATCCTCCAACACAAGATGAAACAAGGCCAGAGAACAGGGGGGCCCATGGAGAAATACTTAGAAAAGACGGATTCTAACCCAAAGAGATCTAGCCCTGCTGAGGAGAATATGAATTGGTCACCAGCCCAGAAAGAATTTCTTGAAGAAATCAGGAAGTAGCTTAAAAATCAACTGGAGAAATTTGGAAAAGAAACTCAAGAGAAAATTAACACATTGCAAGAGAAAATTAACATGATGCAACAAGAAAAAAAATCCTTGGAAAATACAATTGGACAAATAAAAAATGAGAATAACTCTCAGATCTTCCATTGGGCAAATGCAAAAAAGAAAACGATTTTCTCAAATCCTCCATTGGGCAAATGTAAAAAGGAAAGGATTCTCACAAAGCTACATTTTGGCAAATAAAAAAGCCCTTCAAAAATAGAATGGACCAACTGGAAAAGGAGGTGCTAAAGATAAAGGAAGAAAAATCTTCTCTAAGAAAAAGAAGGAATTGGTGGAATCTAATGATTTCATGATACTACAAGACTGTGTTAAACAAAACCAAAAGATGGAAAAAATAGAAAAAAATTCAAAATACCTCATCAGCAAAACCACTGACTTTGAGAATTGATCAAGAAGGGAGAATCTGAGAATTATTGGCCTTCCTGAGAACATAGAAGTTTAAAAAAAAAAGCTTGGACTTAATATTATAGAATTGAGTAATGGAAAACTGCCCTGATATCATAGGACCAGAGGGAAAAATATTTATTGAAAGAATTCATAGATCCCCTCCAGAAAGAGATCCTAAAATGAAAACACCAAGGAATGTTGTGGCCAAATTTCAGGACTATCAGATAAAAGAAAAAATCCTGCAAGCAGCCAGAAAGAAAAAATTTTAAATATCAAGGAGTCACAGTAAAGATTATGCAGGACCTGGTTGCAGCAACATTAAGGGATTGAAGGGCCTGGGATGAGAAATTTGGAAGAGCAAGGGAGCTTGGAATGCAGCCAAGAATCTACTAACTGACAAAGCTGAGCCTCTGTGTCTGGGAAAAAAGATAGACATTTAATGAAATGGGAAACTTCCAAGATTTCATAATGAAAAGAACTAAATAGAAAATTTGGACATCAAACATGAGACTCAAGAGGCACATGAAATGGTAAACAAAAAAGCTATACAATAAGATGAAACTGGCTATATACCCACTTGGGAGAAAGAGTCTCATAACTATTGAGAATTGTCACTCTAATAGAGAAAATATACATAGTCAGAAGTGATGGGCACTCATAACTTTTCTGTGACTCAGATAGAATGATTTAAAAACAGTACCTCCTTAAAAAGGGGGGCAGTAAGGAGAAGGGAGGATGGAGGGGGAATGAATGGGGTAAATCTCATTACACTAAGAGGTACAAAAAAGCCTATTATAATTGAGGGGAAGAATGGAGGAGGTGAGAAACCCCTGAATCTTCATCTCATCAGACTTGGATTAAAGTTAACTTAGACACATTTAATCAAGTGAAGAAACTTATCTTACTTTTCAAGCATTAAAAGGGGAAAGGCAGAGGGAGGGATGGGGAGGAGGAAAAAAAGGGGGAACTAACAGAATGAAGGGAAGAAGGGGAAAAGGGAAAGGGCAAAAAGGGGATGCATTCACAAGTGAATTCTACCAAACATTTAAGGAATAATCAGTTCCAATTCTATATAAAACTCTTTGGAAAAATAGGGAAAGATGGAACTCTGCCTAACTCTTTCTGTGAGACCAATATGGTGCTGTTACCTAAACCAGGAAGAGTTAAAACAGAGAAAAACATTTATAGACCTATTTCCCTGATGAATATAGATGCAAAAATCTTAAATAAAATCTTAGCAAAATGATTACAACAAGTTATCACCAGGATAGTATATTATGATCAAGTAGGATTCATTACAGGAATGCAGGGTTGGTTCAATATTAGGAAAACTGTTAGTATACTCAATTATATCAACAACAAATCTATCAGAAATCATATGATCCCATCAATAGATGCTGAAAAAGCTTTTGATAAAATACAGCACCCATTCCTACTAAAACACTAGAGAGGGTAGGAATAAATGGTTTCTTCCTTAGAATAATAAGCAGTATCTATATGAAACCATCAACAGACATTATATGCAATGGAGATAGGCTAGATGCATTTCCAATAAAATTAAGGATGAAACTAGGATGCCCATTATCACCAGTGCTATTCAATATCATATTAGAAGTGTTAGCCTCAGCAATAAGAGAAGAAAAGGAAATTGAAGAAATTAGAATTGGGAAGTAGACAAAACTCACACTCTTTGCAGATGACATGACGGTATACCTAGAGAATCTCCAGAAGTCATCTAAAAAATGACTAGATATAATTAGCAACTTTAGCAAAGTAGCAGTATATAAAATAAACCTTCAGAAATCCTCAAAATTTCTATATATGATTAGCAAGATACAGCAGAAAGAGCTAGAAAGTGAAATCTTGTTCAAAGTAACCTCAGACAAAATAAAATACCTGGGAGTCTACCTGCTAGGCAGACCCAATAACTTTTTGAAAACAATTACAAAACTCTTCTCACGCAAATAAAATCAGATTGAAATATCTAGACAAACATCAACTATTCATGGATAGGTCGAGCTAATATAATAAAAATGAAAATTCTACCAAAACTAAACTACTTGTTTAGTGCCCTACCAATCAAAATTCCAAAAGATTACTTTAATGACTTAGAAAAAGTTGTAAGTAAATTTATATGTAGAAATAAAAAGTCAAGAGTTTCCAGGGATTTAATGGAAAAAAAATTGCAAAAGAAGGTAGCTTAGCCTTACCAGATCTAAAATTATATTATAAAGCATTTGTCCTCAAAACCATCTGGTATTGCATAAGAAATAGAGTCGTGGATCAGTGGAATAGACTAGGTGCAACAGCAGAAAATGATTATAGTAATCCGGTGTTTGATAAACCCAAAGAGTCCAGCTATTGGGATAAAAACTCTGTCTTAGATAAAAACTGTTGTGAAAAATGGAAGTTAGTATGGAAGAAACTTATATTAGACCAACACCTCACACCCCTTGCCAAAATAAGATCCAAATGAATACAGGATTTAGACATAAAAATGATATTATAAGCAAACTAGAAGATCAAGGAGTAGTTTACCTGTCAGATCTATGGAAAGAGAAACAGTTTATGACCAAGGAAGAGCTAGAGAACATCATTCAAAACAAACTACATAATTTTGACATGAAATTAAGTAGCTTTTGCACAGACAAAACCAATGTAACCAAGATCAAAAGAAATGTAGTACATTGGGAAGCAATTTTTGAAACTAGTGTTTCTGACAAAGGACTCATTTCTTTCTTTTTTTTCTTTTATTAAAGATTTTGAGTTTTTCAATTGTTCCCCCAATCTTACTTCCCTCCCCCCCCCACAGAAAGCAATTTGTCAGTCTTTACTTTGTTTCCATGTTATACATTGATCCAAATTGAGTGTGCTGAGAGAGAAAGCATATCCTTAAGGAAGAAAAAGAAAGTATAAGAGATAACAAGATTAGACAAGATATCTGTTTTTTTCTAAATTAAAGGAAATAGTACTTGAACTTTGTTTGAACTCCACAGTTCTTTATCTGGATACAGATGGTATTCTCCATTGCAGACAGCACAAAATTGTCCCTGATTGTTGCGCTGATGGAGTGAGCAAGTCCATCAAGTTTAATCATTGCCCCATGTGGCAGTTAGGATTGTACAATGTTTTTCTGGTTCTGTTCATCTCACTCAGCATCAGTTCATGTAAATCCCTCCAGGCTTCCCTGAATTCCTATCCCTCTTGGTTTCTAATAGAACAATAGTGTTCCATGACATACATATACCACAGTTTGCTAAGCCATTCCCCAATTGAAGGACATTTACTTAATTTCCAATTCTTTGCCACTAAAACATAGGTGCTATGAATATTTTTGTACGTGTGATGTTTTTACACTTTTTTCATCATCTCTTCAGGGTATAGACCCAGTAGTTGTATTGGTGGATCAAAGGGTATGCTCATTTTTCTTGCCTTTTGGGTGTAATTCCAAATTTCTCTCCAGAAATGTTGGATGAGTTCACAGCTCCACCAATAATGTAATAGTGTCCCAGATTTCCCACAGCACAGCCACCAATGATCATTATCCTTTCTAGTCATATTGTCCAGTCTGAGAGGTGTGAGTCGTTACGTAAGAGAAGCTTTAATTTGCATTTCTCTAATAATTAATGATTTGGAGAAATTTTTCATATGGCTATGGATTGCTTTGATCTCCTCATCTGTAAATTGCCTTTCCATATCCTTCGACCATTTGTCAAGTGGGGAATGCCTTTTTTAAAAATATGACTCAGTTCTCTGTATATTTTATAAATGGGTCCTTTGTCAGAAATATTAGTTGTAAAGATTGTTTCCCAATTTACTATATTTCTTTTGATCTTGGTTACAGAGGTTTTATCTGTGTAAAAGCATTTTAATTTAATGTAATTGAAATCATCCAATCTGCTTTCGGTGATGTTTGCCAATTCTTCCTTAGCCATAACCTGTTCCCCTTTCCATAGATCTGACAGGTAAGCTAGTCCTTCATCTTCTACTCTGTTTATAGTATTGGGATTTTTTGTCTAAATCTTATATCCATTTGGATCCTATCTTGGTAAAGGCTGTGAGGTGTTGGTCTAATCTAAGTCTCTTCGATGCTAGGTTCCAATTTTCCCTGCAGTTTTTATCAAAGAGAGAGTTTTTATCCCAATAGCTGCATTCCTTGGGCTTATCAAACAGCAGACCACTATCATCTTTTCCTGCTATTGAACCTAATCTATTATTCCACTGGTCCACCACTCTATTTCTTAGCCAATACCAAACAGTTTTGATGACTGATGCTTCATCACATAATTTTAGATCAGGTAGGGCTAAGCCCCCCTTTCTTTTGCACTATTTTTTATTAAATCCTTAGAAATTCTTGACTTTTTATTTCTCCATATGAATTTATTTACAACTTTTTCTAACTCATCAAAGTAATTTTTTTGCAATTTTGATTGGTAGGGCACTAAACAGGTAGTTTAGTTTTGATAGAATTGACATTTGTATTATATTAGTTCTACCTACCGTGGACAGGTGATATTTGCCCAGTTATTTGAATCTGATTTAATTTGTGTGAGAAGTGTTCAATAATTGTTTTCAAAAAGTTTCTGAGTCTATCTTGGCAAATAGACTCCCAGGTATTTTATATTGTCTGAAGTTACTTTGAATGGGATTTCTCTTTCTAGTTCTTCCTGCTATATCTTGCTAGATATACATTTACACACACACACACACACACACACACACACACACACACATATATAAATATATATATATATATATATAAAATGTATATATGCACATTGAGAATTTATGAGCATTTATTTTGTATCCTGCAACTTTGTTAAAATTGCTAATTGTTTCCAGTAGTTTTTTGAATGATTTCTTGGAATTCTCTAGGTAGACCATCATGTCATCTGCGAATAGTGAGAGTTTTGTCTCTTCCTTCCCAATTCTAATTCCTTTAATTTCTTTTTCTTCTCTAATTGCTGATGCTAACATTTCTAATATGATACTGAATAGTAGTGGTGATAATGGGCATCCTTGTATCACCCCTGTTGTTATTGGGAATGACTCTAGCCTCTCCCCATTGAATATAATGCTTGTTGATGGTTTCAAATAGATACAGCTAATTATTCTAAGGGACAGTCTATTTCTTCCTGCACTCTCTATTGTTTTTAATAGGAATGGATGCTGTATGTTGTCAAAAGCTTTGTCAGCATCTGTTGATATGATCATATAATTTCTGATAAGTTTGTTGTTGATATAATTGATTATAATAACAGTTTTCCTAATATTGAACCAACCCTACATTCCTGTGATAAATCCTACTTGATCATAATGTATTATCCCAATGGTAACTTGTAATCATTTTGCTAAGATTTTATTTAAGATTTTTGCATCTATATTCATCAGGGAGATATGACTCTAACATTTTTTCTCTGTTTTAATACTTCCTGGTTTAGGTATCAGCACCATATTTGTTTCAAAGAAAGAGCTAGGCAGAGTTACATCTTTCCCTATTTTTCCGAGGAGTTTATATAGAATTGGAAACAATTGTTCTTTAAATGTTTGGTAGAATTCACTTGTGAATACATCAGGCCCTGGAGATATTTTCTTTGGGAGTTCAATGATGGCTTGTTGAATTTCTTTTTCTGAGATAGGTTTGTTTAGGTATTTAATCTCCTCTTCATTTAACCTGGGCAACTTATATTTTTGTAAATATTCATCCTTTTCACTTAGATTATCAAATTTATTGGCATAGATTTGGTAAAACAATTTTGAATTATTACTTTAATTTCCTTCTCATTGTTGGTGAGTTCACCTTTTTCATTTATGATAGTAGTAATTTGGTTTTCTTCTTTACTTCTTTAATCAAATTGACCAGAGATTTATCAGTTTTTCATAAAACCAGTTTTTGGTTTTATTCATTAATTCAATAATTTTTTCTTTTAATTTTATTAATTTCTCCTTTAATTTTTAGAATTTCTAATTTTGTATTTAATTGGGGATTTTTAATTTGTCCTTTCTCTAATTTTTTTAGTTGCTTATTTAGTTCATTGATTTCCTTTTTCTCTAATTTATTCATGTAAGCATTTAAAGATATAATATATTTTCCCTTACAGCCACTTTGATTGTATCCGATATGTCTGGTATGTTGTTGTATTATTGTCATTATCTAGGATAAAATTATTAAATCTTTCTATAATTTGTTTTTTGGTCCACTTATTCTGTAAAATGAGGTTATTCGGTTTCCAATTGGTTCTGGGTCTATATCTCCTTGGCCCAACATGTCATGTGACTTTTGTTTCATTGTGATCTGAGAAAGATGTATTCAGTATTTCTGCCTTTCTACAGTTGATCATCAAGTTTTTATGCCCTAGTACATGGCCAATTTTTGTATAAGTGCCACAAACTGCAGAGAAAAAGGTATATTCCTTTCTATCCCCATTCAATTTCTCCTGTAAGTCTATCATATCCAGTTTTTCTAAAAATCTATTTACCTCCTTAACTTCTTTCTTGTTTATTTTATGATTCGATTTATCTAAATCTGAGAGTGGGAGGTTGAGATCTCCCACTAGTAGAGTTTTGCTGTCTATGTCTTGCTGTAGTTCTTTTAGCTTCTCCTCTAAGAATTTGTATGCTATCCCATTGGGTGCATATATATTCAGCATTGAAATCACTTTATTGTCTATGGTACCTTTAGGATATAGTTTCCTTCTTTATCTCTTTCAATGATATATATTTTGCAACTGTTTTGTCTGAGATAAGGATTGCTACCCCTGATTTTTTCTCTTGAGCTAAAGCAAAATATATTTTGCTCCAACCTTTTACCTTTACTCTATATGTATCTCTATGCTTCAAATGAGTTTCTTGTAAGCAACATATTGTAGGATTCTGGTTTTTACTCCACTCTGCTCTTTGCTTACGTTTTGAGGGAGAGTTCATCCCATTCATATTCAAAGTTATGATTACTAATTCCTTATTGCCCTCCATGTTATCTTCTCTCTGTTTGTATTTTTCCCCCCTTTCCCCCTTTATCTGCATTCCCCAGTATTTTGTTTCTGAATACCACCCCCTTCAGTGTGTTTGCCCTCCTATATCCACCCCTTCCCTTTCTTTCCCCTTTCCCTTTTCCCCCTTTTCCCTTCCCTTTCTTTTGTTAGTTCTGCTTTTTCCCCTCCCCTCCCTTTCTGTTCCCCCTCACCTTTTCCCCTTTTAGTACTTGAAAGATTAAACTTTTTTTAAGTTAACTTAGTATGTGTGTAAGTTGACTTTAAGTCTGATGAGAAGAAGATTCAGGTTTTTCTCATCTCCTCCCTTCTTCCCCTCTATTACCATAGGTATTTTGTGTCTCTTCGTGAAATGAGATTTACCCCCATTCAATCCCCTGCCTCCTCCTGTCTCCTTCCTGTCCACCTTTTTGAGGAGCTAGTATTTTTAAAATAATTCTGAGTCAAAGAAAAGTCTGAGAATCCTTCACTTCTAGCTAAGTACATTCTATCTAAGAGACTTAAAATTCTTGAGCTATTAGAGTCTCTTTCCCAAGTTGGGTGATAGCCATTTTCATCCCACTGGATAGCAGTCTCATGGATAGGTCATGAATGTCCATCACTTCTGGCTAGATATATTCTCTCTGTTAGAGTTACAATTCTCAAGAACTTTGAGAATCTTTTTACCCATGTTGGGATATAGCCAGTTTCCACTTATTGTATAGCAGTATTTTTTGTCTTTACCCCCCTTTTTTCTTTTTTACCTTTTCATGTGTCTCTTGAACCTCCTGTTTGATGTCCACATTTTCTATTTATCTCTGGTTTTTTCTTCAGGAATTTTTGGAATTCTTCCATTTTGTTAAATTTCATCTTTTCCCCTGACAAAGCAGGCTCAGCTTTGCGGGATAGTTGATTCTTGGCTGCATTTCAAGCTCCCTTGCTCTTTGGAATATCTTGTTCCAGGTCCTTGCATCTTTTAATGTTGATGCAGCCAGATCCTGCAAAATCCTTATTGTAGCTTCTTGGTATTTAATTGTTTCCTTCTGGCTGCTTGAAGGATTTTCTCTTTTATTTGATAGCTCTGGAATTTGGTCACAGCATTCCTTGGTCTTTTAATTTTAGGATCTCTTTTTGGAGGAGATTGATGTATTTTTTAAATAACTACTTTGCCCTCTTGTTCCATGATACCAGGGCAATTTTCCATCACTAGATCCTGTAATATTAAGTCCAGCCTTTTTTTTCTCTTCAATGTTTTCAGAAAGTCCAATAATTCTCAGGTTATCCCTCCTCGGTCTATTCTCAAGGTCAGTGGTTTTGTTGATGAGGTATTTCACATTTTTCCCCTATTTTTTTTATTTTTTTTAACAGGCTCTTGCTATCTCATGAAGTCATTAGTTTCCTCCGACTTCATTTTTTTTTTTTAGGGAGGAGTTTTCTTCATTTACTTTTTGCGACTCCTTTTCCACTTGGCCAATTCTTCTTTTGAAAGAGCTTTCCATTTGACCAATTGAGGATTTGAGAGAATTATTCTCATTTTGTATTTGTTCAAGTGAGGATCTGAGAGATTTATAATCATTTTGTATTTGCCCAATTGAACTGTTGAGAGAATTATTTTCATTTTGTTTTTGTCCAATTGTATTTTCCAGTGATTTATTTTCTTGTTGCATGGTGTTAATCTTCTCTTGGGTTTCTTTTTCCAAATTTTCTAATTGATTTTTAAACTTCTTCCTTATTTCTTCAAGAAAGTCTTTCTGTGCTAGAGACCAGATCATATTCTCCTCACAAGTTCTAGGTCTCTCTGAATTAGGGTCTTTTCCTTCCAAGAACTTTTCTATGGATCCACCTTCATGCTGACCTTTCTTCATTTTGCTAAGACCTTGAGTTGGGGAGGGGCTGGTTCACAGAGGTTTAGTGTTGGGATCCCTAGAGGCTTTACTCAATGAGTGTAGTTTCTTCAGTTGGACAGTGGAAGGTGCTTTCTCTGGAGTGTCTGACCTTGATTGAACCCTACTCCCTTATCCTGAAGGGAGAGATTGAAGCTCTTAAATACTTTTGCCTTCAATCAATGATGGGCTTTACCCTGGGGTGAGGTCATCCCTCTACCTATTATTAGCTGGGCTGGTTCTTCTGCTCACACACCTATGCCTGGGGCAGAAGTAGTCTATAATTGTGTTTGTTCTGGGAAGAGGCCTCAGCAGCAATGGAGGCTTGGACTCAGAGTTCCTCAGAGCAAAGGAGCCCAGGGATGGTGTCTGAAGCACTCCTGCAGCAGAACTCTCCACCCCAGCTCTGGTGGCAAGTTCCAGAGGGTCAGCACCAACACCAATACCTTTGCTCTCTAGTAGACCAAAGCCTCTGCAGTCTAGCCCTGATGCTGATCAAGCAGGTCCCACACTTGGGTCCTCAGGCAAATGGGGCTCCAACCCTACCACTAATCAACCCCTGATCCACAGCTAATCAACCCTCTGTGCCTAGACTCACCCAGGGCTATGGGAGACAAATCCTGAGGTAGATGATCTTTCTCCTGGCTTTTCTTTTCTTTTTTTTTTAAGTTTTTTTTTCAAGGCAAATGGGGTTAAGTGGCTTGCCCAAGGCCACACAGCTAGGTAATTATTAAGTGTCTGAGATTGGATTTGAACTCAGGTACTACTGACTCCAGGGCCGGTGCTTTATCCACTGCACCACCTAGCCGCCCCATGCTGGCTTTTCTTTCTGGGTTTTGTGTGGCCAATTTATGTTAAGAGGTTTGTTTCATATGATAGATGGGGAAAGATCAGGAGAATTTAGAACTGTTCCTATCTTCTCTCTGCCATCTTGCCCAGAAGTCCTCATTTCTAAAATATACAGAGAACTGAGTCAAATTTTCAAAAAATACAAGCCATTCCACAATTGACAAATGGTCAAAGGATATGCAAAGTCAATTTACAGCTGAGGAAATCCATGCATTCCATAGTCACATGAAAAATTGCTCCAAATCATTTCTTATTAGAGAAATGAAAATTAAAGCATTTCTGAGATACTACCTCACACCTCTCAGACTTGCCAATATGAACAGAAAGGACAATGGTTCAATGTTGGAAGGGATGAGGGCAATTTGGGATACTAATACATTGTTAGTGGAGCTGTGAAGTCATCCAACCTTTCTGGAGAGCAATTTGGGAGTAAGTCCAAATGGCAACAAAATTACTATACCCTTTGATCCAACCATACTACTAGTGGGTCTATCCCCTGAAGAGAAGATAAAAAAAAGGGTAAAAACATCATTTGTACAAAAGTATTTATAGCAGCCCTGTTTGTGGTGGCAAAAATTTGGTAATTAAGTGAATGTTCTTTAATTGGGGGAATGACTTAACAAACTGTGGCATATGTATGTCATGGAACACTATTGTTCTATTAGAAACTAGGAGGGATGGGAATTCAGGGAAACCTGGAGAGATTTGCATGAACTGATGCTGAGTGGGATGAGCAGAACCAGAAAAATATTGTACACCCTAACAGCAACATAGAAGTGATGATCAACCCTGATGCACTTGCTTATCCCTTCAGTGCAACAACCAGGG
Source organism: Macrotis lagotis (assembly GCF_037893015.1). Classification (NCBI taxonomy): domain Eukaryota; kingdom Metazoa; phylum Chordata; class Mammalia; order Peramelemorphia; family Peramelidae; genus Macrotis; species Macrotis lagotis. The sequence continues at coordinate 200,396,877 of NC_133666.1, read as the reverse complement.
ACAATTTTGAGCTACCTGAAATGGAGAACATTATATCTGTATTCAGAAAAAGAATTATGGACTTTGAAAAAAAGACTAAGACTATTTATGTTAAGCTAGAAAAAAAGCATTATATCATAATGTAATTTTACTGTCTCATACTTTATATTTTTCCTCAAGGATATACTTTCTCTGTCATCACATTCAACTGAGATCAATGTATAGCACTGAACCAATGTAAATACTAACAGAATGCCTTCTGTAGAGGTGGGTGGGAGGGAAGCAAGAATGGGGGAAAATTGTAAAACTCAAAATAAATAAAATCTTTCTTTAAATTAATTTAAAAAAGGAATATGTATGTGTGTATATATATATATATATATACACATATATATATACATATACATACATTTCCATGTTACATTGTGAGAGAAGCACAAACCAAAAAAATAAAGAAATAATGACAGCAAAGAAAAACTATGCTTAATTACATTCAGATATTATATATTCTTTCTTTGGAGGTGAATAGTATTTTTCATGAGTTCTTTGGAATTGTCTTGTATCTTTTTTTTTGTGGAGCATAGCTAAATCATTAATAGAGATGATCAGACAATATTGCTACTGCTGTGTACAAAGGATTCCTGGTTCTGCTCTTTTTATTTGAATCACTTCATGTAAGCCTTTCCACTTGTTTTTCCTGACATCATCCTGCTCATCATTTCTTACAGCACATACATATTCTAACACAGTCTTATACAACTTATTAAGTCATTACCCAGTTGATGGATGGTCCCATAATTTCCAATTTTTTGTCACTGCAATAGAATTGTATAAATATTTTGCAATTATTAATCCTTTTCTTTCAAAAGAAATCTTTCGGATATAGCCCCAGTAGTGGTATGACTTGATGAAAAGATATTCAACTATATCCTTTGTATATAGTTCTAAAATTCTCTACAGAATGGTTGAATCAGTATACAATTTCACCAACAATGCAATGATATCTCAATTTTACCTCATCTCCTCGAACATTTGTTGCTTTCCTTTTTTGTCAGATTAGTCAATTTGAGAGGTGTAAGGAGGTAACTCAAAGTTATTTTATTTGTCTGTCTTTAATCAATGCTGATTTAGAGTTTTTTAATGTTATAAATAGTTTTGGTAACTTTGTGCAAACTGCTTCATTTCTTTTTACTATTTATCAATTGAGTAATGGTTCTTTTTTATTTATAAATTTGTCTCAGTTCTCTTTGTATTTAAGAGATTAGATCTTTGTCAGAGAAACTTGCTATAATTATTGTCTATTTCTAGCCAATCTATTCCACCCCATTTATCTTATTTTCTCCTTTCACTCTGTCAATCCTCAGAAGTAATTTGCTTCTGACTATCTCCTCTCCTCTCTTTGGCTTTCTCTCCTATCATTCCTACTCCCTTAACTTTTTGTCCCTCCTACTTTTTTATATCCAATGGATCATGTGTACTATTCCCTCTTTGAGACAATTCCAAAGAAAGTATGGTTCACAATCTCCCCATAATTTCCTCATCTTACCCTCCACTTTTGTGCCTCTGTTATGTAAAAAATTTGATTATTCTTCTTCTTCTCCTTTTCCCCTTCTCCCAATGTATTGTTCTTTCTCAACTCCTTGATTTCTTTTTAGCTTGTCATCCATGCATACTCTTTCTAATTGCCCTAATAATGAGAATTTTTTAAAGGAATCATAAGTACCATTTTCATGTGATTTCTCTTTTCGGTTTAAATTTTTGTGCTTTTCTTAAGTCTTGTTTTTGGAAGTCATAATTTCTATTCAACTCTGGTCTTTTTATTAGGAATGCTTAAATTCATTGAATATCCTTTCCCCCCATGAAGGATTATACTCACTTTAGCTGAGCAGGTGTTTCTTGGTTATAATCCAAGCTCATTTGCCTTACAAAATATTATATTCCCCTCATTTGATCATTTAATGTAGAAACTATTCAATGTTATATATCTCTTTTATTGATATTTTATTTTTCCAAATACATGTTATTAAATGTTTTAACATTCATTCATATGATTATGTATATTTTTAAGTTACAAAATTTCCTTCCACTCTCCCTTCCCATCTACCTCTCCTCAGCTGTGAACAATTCGTTTATTATTGTATATATACATTTGTGTTTAATATGTTTACAGATTATTAATTTGGGGTATGAAGAATTAGGATTAAAGGAAAGAAATATATGAGATATTATTTGAAAAGTGAATATATTGTTCATCAGACTCTGAAGGGTTTTTGTTGTTGTTGTTGTTTTTCTTTCTTTTATGGGGTTAGCATTGTTCATAGCTATTGTAATAGGGTTGTCCTAGCTCTCTGAACTGCTGAGAGGAGTTTCATCCATCAAAGTTGATCATTTTGCAATGTCGTTGTTAATGTGTACATTGTTCTCTTGGTTTTATTCACTTAAGTCATTCGAAGCATCTCTAGAGTCTGAACATTTATGGTTTCTTCTAGAATAATAGTGTTCCATGCTACTCATGCACAACTTGTTTAATCATTCCCCAGTTGGTGGGCATACCCTAAATTTCCAGTTCTTTGCCACTACAAAAAAAGAGCTGTTATTAATATTTTGAAACATTTGGATCTTTGCCCATTTTTATTTCTTCTGGATAGAGACCTAGAATTGGAATTTTTGAGTTAAGGGGTATGACCAGTTTTATTGCTTTTTGGGCTTAGTTCCATATTGCTCTCCAGAATGGTTGGATCCATTCACAACTCCATCATCAATGCATAGATGTTCAAATTTTCCCACAACCTCCTCTACATTGATCATTTCTCCTTTTTCTCATCTTGGCCAGTCTGATAGATGCATGGTGATACCTCAGAGTTGTTTTAGTTTGAATTTCTCTAATCAATCATGATTTGGAGCATTTTTTCATATGATTAATTATAGCTTTAATTTCTTCATTTGAAAATCATGTAATCCTATATTTTGACCATTTATCAAATGGAGAATTACTTGTTCCCTTATAAATTTGATGCAATTCTCTATATATTTTAAAAATGAGACCTTTATCAGAACTTTATCAGAACAGATTGTTTCCCAGCTTTCTGATTACCATCTAATTTTGGAAGTATTATTAGTGCAAAACCTTTTTAATTTAATGTATTTGAAATCATTCATTTTGCAGTCTTTAATGTACAGTATTTCTTGTTTGGTCATAAAATTGTCTCCTTTCCATATGTCTGATAGATAATTTCTTAGTCTATTAATTCATCTATGGTGACATCCTTTATGTCTAAATCCTGTACCCATTTTGACCTTATTTTGATATAGTGTGTGAGATATGGCTAGATTTTGACATACTATTTTCCAGTTCTCCCAACAATTTTTATCAAATAATGAATTCTTATCCCAGAAGCCAGTGTCTTTGAGTTTGTAGACATTACTGCATTCATTTACTACTCTTTCTTTTGAACCTCTCCTAATTTACTAAGTCCTTACTCTATTTCCTCCAGGAAGTTTGATGACTGACACTTTATAGAATAGTTTTAGATCTGGTATAGCTAGGTCACCTTCCTTTACATTTTTTCCCCATCAGTTCCCTTGCTATTCTTGACCTTTTGATGTTCCAATGAATTTTATTACTATTTTTTCTAGCTCAGTTAAAATAATTATTTGCTAGGTTGATTGGTATGGTATTGAATAAATAATTTAATTTGGGTAAAATTGTCATTTTTATTATATTATTTGACCTAATCTAATTAGTTGACATTTTCCCAATTATTTAGATTTGACTTTATTTGGGTGAGAAGTGCGTTACAATTGTGTCCACACAGTTTCTGGATTTGTCTTAGGAAGTATTTAATGTTGTCTACAGTAATGTTAAGATATATCTACTTTGATTCCATGATATTTGAATTATTTTATTATGGTAGCTTGCAGTATTTTCTTTTTAATCAGGGAGGTCTGGTAGGTAATAATAATAGTAATAGTTAATAATAATAATAAAAATTATAACATCCTTTAATATTTTTAAAGTGTTTTAAAGTTTAAAATATTATCTCTCTTTTTATCATTCCTATAGTCCTAGGAGGTTGATAGGGGCCATTATCTTTAATTTGCAATGAGAAAACTGAATCAGAAAGAAGTTAAGTGACTTGTCCAGTCTCATAACCAGTAAGTAGCTGAGTCTTTATCTGAACTCAGGTATTCCTTACTCTTGGAACAGTTCTACTGGGCCTCCCATTTTTACTAGGTCTCTTTTAGCAGAATGTGGAGTGTTCCTGAACTTCTTGCAACCAAACATAATATAACATTATCTCCAAATCCACATCTTTATTACTTCATATCTATAGTAAATATCTCTTCAACTTTTATTGCGTGCTAGATCTTCTTAAGAAAATGCCAAACAACTTTAGTGAGTGTATTTCTTCCTGTTTTCTTTTTTTCACTCCTTACTTGATATAAATGATTAGAAGGTTGTCTATTTCTCTTTAAGTTTTAATAAATTTTTCATAAGTGTAAATGTATTCATGTAGGATGCAGGAAGAGAACAAATTATATGTTTCACTTTATTGAATCAAAGATATTTTTAGCAAGCATAGTGGAACATCACATTAGCCTTCAATCAATTAAGTGTTGGTATAGACATGATCTAATGTGGAATACCAAAAAATCAAAGTCAATAATCTTATTGTAGATATTCTGAATGTATATGTGGATAAGTCTCATAAAGATGTAAATTTATTGGATTGAAAAGCATGTAAGTTGGTAATTGTTGATATTCTGTGTCATGAGTTTTGTCTTTGCTTGTTTTTTAGTATAAATAAAGTCCAACACTTGGACAAAAAGAACAAAAAATGTTCTTCCATGTGGAGTGGAATACATAAAAAATGCATTATTTGAAAAGGAATATAATTCTAATTAGAAAGAGATGAAAGTTTTTGCTGAGGAAAGGGCAACTGAGTTCAGTTTTAAGACCAAGATTCAAAAGGATGGAATTGGAAGGAATTCATTCCTTTAGATAGAATGTGAAGAGGAAGGAAGAGCTCATAGATCAGGTTGACTAAAGCACCTAGAGCATGGGAGGTGGATAACAAAAAAGACTAGAAAAGTGAGTGATAGCTTCTTCCAGAAAACTTCAATAATTAACTAACAAATTTGAATAGATTATAAAAGCAATAGAAAGCCATGGAAATCTTCTGACTAAGGGTAATAATAGAGATAACTTGCCCTGATTATTATTTTAGTGGCTGCATAGATAGGAAATCAGGGAGAGAATTAATGAAAAGAAAAGGCCACTTAAAAATAGCTTACTATGTCCAAAGCACTATGCCATGCTTCTAGACATACAAAGATAAGCAAGCAAGGTTACCTGAACCTTCAAGAATCTTATACTCTAAAAAAAGCAAAAGCAAAATGTATTGGGAAATTGGGACTGGGGAGAATATCGAAATAAGATAAAAATTTCATCTATCAGGGTCCAGGGTTTGAGGGGTTGGAGTTTGTTTTTTCAGGCAAGCAATCAACAGTCTTGAGTACAAATGTTAGCTTGGAGATTGTTGGGAAGAGGGGTGAACCTCAATCTTGCCACTTAGCAGCTAGAATCCCAGGGACTGCTTTCCTTTCTTTTTTTTTTCCTTTTCTTTCTTCTTTTTAATGAGGTAGGGGAAAGAGGATTGATGAATTAGAAACAGAATAGCAGGCATTTCAACGAAATGGCTGAAAACACTAGAGTAAAACACTACTACTAAAGTTCAAGCAAATGATTCATTTTTAAGTTACAGGTCTCCAATAACATCGACATCCATAAACTTAAAAGAACATTTGCCTTCCTCAAAACTCCCATTCACACTTCAAGAAGAGACCTCCTTTAAATGTATAAAGTGAAACATGAACATGTCAAGACAGACAGTATAGCACTGTGTAAAGAATAATATATTTGAAATCAGAGAGCTTTGGTTCAAATTGTGCTTCTGACAATTATTAGCAACATGTCTTTGGCCACCACTTAATTTCTCTAAACTTCTAGTTTTTCATCTAAAAAAAACTGAGTTTATACCAAAGAACCTCTAAAGTCGCTTCCATCTATATGTCTATGCATGTTCTGAGCAAAAATTTTACTCCTTACTAGCATTTTAGGAAGTGTATAAAGTCCTTCAGTGGTTAAAATGATACCTGACCATCATAAAAATGTTCATGGTTTTCTTTGAAAAAAAAATTGTCAAAAGAAATAAGAAAGTTTTTATTGTTTTTAATTGATATTTTATTCTATTTTTCCAATTACATATTATGAAAAATTTTCAACATTCATCTACATGCATATTTTTAAGTTACATAATTTCCTTGCATTCTCCCTTTCCATTCCCTTCCTTTCAGTGGTGAATGGTCAGATGAATCATATATATATATATATATATATATATATATATATATATATATATATATATATATATATATATATATATGTATATACACACACACATTTGTATTTAACATGTTACAAGATTAATCATTTCTGGTATGAGAACTTAGAATTATGGGGAAAAAAAGAAAATCATAATATAGGAAAGAAATACCCAAGAAAAAATTTTGAATATGAATGAAGATTTCGTTCTTGGGCTTTTATTTTGTTTTTCTTCCCTTGGACGGGGATAGCATTGTCCATAGCCTATCTCCTAGGATTGTCCTAGCTCTATGAATTGCTGAGAGGAACTCAGCAAGGTTGATCAACTCATAATGTTGTTTTTCTCTTGGTTCTGCTCCCTTTGCTCAGCATTAGATCCTGTAATTCATTCCATGCTTCTCTACAGTCTGACCATTTATGGTTTCTTATAGAATAATAGCACTCCATAGCATTCATATACTATAACTTGTTCAGTCATTCTCTAATTAATGACATTCCCTCAATTTCCAATTCTTTGTCATTACAATATGAATGAAATCATCAGTTTTAAAAGTTCAATTTATAATTTAATTCCATATGTTTTAGCATTAATAGGTTGTCCAAAATGTATTTGTTTGGTATTAGAGCAATCTCTATTTATAACTACATGGAGGAAAGAAACTTGTTAGGAAACCAACCTGTAGGTCTGGCAAATATCTAGAATTCTAAGTTCCAGACTATCATGACTAATTGGGAGAAATGGAAGGGTTCTTGTTGATAGGAGGAGCAGGAAACTAGACTATAGAGTAAAAAAGGAAGAAGTTATTATAAATAAGCAGATTCAAGGTGGAAGACATGGGCAAGGGGGAAGATTCAAGATTGGATTCACTAGTGAAAAGTGGAATTTTAACTGTAACAGGACAGGAGGATATTATAGAGAAGCCGTGTGGAGCAGATAGTTGAGATGCAGTGTTTAGTGGTTTTTGTGATATGGACCTATTGAGTCTACTGATGTCTGGAATATGGTATTTATGTGTATATCTATACTATATACATATATGTGTGTACATGAACACACACATATATGTAAACATTAATGTGTGTCTATATATGTGTGTATTATAATGGATATATGATAGGAACAGACATTTTATTTTACTGCTATGAAGAACTCCCTGGTAAGAAGATATTAATGCATATATATACACATACATGTTACATGTATGAACCCATGTATGTATGGACACATAGGCATATGTTTCTATATGTGTGTATTTTTTTGAAAGAGGAGAAAGAATTTTTTTCCATTTTATAGAAAAGTCATTTGATATAAAGCTTAGATACTGAGCTTTAAGGTTTGATTCATGTGTGTAATGAGGAGTTTGGACTGATGTTAGACTGTTACAAGACTGAAAAAAAATGTATCCAATATATCTAAATCCAGGTTATCCCTAGAAACTTTCTTTCACTTTGTCTTGCTTTTTTTTCTTTTTCTTTTCATTTTTTTGTGGGACTGGGCAAAGGTGGAATAGTGAATTAGACATAGTTTCTAGGCTAGAAGATATCAGCTATTTTTGATCTGAAGGGTTTGAACAGCTTGGTACTTTCCTAGGTTTCTCATGATTTTTGAAATTAAAAGTTAACTCAAGCAAGGTGGGTAAATTAGCAGTCACTAAATGAGAAGTCATTAAAAACATTTTTTTTCTAAATTTTCTATGGAAGGCAAACTTCCTTGCTTTCATATGAAAAAATCTTGTCCCAAAAAAGGGAGTGAGTTGTTTGGGATTCTCTTCTTACACAATACAAACAATCCTGATGCCCCAGAACAAAGGTGATTGATATCTTGGCCTACCTTTTTATTGACATTATCTGGTTGATAGAGTAGGTTAGAGCAGTTTGTGGCTTTCTCAAAGTGACAGAAATTATATGTATTTGTGGTCTAAGTTTTTTCTTCAAAGTAGTTGAAATACAGAAAATAGCATAGATTAAAGTGTTCTTTTTCTGATTCTGAGCATTGATATGCTAAGGACTTCAAAATACAAGGTGGCAATCATATACAATAGAGTTTGATACCATAAATAGAGTCAGGTACATAATGATTATATAAGGTGATCGATGGTTATTTCTCTGTAGACCTAAATTTTCAATCTGTAAAATAAGGGGTTAAGTTACAATTGTGCATAAATAATTCATTTTGTCATTTATGAAGTTCTTATTGTGCATTGCTCATTGGAAGGCTACACATCTGGATAAGCCATTCCCTCACCTCAAGGAGATACCAGACTCATAAAGTAAAATAACACAAATACAATTACATGTATAAATGAATTAAGAGATATGTAGGGGCAGGTGGCTAGGTGGTGCAGTGGATAGAGCACTGGCCCTGGAGTCAGGAGTACCTGAGTTCAGATCCGATCTCAGACACTTAATAATAATTACCTAGCTGTGTGGTTTTGGACAAGCCACTTAACCCCCCTAAAAAGTTTTTAAAAAATTTAAAAAAGGCATATGTAAAGCAATGTAACATGGTTAGAAGAAGAAAATCATTACTAATGGGAGTGGGAATGGGATATTTAGCTTTCATTTCTTTTTTCTCATCATTATTTAAAACAATTCTGCCTTTTGATCTTATTTTGAATTCATGTTTAATACTGTTTCTGAATAATCTTTACCAGAGAAGAAGACTACAAATAAATGAATGTGTGATATTGCATCCTCTTTAACCACAGTACAAGTTTTATAAGTAGCACAAGGTAAGAAAGCATTTTAATTTATTATTAATGGAAGGAAATGCTTCCTGGCACTAAAGTTTGAGGGGTGTTGCGTCATTGGGTCCTTAATTCAAACAAAATTTCCTAGTCTTGTGGTCAAGGGTTGTGAAAGCTTGAGTTTGAATCTTTGATTTTTTTCTTAGAAGTTAAGATAATTAAAATTTTCTTCTCCCTGATCTATAGAATTCTTTAATTCTTTATCAAAGCAGGAACATACAAAGAAATAATGTCAATTTCTTCTTCTGAGGCATCAAAAAAGTATTTATTTTTCTTGTTTGTATTCTCATCTCTTTAGAGATCCAGTTCTAGAGATCATGAATTGATCAGCAGTTTGCCATGTGATTAGAACTGATATGAGTTATTTGAAATTTTATCTATGAAGGATAAATATTATAGACATTCCTCTTTTGTGAATCATCAAGTTTTTGCAGAGAATAGAAATATTCATCCTGATTTTTGGTACAGTTTTATATATTTTCAAGTTCCTAAGAAACAGATTTTAAAAAGTAAGAAGAAACATCTATAGCTTACATTTTTAATAGTGTCATTACACTTCCTTATGTATAGTAAATATTCAATGATCTTCCTCTATTTATTATTATGAAAAGCTGAGTTGAATTGTGTTTTCAGAAAAAAAGCTGTTCTTTCTGAAAATTATCCATGGGATCCCTCTATATGAATTTGTTTCAATGGAAGAAATTGTGGCAAATATAAAGAATTAGAAATTCTGTGGGAATATAAACTTATTTTTCTGATAAGATTGGAATTGTTATGATTTCCCAAATTTTCCCACATTCTCACTCAAAGCTAGTTAATGGATGTTGAATCAGTCCTTCTCTTCTCCTAGAATTTTGATTAGGTATGCTTTATCCCAGTAGAATAATGGACTAAAGCACTCCAGATGACCATTTCTGAACTATCCTAAACATAAAGGGGCAGATATTTTCCTATTTCCAATTCCCCTATAATTCTTCAGAGAAGTAGCTACTTTTCCCTATTTTTCAAGATAGAAGTTGGGGAAGTCAGAAAAATAAGATTTCATGATGCCTCAGTTAGGTTTTTGTAAGACAAAGAAATATTGTGATTTTTAATAAGTGAGAAAACCAGGCTTCAAAAGTTGAGATAACCTCCCCTTAATGTGTAGAAGTTCAGTCAATGTCTGTCTCTGTCTGATCATCTGAAAGCATGGATGCCTTGTTTGCTTATTTTTAGATATAGTGCACTCTTGGCATCAATATATAAACATAAATTGGGAAGGAAAAAGTGACATATCTGGAGAGTATTATTTAATTTTGCTTAAGAAAATAATATTGAACCCTTCCTTATTCCTTGTGTATTTAGAATGAAGCCTGTAATTTCCCAAAGGTATGAAATCTGAAATGGATAATTTTGAGAAATGCATCTATGTGTGTTTCTCCTTTAATGAAAAAATGGGGGAGAGAGAAGTGGGTACTATTGGTCATAACACCTCTGAGGAACTTAGGAAAAAAGTCCAAGCAGAAAACAGAAAGCAAACAAATACAACATTAAAAATTCAGCAGCTTCATTTCTCTTCACTCTTCCTGCCCTACTGACACACAGAAACATACATAACGATAGGATCTTGAAAGATTTTGGCCACATTTCTTCCCCTCTCTGAAGCCCCTTTCCTCTTTTGTTCCTTGAGTAATGGGAAGTATATTAAAAGGTAAGAATGAGAAAATAGAAATAAACCAAAGGAACTTTGATCAAATGTTTTCAATAGTGAGTACCACATATTTACTAATTTATTCTTTCATTCATTCATCTATTGGAGAGCTGTGCCAACATACAAACATATCTCATTTACTAAAAATTTTGCATATACAGTTTCTCCATTTTCTAATAAAATGTGCATAATTTTAAAGAAAAAGAAATAAATTGTAAACAAGTGATTAGGAAGGAAAAGAAGCAAAATGTGGATATTTTGCAAGTTTACTGAAAGCTCCCAGATCACATTCCATAGACTACAACATCATCCAGTCATAGCTTTAATCTTAGATTTCTGTTTACAAGCATTGGTAACAAATGACATCACATTTTTGTTTTTCAAAATCTTCGCTTTACATGTAACCTCTAATTTTCTTCATAGAAATAAAATGATATAAAATTATTTTCTGGTAATTATAAATTAACAATTAAGTGCTTATAATTATAAAGACATACCACTTAACAATGACTTGATGTAGTCGTTTCTTGAATTCTACATTCCCTGCAGCAGTGTCAAAATGAATGAGAAATGGGCATGAGAGCATCAAAAGGAGAAGAGATTCTCTAAAGTTTTCCAAGTTCAAACTCATTCTTTTTCTCTTCCAAATATGTTTTTTAAATTCAATATTGATGCAAAATTTAACTGGTCATTCTATTTGCTGAGTTTTGTTGTGCTTTTGAGAAACCACAGTTTGGAATAGAGAAAAATCAATGGGCGGATGATAAAGCACACTGCAGTAGGTGAAGACCTGGTGAAAGATTTGTTAAATTAACATCTGCTTTACAGATGACTAGCATACCAGGGTTTTCACAATAATGAACCAAATAGCTGCTGTTTTTCAAGATCTCATAGAAGCCTTGGTACTGGTTAAGGATCAAACAGAATCTCAACATGTTCACTTAAATGTAAAAATGAAAAGAGATTGACCCAGGATATTAGGACCTCTAAATTTAGAAATTGTGTAGAAAGAGTCATAAATAATTTTGCACACACCTTGAATGGAATAAGACACTGCTAGAGGCAAGAATTACTTTATGTATGTAACAGGGTAGAGCCTACTTCATTGTACATGTGCTGATTCCTTGGTCACATGTATTCAATCTTGAAGGATTTGTGCTTTGTTATGATGAAGTAATACCTTATTGGTCTTTTAATTCCTGCACATATATCTTTCTCCTTTTTCTTCTATAACTAGACTCTGCATCAAAGAGGATAGGATCCTGTGTTAGGAAGGAGTCATTCAGTAGACCTTAAAAAGAATGACCCTGCCTTCTGACACTCTCCCTATCAGTATGCTATATATGTATAGAATTTCTTATACTTTCTAGGAGGTGGGGTGTGGGGTGGTAGTGGGAACAATTCGTGTTTGCAAAGAAAGTACTTCCTAGCATCTATGGAGATTTACTTGAACATACATTTCTGGGTAGATAAGCTAAGCTTTGACCTTGGACTGCCTATTATGATTTGATTGTGCATATATTTTTTCTCTGAGAATGGGTGCCCAAACACTGACCATGAGAGGGATGTTTCTAGACTTTGAAACCTGAGAGTACAAGAAGTCATGTCCCTCAGGAATATGAGGTGTTTTCTGCTTCCTATTTATGGAAGAAGACCATTGATTGATAGGAGAATTCACATAAGTCAGGGTCTGATTATCCATTAGGAACTTAATGAAATTATTTGTGCTATTCAAAACTGAGGTGAAGGATGAAGTGGCTGTTCTGTTAGCTTATAAAGTGTTTCATGTTTTGATATCTTAAATATTGTGTTCCTAGGAGGATATAGGGTATCTTTGGTGTATAGATATAATGGTTTAATTTTTGAAAGTCTACTATGTGTACTTATAAGTCCTCTGTGTTTTATTTATCTTATGATGGAGAAATAAATAACCTTCCTGTACCAGATCAACATTAAATCCTGAAATCTGTAGGAGAATGTGCACCAGTCTTTCATGTTCACAACTAGCTTATTTTATGGTTTTGTCTCCAATCAAATCTCAATAAATACCATATAACTGACTCTCAGAATCTTATTAAATTCTTAATAAGGAAAATAAATGATTGATATAGTAGATTTTCTTTATCATGGTTTTGATTCTATCCTGCACAACATGCTCATCAGTAAACTTGGAAATATGGGAAAGACCACACAACTATTGATACATGAACAATTAGATTGAATATTATACTGATCTTAGTCTGTCAGCTACTTTTTCTAACTATGTGTATATATATATATATATATATATATATATATATATATATATATATATATATATATATATATATATATATATATATTTATCTCCAAGAGCACTTGCATCTTCCTTTGACATTGTCTAGCCCTAACCTTTCCTTTTATCTCCAGTCTCATATGTCCAACTTCTATTAGACTTCTTGAACTGGATGGCATGTAGACATCTTAAACTCAACATGTCCATTATTGAACTCATTATCTTTCCAACCCCCAAAACCTCCCCTCTTCCTAAGTTTCCTAATACTGAACAAGGCAACACCATACTCCAAACACCCAGGCTTGCAATCTGGACATTATTCTCAACACTTCACTCACTTTCTCACCTTTACCCCCATATGCAATCAGTTCTATTGCTTTTACCTCTGAATCATCTCTTATATGCACCTAAACTTCTCTCATCTGCCACTGCCACCATCTTTTTGCTGACCCTTATCAACTTTGACTGGAACATTAAAATAGCCTTCTCATTAGACTTCTAGTCCCACTCCAGTTCATTCTCTCCTCAGTCATCAAACTGTTCTTCCTTAAGCATGTCTGACCACGTTACCCCTTGCTCCCACCCTCTCCTTTGAATCAGCTCCAGGGTCTCCTTTGTCTCCTAGGATCAAATAATAAATTCTTCTTCAAAATTCTTTTGAAGCTGTTTATAATATGTCCCTTCCTAATTTTTTTTCTGTCTCACACCTTCTCCCATCTTTACTCCTCTGTGATCCACTGACACTGTTTCTATCTATTCCTCAAGCAAAATGCTCTATCTACTATCAATCCTCTTGACTCAATCCTGACATTGGATTGAACCAGGACAACTCTGGGAGAAAGAATGAGACCAATAACTTCATGCAATTCTTGCTTATTTAAATCTATTTTATGCCTGAATCAAAAGATATCAGTCATACCATTTTAACATTTTTACTTATCTGAAATGCCTGTGATAATAGACAACTGACAAAACAGCATGCAGCTGTGTAGATATATTGAGAGAAGTAGTCTCAACCCTATGCACAGACAACCCATATCATATGGTTATCTTCTCACTGGAAGCAGCAGGGGTATTCAGCAGTCCCTCAGGTTTCTAGGCAGTCTTTAAAGAACCCTCTAACTCACATCCTGTTGTTCAGAAGGGGCCAGAGAAGATGCTCTAAAAAGTATCTGCTTTATAAACATTGACCTCTTTACTATAGTAGGTAAGAATCACACCCTGCAATCAAAACATAAAAAATGGACCATTTATGATTGACCTGTGGTAGAACATTCTGAGCTTATATTGGTGTCATCAGCCACAGTCAATCACACTGTAACTTGGTCTAACATAATGATTCATTTTGGTGCTCCTTGAGAACAAAGGACTACAATAAACCAACCAATCTCCAGTTTGCTTTATAAATATCACGTATTCATGTGGTTGTTTGAATGTGGTCTCCTTCATTAGACTATAATCCCCTTGAGAACAGGGGCTTTCTTTTGCAATTTTCTCTATCTCCCAGAGCTTAGTGACATGCCTGACATATAGTGATTAATAAATGTTAATTAACTGTCTCTGATTTGCCTTGGAGAAAAAGAAACAAACTCTAGCAATGCTTCCTTCAGCTTATTCTCTTCCAATCAATGTCAGTTTGACACTACAGGGCATCATATATAGAGCATGCATTTTGTTGTGCCTGTAACAACGACTTTGAGTTTCAATTTCATATTTCAAATGAAAGGATTCATATCCCCTTATCTTTCCATCTCTGGTCCTGTATTTTTTGAAAAGGAGAATGAATAAAACAGAAAAACTATCAGCTCATGCATTCATAAAATGCACCCTGATTTCTACTAAGCTCAAGAATTACAGTCCAATTTTGACTTCTGCCTATTTTTTAAACTTTTTTTTTCAGTTTTCAAATGAATTCTTGCCACCTGTTGAAGGGAGTTCAGCATGTAGCTTATTTCCTCAATTGTGGCTCTATAAGGGATGTATATGTTTATTATCCTGTGATTTAGGCATACTAAAAACAAGTTTTGTGCTAGAACTTTTTATTAGTGAGTAGGCAGAAGAACTACATGTATAATTGAACACTGAAGAGCTCTATCATTTTCATTAATTGATCAGATTCTAAAAGAAAAGTCATCACTTTTCATATTTGGGGAAGGGATGATTAAGATCCTGGATGATATGATGAAAATTCATAATGATTGTTATAGATGAGGAAAATTTATATCAAATAGATGAAGATAATTTAGAAGTATATTAATAGAGATTCATTCCAAGAAGTTACTTGGTTAAGAGAAATAAGCTATATTAATTCAAAGTAGGGAAATGCTGAATATATTCACATATCATAGAAAATGATCATTTCTTAGCTACATAATGATGTAACCAAAAAGAATACTTAGTTCAACAACATAAATTGAAGAATTTTTCACCTATATGCTAAGCTTTGAAACATATATGGTTCATACTATAGGGTGATGGATACTTTCATAAACTTGAAAAAGTAAGAGGAGGAGATTAACTATAAATCTATAATTAAAGAGTAAAGAAAAGGAACTACTATTAAAACTTGATATTTTTTTGTCAGGCACTATGATTCAAGTCTCAAAATCTCCCAAAATTGGTTAAATGTTTAGAAGAGGCCAAAAGGAAGAGGAAAAACATATTTTTGGTGGTTGGGGTATATTTTAGCTCAGAGGCAGTTCAGTGACTACTAGAGTGAAAATTTCTTATGGAATCTCAAAGCTAAGAATAGAAGCTATTGTTTCAAATAAGAAAGGTCAAGAGTATAATTAAAGCAACTAAAAATCATTACCACAGTTTTCATTAAGGGCTAAAGAGTATCTTCTATACATTCATATATTTTTTGGAGAAGGATAGGAAGAAGTTGTATCAATGATTTGAGGACTGAAAATGGTTGGGTTTTCTACTTAAAAAAACAGCTTAAATAGGATAGATTTGCATGAATGGCTCAGCAATCCTTGGATGCAATTACATTGCATTGCCATCACCAAAAGAAAGAATGTAGTAAAAGAAAAAAAAACAAAGCTGTAAAAATAATAAAAATACAATAAATAATGCATTCTGCCCCTCAACCATCAGAGACTTATAGGCAAAACATTTATTAAGTGCTTCTTCATAATCTGATCCATGAAGAAGATGCCAAATCTTTGCTGTAAATACTGGGTCACCATATGTAAAGCAATCAGATCAGTACTGAGCAGAAGAAACAGCATTAAAACCATCAGGACCAGAACATAACTGATAACACATTTGAAACATTGATTTTGTAGGTCAAGGTTATCTTTAATAAGATAGCTTAATGGCCCTTGCTCTTTCTTGTGCAGCCAACTTCAGTGAAAAGGCTATTCCAAAAGCAATTTTGTTTTCTTCCCCATTCAGAATCTCCTAGCCTACTCATTCAGGATGTCTCCATCCATGGTAGTCTTATGGTTTGCCATAGCCAGAGGCATGGCATACAAGAGGCATCTTTCAAGAGACAGAGCATTCTTTACTTTAGGACATGAATACATAATATTATCTCCCCTAGCTTCCAGAAAATAAGACACCTCCTCAATAATTTTACCCTTATCTTCCTAAAGGAAGAAGTTGTTTTTAACCACTGTATATTGTATTTATAGCAATTCCTTAATAGTTTCTTATTAGGACTTAGTTAAAGATAAAGCTTGGCCTGCCTTTATTACTTCCCATGCAAGGTTCTTCTTGAATGTGGCTTGTGTAACTGCCCACACTGTCATGGAGACCTGCACTACTACCCACACTATCAGGACCAAAATGTAGATCTCAGGGCTGCTGTTTGCTTGCCTCTGTTCAGAGAAAGAAACACAGAACATTCCTAGGACTAGTAATCCTGTTTAAGCAGCTGTCCTTTTAAATGAGGGCTTTGGAAGTGACACACTGCCAGAACCCATCACTTCACTGGTAATCCTAGGGAAAAGGAGAGTTATGATCCATAGAGAAGAAACTATTTATTCTTGTAAACTGAGATGGTTCCAACTCCACTTCTTTTCCACTTCCACTACTCACAAACACCCACACATTTTCAACTAATGAGTTGGCATATTTGGGATATTTGCCCATCTCTCTAATTCTGTATCTCTAAGGTCCAAAAGAATTCAAGCACTATCTTTTCAAGTGTCTTTCTGTAATGAGTCCTAAGACAATCTAGGAGGAGTAGCTATCAATAGCCTATCAAATGTTGCCTTTAAAAGTCCCAAGCAGTCCATTCAACACTATTCTTAGATAATCATTCCAATGACAGAAGTTGCTTTGTTTACAGCAAGAATGTCAAAATTAATGGTTCAGTTTCAGTGGTAATGCCCCCCCTTTGGTTGTTATACAATGTTTGCACAGTTTGATTTTTAGCACCTTATGTTTTCCTTTCCTGTCACTCTCACTAAAGAAGCAAAAGTGATGTTGTGCAGCACTGAGGAATGTATTTAATTTTCTTTATTTTATGGATTACTATAGAACACAGCCTTGTCAAGATGAATCTTTCCATAAAGAGATAGTATAGTTCACAGGAATGAACTTGTGAATTCCCAGGTTTGCATTTGAAGCCTTTCAAAGATTTAAACCAACAAAAGCTTGTTCTCTACTAACATAACTTGCAAGAATTGAGGGTTAGCTCCACATCAGTGGTGCTTAGATGAGGGAATTTGGAAAAACTCAGATCATATAAATCATAAAAATAAAAATCAACACATTTTTAAGGACATCTTCTTCTTGGGCAGTCAATATCCAAGTTCCATTATTCACTAATGATAAATGAAAAGTTTTGCACTAGAAAATTACCCACAACTGCACTTTTGCTTCAGCAGTGAGAGTGATAAGGGGAAAGGTGCCAAAAATCACACTGTTCAGACTTTATAGTGTCAAAAGCCAATGCATATAATAATACAGAAGATCTTATGAGCTGAAATCATTGGTCATTACTCTGGACCCTCAATCCATGATGAAGCCACATGCCATCCTTCTGACAAATTAATCTTCCACTTTCTGCATCCCGTCTCAACTTGCTTAATCAATGCTTTTGTGTGATGAAAGAACTTCAGACATCCTGTCTACACTTGTCTCTTTTCCATTAACTATATATTAATGGAGGAGAATTTTAAAAGTTATTGGCATTTCCCTCAGAACTAATGTCAGAATCAGCCCAATTGGGCAATAATCAATGAAATGAAATTGATGATGGGTCTTTGATAAAGTTATAGTGTCCAAAGCAGATGTATTTTTCGACTCTGGAGATAAAATAAAACACTGACAGCTTTGCAATATACTAAAAAGAAAGTTGATTGAGAGATGTTGAAAAAGAAGAAAAATTTCATTGTAACAGTTTGCAGCTCTTGGGTAATTTTGAAAGAGCTAAAAAGCCAAGGGTATTAATCAAAATCCTATGTAGATATAGTAAGAGAAATGATCTTAAAGCATCCTATTATCTTACTACTTGGCCAAGTATGGTCACAAGAAATTCTGACTTGGACTTGAAAATCACTGAATCTATCCATCTATCCAATGATACATTTGTATATATGTGTATATGGGTGTATACATATATGTAATTCTAATACATGTGTATTCATATATATGCCTAAAAGTGGCTAGATTATTTTAAATGATATATTACTGGAAGCTGTTCCAAAGACTTCTCCATAAATGTCAAAACTGGGTAAAGTGAATCAATGAACAAACTTCTGATTTTAGTACAAGAGCAAAGAATAAGCAGTCAATAAATTTTTAGTGTTTTGCTTTCTGTTTAAATTTAATAGATCTTTAATTTCAGAGTTTAGTTCAGAAATAAAATCTTTAAAATACTAGCAGATTTTAAAATCACATTTGCATCTAGTTATCTTCTATTTCTCTCTATCTTCTTCACTATTTTGACTAAATATTCTAAATCCACTCTTTTCATAGAATGTGAAGCAGTAGAAATGTCCTAAAATTATTTTATCATGAAGATTTTTTGGTTGCAATTTTTTATTAAATTAAAAAAATGGCTTGTAATGGAGTTTTTAAAAACTTCAATCATTTTTGTTCTTTTTATTTTCCTATGTCTTACAATCATAATTATGTATCAGAAGGGGGAAAAATGAAAAATATAGAGAATAATATCCTTGATTATAAAATGTATCAAATAGAAATGACAAAACAAGCACTCTTTTTTATTAAAGATATTATTTGAGTTTTACAATTTTCCCCCCAATCTTACTTCCCTCCCCTCACCCCCCATGGAAAGCAATCTGTCAGTCTTTATTTTGTTTTCATGTTGTATATTGATCCAAATTGAGTGTGATAGGAGAGAAATCATATCCTTAAGGAAGAGACAAAAAGTCTAAGTGATAACAAGATCAGACAATAAGATATCTGTTTTTTTTTTCCTAAAGTAAAGGGAATAGTCTTTGAACTTAGTTCAAACTCCACAGCTCTTTATCTAGATACAGATGGTACTCTCCTTTGCAGACAGCCCCAAATTGTCCCTGATTGTTGCACTGATGGAATGAGTGAGTCCTTCAAGGTTGATCATCACCCCCATATTGCTGTTAGGGTATACAGTGTTTTTCTGGTTCTGCTCATCTCACTCAACATCAGTTCATGCAAATCCCTCCAGGCTTCCCTGAAATCCCATCCCTCCTGCTTTCTAATAGAACAATAGTGTTCCATGACATACATATACCACAGTTTGCTAAGCCATTCCCCAACTGAAGGACATTTACTTGATTTCCAATTCTTTACCACCACAAACAGGGCTGCTATAAATATTTTTGTACAAGTGATATTTTTACCCTTTTTCATCAATTCTTCAGGGTATAGACCCAGTAGTGGTATTGCTGGTTCTAAGGGTATGCTCATTTTTATTGCTCTTTGGGTGTAAAAGCAAGAACTCTATAATTACAGCTTCAAAAATGTTAGATATGAAGCAGAATGATAATGTCTCTTCAAAACAGAATTTTATATATGGATCATAGATCTAATGGTTGACATGACAGAAAATCTGTTGATTGAAAACGGTAAATATTATAAAGAAAGACATTTTGATAGTCACTTTATCCTTCATTCACTGAAGGGGCTGGATAATAGTTTTGCTTTTGATATTAAAAAAACAGTGATAGTGAATGAAAGACCAATAATTCAAGGAGATCTTATATTTTGATAAACACTTATACACTAAGTATTTGCTCTTTGATTTTGTTTTATTTCAAAATAGCTTTACAATTACAAAAACATGGAGAATTTTGATATCTTTACATTTTCTTCCAAAAAAATACAACTAAAATCTTCCCAGCTTCTGTTGGGGATTATAAACAGATGTCATTTTCTAAAAGATGTGTGCCTGAGGTATGCATCAGCAAGTAGTTCCATGTCCGGAAAGTAAATAATTGTTACACATCTATGATAAGAAGCATATTAAAATTAAAAATCAATAAGGATAAAATGAGTATGATTATCCTTTAAATGCTAGTTATTTAGAGATTCTGTAGAGATGATATGTCAGACCAAGTTGGTAAGTTTATATGAATAGTCTTAAATTGTGGAGTATACTTTTGTACAGACTCTTCCTGTTCCTTCAGATTCTAGGAAATAAAGGTAGGGAAAAATGTATTAAAATGGAAAGAGTGCTGTCTCTGATATAACAGAACCTATATTCAGATCTCAATGAGGAAGTTGTATTAGATTGTTTCTGAGATCCCTTCCTAGGCAGGAGAGTTTCAACAAAAATTAATTATTTTGGTTTTTTTGTTTGTTCCAAATATAAAAATAAAAAAATGATAAATTGCTTCTTATTTTATTGGCTAATGGATCTATTAAAACTTTTTCTTAAAAACTCTAACCTGGTGATATCATTATAACTTTTCTGGGGAAGGAGATTTGGAAGTAATTTTTTTTACCTAAATTTGCATTTATTGGACTCTGATGATAGACCAGACACTGATAATCACTGCAGATAGAAATAAAGGAAGTCCTGGCCTACATGTTTAAATTCTACTGATGAATAAAGAGAAAAAAATATATATATATATATCCACATAAATAGAAAATGTGTAGTGTAGTGGGCCAGAATGGCAGCAACATGGCACAGTGGATAGAGCACTGGCCCTGTAGTTAGGAGGACCTGTATTCAAATCCAATTTTAGACACTTAACTATGTAACCCTGACCAAGTCATTTAATGCAACTTATCTCAGTTCCTCATCTGTAAAATGAGCTGGAGAAGGAAATGGAAAACTACTCCATTATTGTTGTCAAGAAAACTCCAAATTTTATCATAGAGAGTTAGACACAACTGAAATAAAAAAGAAACAAAGGACAGAAAAGCACCAACAGGGAGGGTTTATCAAGAAAAGTCTCCTATTATATGTTGAGTCTATTGATGTGTTCTAGAGAAAGAAGATAGACTACTATGATTTTTGAAGTGAGGAAAGAAAGAAAGCATTCACAGGTATGTTTCTGTTCAACTCTGTTCAAGTAGCACAGTTTGGCTGGAATGTAGACTATATGAAGAGGAATGATAGGTAATAAAACTAGAAAGATTATGACCAAATTGTGAGGGATTTTAAATGTCAGAGGAGTTTTCCAATATCTCAGCTACAATATGAACACTCATAAAAGACGTCTATTATCTGTTCAAATCCCTTCTATTTTAGGGTCCTCAGTCCTTGTTATCTATTTAGACAGTTCCTTCCCTTTTTAGTGAGTTCCATTTAGAAAGTTCTATTGATCTTACATTTGCCTTCCTGAAACTTCTAACCATACATTTGTAATGCTATAGTAGCTTAAATATAGTCAGTTTGACAGTTTTTTAACTAATAGAAGACCATCTTCTTTTGCCCTACTAGGTTTCTCTATTCTAGATTTACTAACTCCTGTTGCTTCAGCTTTACTGCCTCTTCTTTTCCTAAGAGAGTTGTAGATGCTTACAGTATTTTTTCAAATGAGCAAGGTTAAAATTAGATTTATTAAACATTGAATAGTTTTTTAAATTGCATTCATTAGGTAATTCTAATTCAGCTACATCAGGCTTAATAATGTGATAAAATCTACTATTACGGCTATGTACACACACACACACACACACACACACACACACACACACACAGACACACACACAGAATTTGTGTGTGTTAGATGATCAACTCCCTGAGAAACTTAAAGGGATAAGATGCTATATTTTGCTATCTTCCTCAGGTGAAACAATCTCAATTAACCAAAAAATCAATCAAAGATTTTACACTATGTGACTAAAGCCCTTAAAAGCCACTGAATGAATCAAAGTAGTACAACTGGTCTTTTGCAATTGGTGAAGAAAAACTTGCCATACCTGTTCCAAGTCCATGTGTTGTCGATAAAATAATGAGTTAATTCTGTACCTAAAAAATTTTATTGTCTGGAAACTTAGCTTAACTTTTCTATTTGCGTCTAGTTCTGTCCTTTCTTTATTTAGCTTCTATTTACTGATAATGGAGCTCTTAGTGGAGGAAAGAAGATTACCTCAGTTTGGACCCAAGTCTCCCTTCTCCACCATACCCCTTGACCAGAATTTGGCATCAGGAATTTTTGAATGTAGGAAGAAATTGTTTTTCTTTCTAGCTTGTATTCTTGGAAAAGCAGTTGCTAGTGGCTCAATTTCTTTTTGCTTTTGCTATTATTCAACCATTCAGTCATAGTCAGACCCTTTGTGATTCAATGGACCATAGCATAGCGGACTCTTATATTCTCCTCTACTATCTCCAGATATTTTTCATATTAAATCTCTCCATTTGGGCAGAATGAATTTTTAAATTATTATTATTATTTAAATTTATTACCAGATTCTCATACAGCTATCTTGATTCGTAGACAATACTACTTATTCTGAGTTCTGGAGAAGCTGACCAATTCTGCACTAGAAACATCCAATTTATCTCTCATACTTCTATACATTTACTCAGACTCTGTCTTCTTTCTAGAAAACTTTCTTACTTTTTCTTTACCTTAGGAATTCCTACCCACCTTTTGAAGTTAAAATGACATAAATGAGAGAGCATTGATTCAGAAATCAGAGAAGAAGAGCTAATTTTTCACTTTATGATATTGTATTATCATCTCTTATAAGAGATATGCTAATAGTTTTCAACTTTTAGAATTGTTTATTCATATTTTCTTTATGTATTAGATAATGGTTTAAGGTCTTGTACTGATTCCCTAAACTTCTTAAATAGAAAATATTTTGTTGTTTAATGCAAAATATTTTTCACACTTAAGTTTCTCTTCTTTGTCCTAGTCGCATTACTTTTCCTTGTGCAGCAATTTTTAATTTCATATAATTTGCCATCATTTAATTGTTTTCATGATCTCTTTTATTTCTCATTTAAGATTTCTTACTCAAATAATAATTATGAAAGCTATGGCTATCAGCTTTCCTCTAAAATTAAAAATTGTATTATTTTAACCTTTTTTCTTATGCATTTGGAACACATTTTGGTATCAGAATACAATGCTCATTCTACCTGAGATAGGAAGAGAATCACATATATAATAGAAATGTCAGAAGATAGGAAATACATAATTTGTCCAATGTTATACTGTCACATAGTAGGTGTTTAAAAATCTAGTTGACTGAATTTAATTTGATCTTTTCTTTGAGGGTTGAAAATACAATAAATTTTAAGGAAGGAAAATAAAGGAAGGGAGCAAGAGAGAGGAAGCAGAGATAGAAAGAAGGAAGGAAAGAAGGAAGGAAAGAAGGAAGGAAGGAAGGAAGGAAGGAAGGAAGGGAGGAAGGAAGGAAGGAAGGAAGGAAGGAAGGAAAGAAAGGAAAGAAAATCAACTTTGAAACAGCTTTCCAAACTAATGGAATATTTTTTTTCAGTTCCTGTAAGTTTTCCAGAAAGAATTTTGAACACTTTACCTTCTAGAAATGGTTAAGCCTATTTACTCGAAGAAATGTCTCATTACTATTAGACTTTTATATTTGGACATTGCTTTTTTTTGTCAACTTGCTAACCTTTAGAGACTTGATTGCATATTTGTCTCAGGAATAGAAAGAGTTACTGAAGATCCTTTGCTATCTTACTGTGAAAAGGAAAAAACAAACAGTGCTTGTTATTTTTTTTACCCAAGACTATTTTGTTCAGTTCATAAACTAATAAACAGAACTGAGTTCCTACCAACTCAGTAGACTTTACATAATGCTAGTTATTTATGCTTTATCATGTATAATTCACAATAGAAAGAAAGGAGAATCTCCGTGGTGCAGTGGCCTAGAGGTCTGATAAGCATTCTCTAAAATCCCTTCTCTATATTGGGTTTTGATTCTATGGCTCTTTGAAAATATTAACACCTTGACCTACAAATATCTCATTATCCTCAGCCTGAAATCATTTTAAATTGAAACATTTTAAACCATTTGATTAGTTTTAACTAAAGCAATGGAAATATTTCATTGGCAGTAATAAGCTTGTCATATATAATTTTTAGAGAAACCACACTCCCACATGCAAATGACATATACGCAAATGTTTCAACATGACCTTTTTTCTTTGCAACCTGCTTTTTATTTTATCTTTCAAACATTACTTAGCTTACTTTTTTGGTAATAACTCACATTTATGTAGGACATTACAATTTACAAAGCATTTCCCTCAAAACAATGGTATGAAATAGAAAATAGATAATTCATATTCATATGATGCTTTTAGGTTTTACAGAGCATTTTACTTACCTATTCTAATTTGTATATTTTGAAAAAGATGGATTTTCATTGTACCCAGGACACAAATCTTTGTCCTAGGGCCCAATTAGTCTTTCTTCCTTTTATCAATAGCTAAAGAAAGCCACTACCTTTTTCTTTTTCTTACCCTTTCTTTGTTTTTGCTTTTTCTTTTTTGCTCTCTTAAAGCATCTGAAAGTAATTTGCATAAATTTCCCATCTGTTCTATGGGAAGACATAAATCCTGAGTGAGAATATCACTTCAGGATCCCATGTCATAATGTTGACATGATTCAGGAGGGACAAAGTCCAGATTTTTTTTTTTTAGTTTTTTTTTTTTTTTTTTTTGCAAGGCAATGGCTTTAAGTGGCTTGCCCAAGGCCACACAGCTAGGTAATTATTAAGTGTCTGAGGTCAGATTTGAATGCAGGTACTCCTGACTCCAGCACCGGTGCTCTATTTACTATACCACCTAGCTGCCACCAAAGCCCAAATTTTAAAAGAGGGAGGAAACAAAAGGGCAGTCACCATTAGCTAACCCAAAGAATAATAAAGATACACTTGAGAAATAATGAAAATATTTCTATCACTACTGAAAGATTCCCTTTATATGAAGGTTGAAATATTGGTGCAAAGATTTTAAAAAACCACAAAACAAATCAAAAACACAAAGTTTCAAAAGTCTAGAATCATTGTGAGCCAGAGGCATGAAATTGTTGAAAGATAGTGATTTGAGAAGTCAGGGTGAGTTCTTCCTGGGCCAGCTGTTTGAAGGCACCTTAGACAATAGATAATGAATAAATACTATCTGATTGAAGAAGCATAGCAACAGTAGAACTGAGCTGAATGACACCATTGAACAGGAGAACAACAGGTTCTGCAGAAGATGAGAAAGAGGGCCACATAATGGAGAAGCACAAAACCATCTATGGGAGAGGTGAAAAAAATCTATAGATAAACTTGTAAAATAGAATGGATTTTCAAAGCAGTCATTGATTTATTGAAATATAATAGGCTGGGATTTCCCATTTGTGAAAACCACCAAAGTAGCATTCAATGTTTAAAGATTGAAAGAAATTAGATCTCTTGCTGGGGGGTAGAAGTGACTCACTTAGCTGGGAGGGGACAGAGATCTCTTGATTTTCATTGTGTTTGATTTCTTTTGATGTTCTTTAATTTGTAAATATAAATTTTATTTTTTATTTTATTTCATAAGAAAATGAAAGCAAGTAATGGGATCTTGTATTTATATTTAGGGAAAAGGTAGGAAAAGAAGTATTTAGGTTCTATTAAGGTAGGGATAATAAATTAATTATACTTCCAAAGTGAGTCAGAGTCCCTCATGTCAGAGATCTTCGATACAAAGGGGGCACAACTGTTCTTAACTATTTTATAAATGAGGAAAATCAGATACAGAAAATTTAAGTGCCAAAATGTTTTGTTCAGTATTAGAGTGCTAGCGAATGGAAAAACCATGACTAGGAGCATAGTTGTCTTCCTACTTCTAATGAAATTCCTTCCAGTGGACTCTCTTTAGCATTTCCACCACTTATTTTAATAGTAAAAACTTTTACATAAATATGAGGGAATTGAATTATATAGCTCTTAAGAAGTTTTTCTTCTTTAGAGATCACCCTTGGAAGTCTTCTCCACCTTTAGGTGCATCCCTGAAAGGCTCTTTCTTTCTTTTGTTTTCCTTTCTGCTAAGGTGATCTCAATCTTCATGTCACTTTATTATATTGAAAGCAGCAATCACCATAGTCAGTCAATGAATTGTAATTCTAATGTACTAACGAACTTCATCTTAACATTAAACATTTAAGTAATTATGATCAATTTGAAGATAAATGCTTTTATCCAACCTTAGTATAACAGAGAGCATGAATATGTACTCTATGTAAGCATAGCTGGGGAATTATATGAAGCAAAATTTAAGATAGAAAAGACTCCCCATTAGATAAAGTGAGTAGTGTTCAATTTTTTATACACTTCTCCCTCCCCCCCAAAAAAACTCACCATAACAAAACATTTTGACCAGCACACTTCATAAAGACCAAGAACTGACCCTTTGCTTTCACTCTTCCCACCCATACCCATATACACTTTCCAGGGCAGTGACTTTTGAGTCTCAAATGTAGTACAATTCCGAAAGCTTACAGGGCAAACCTGAATTTCATTATGCATGCTTGTTTCATTTATTCCCCAGGTTGTCTTTGAGGGTAAATGTGGTCTAATTTATTTTCCACCTAGCCAGTTTGCTGGATTTGACTAGAGTTCTGTTACTCTGATAAGACTTTTTGAATTAAAAAAGCCTTTATCAGCTAAAGGATATGCTATTTGGGGAATAGGAAAGGATATTTCTTTTGCACAAACTTAGAAAGCAAAGGGAGATGTATTATTGTGAGCAATGATGGCATGCAAGTGTGAATGGATAGAATGGATAACCCCATCAGTCACTCTGACACCTGGGCAAGAACTACAGTCATGTAGTTCTTCTGAAAGGTTTTATTTACATTTGTTTAATGATCTTTTCCCCCCAATCAGTCTTACAAATGAGGGTCAAGAAGGACAAAGAAAAAGCATTACTTTTCTTATCTTCTCTCTTTCTTCCTCTCTTTTCATTCTTTTCTTCATTTTGGAATTTAAGATTTTATGTCTAAATTTGATTATTTTGAATATTTTACATGCTACTTTAGATATTCAAGCTGTGATTAAAATTGATTTCTGCTAAGTTGTTTTTTAAATTTTCATTTTAAATAAGTGAATTTTTCTCATGTATATTAGTTTTCCATAAGTTTATTTGGAATCCTCTTTCCTATTATGGGAATCCCAAAGAATGCTATCAAATTGTAAGTATTAAGTTGTGTTTTCTTAAGAATTTGCTTTTTAAGTAATGGACACTTTACAAGATTCCAAAGACATTATTTTCCTTCAACATTTGATTATGGATAGAATGAGAAATTAAGGGTTCTAATACTGAAGAATGCATCATAGTTTATAATATACAGAATTTTATGAATCCTACCTCCTTAAAGTTCAAGACCTATGCTTTTAAAATATTTCCTTTTATGTTAAAACTATCTACTATCTGCTTTAGAAGTATTGCTCTCCTTCAGTTCTAGTCTAACAGATCTCCTTATCTCACACAGTATAAAGATCTAGAAATGTGCTGCGTGTGTGTGTGTGTGTGTGTGTGTGTGTGTGAGTGTGGGTGTATTCATCATACATTTAAATTTTTTTTGATACTGGAATTACCTCTCATCTCTGAGCCTTTTCTCATATAATTTTTCCTGACTAAAATATCCTTCTCTTTTACCAAGTCATATCTATGTGTATCCTTCTTTCAATGCTTAGTGAAAATTTTTCTTTCTCTGTGAAACTCTTTGCCTCACCTATCTCTTAATGAGTAATTCATCTTCTATTTTCTTTAGCACTTAATTATGCCACTCATTTGGTTTAGTTACTCTGCATATGCATGTGTCCCATTTCCCCATGTAGATTATTACCCACTTGAGGTCAGGCTTCATGTATCTCCAGTACATAACAGAAAATGCTACAGAGAATAAATAATTAATAAATAACCATTGATAATATTTGTCCCTTATTCTGATGTCAGATCAAGTCCCAGAGTGTGTTCATATTTCTTTAGAAATATATTATCCATTTAGGTTTATTTGTATAACTCAGATTTTGACATTTGGGGGGGGGGGTCTGTCTTTCTCTCCAGCATTATATGTGATGGCTCTGAATGCTGATTAGGAAACACTTGGTTTAATTCCAGGCAATCATTTTCAGGTAATTAGTTTTGGTATCAATCACTTGAGCTAAATATTTGCAAGTAATTTGCAGGTTGGGTACTAAAAAAAGTCTAGGTAATTGCCATGTGAATGTCTTTTGGTAGCAAGAATTTACCTATGCTTCAGTCTTGATTTATACATACTTGAAAATTACATAATTTTTGAAAGAAACAAAGCACTGAAAATTTTGGATTCATTATGAACTAAATGGAATATGTAAACGATTTAAATTAGGGGTGGGAAAATGAGCTCTCTCAGACTTTATGAGTTCAAAGTTCTTAACTGGGGCATCAAATCTCTCCTTTGTGGTTCTGCATATATAACTTTGGTTCTTTCTATATAGCATGAATTTTCCTGGAAAGGAGTTTATTTAATTGACTTGACTAAATAAATGCTTCAAGGCTTCCATTCATCTTCTCAATTCCCTAGTTGGTGGTGATAATTATTAAGAAATTGTTGAAAATTGTTTTGCCTTTCACCTATTCCCTCTGGTACTAAATGACATTTTCCCAATATGTGTCTGCCCACCTTACCTCATATTATGAGCACTGAACAAAATATATTTAGATTGAAGACTATATCCATAGTCTCCCTTTAAAAGAAGGTTCTATACATAACCTTTATTCATTTTTAGATAAATATGTATCTATGTGTGTTTTTTTATAAGAAAAAGAAGAAGCAGCCATAGTAGTGGTACTCTGGAGCTCTTGGTTTAGACCCTGATATTTCTAGCTTCAAAAATCAAGATAAAATGAATTATCTGAAACTTTTACTATATTGCTATCCTCAATAAGTTTTCTAAATTGTTTATTATGTGTAAACACTTTTTATAGTTTTAATTTTAATCATGTATCAGATATTTTTGTGGCTTAATTATTCTTTTTATATTCTTATCATTTTATTTGAAATAATTGTCTGATTTTGAAAATAAAAAAGAATATCTAGCTTTTATATAACTCTTTAAATTTTGCAAAGTACTTTTCATTTATCTCATTTGATCCTCAGAGTAACCCTGTAAAGTACTTGCTACACATGAGGAAACTGAGCCATTTACTCAAAGCCGCATAGCTAGTAAATATATGAGGCAGGATTCAAACTCAGATTTTCATAACTTCGAGTTACATATTTTATTCACTGTACAATCTAATACTTTTTCATCTATAATATAATGATGTTGATATCTTAACTTCTGATTTCACTTATTATGGAATTGCTTTTTAAGGAAATTCTTTTTGGCAATTCACAAAGGCTGTTCTGGATTAGTCTTACAGTGTTGCCAGGACCAATGAATCCTTAAGTAATTTGCCCAGACTTTCAAGCACCAGTCCCTCACCAGCGCCCAGCTACTCACCCTCCAGGGTCCTATCCTCTACCCTCCCAGGCCCTCATCATGACTTCCTATAGCTTCTGACAGTCCTCCGCCGTCTGCACAGCTTTGGCTGCAGGTCTTCCTTCCTTGCTCCCAGCATACACGGAGGCTCCAGGGTCTGGGGCATGTCCGTGTCCCGCTTTGCCTCCCCGGGCCTGAGTGGGAACTATGGGGGCAGCAGCAGCAGCAGCAGCTCGGGCTATGGGGTTAGCCAAGGGCTCCTGTTGGGTAACGAGATCACCATGCAGAACCTCAATGACTTGCTTGGCCTCCTACCTGGAGAAGGTGCGCGCCTTGGAGGAGGACAACAGTGGCCTGGAGGTCAAGATTCGGGAATGGTATCAGAAGCAAGGACCTACACCTGTCCAAGACTATAGCGCCTACATGAAAACCATCGAGGACCTCCGAGATAAGATTCTTGGTGCCACCATGGAGTATTCAAAGATTGTTCTGCAAATTGACAATGCCCAACTGGCTGCGGATGACTTCCTAACCAAGTTTGAGACTGAACGGGCCCTGCGTCTCAGTGTGGAGGCCGACATCATTGGTCTGCGCAGGGTGTTAGATGAACTGACCCTGGTCAAGGCTGACCTGGAGATGCAGATTGAAGGCCTGAAAGAGGAGCTGGCCTACCTCAAGAAGCATGAGGAGAAAATGAGTTCTCTGAGTGGGCAGGCGGGTGCCTAGGTTAATGTGGATTTGGACTAGGCTCCAAGCATCGACTTGGGCAAGATCCTGACTGACATGAGAAGTCAGTATGAAGCCCTGGTAGAGAAGAACAGGAATGATGCTGAGGCTTGGTTCAATAGCAAGACAGGGGAGCTGAACCAAAATGTAGCTGTCCACACAAAGCAGCTCCAGGCCAGCAAGACTGAAGTCACTGACCTCCGGCGGACCCTTCAGGGGCTAGAGATCGAGTTGCAATCTCAGGTCAGCATGAAAGCTGCCCTCGAAAGCATACTGGCAGAAACAGAGGCCCATAAGTGGGCTCAGTTGTCACAGAAACACGTCCTGATCAGCAGCATTGAGGCTCAGTTGAATGACATCCAAGCAGATATAGAGCACCAGAACCAGAAATACCTGCTTCTCATGGATATCAAGAGTCAACTGGAACAAGAGATTGCTACCTACCGCAGCCTCCTGGAGAGCCATGGCAATGTACCCAAAAGCTCCAAAGCCCTCTGAATCACAGGAGGCTCCTGGGCATGATGATCCTGGTTACCTGCTCTCTGTAGGGTTATGTGAGGAAGTAGCCAAGGGAGGGCTCCCCTATTAGAGGGTATCTGTGTGGAAGAGGGTAGTACCTTAGATGTATTCCCATGTTCTCCCTAATAAAACATCTGATCTTAAGGAAAACAAAAAAGTAATTCACCCAGAGTTGTGCTCTACTTATATAATAAACTTACGCCAGCACATATGAGTTTGCCTGTAGTCTATGTGTTTCTGCCATAGGACTAAACTTATTTTAATCACTATGTAACTTTATTGTTATTACTGTTTTTGTCCCTTGAAATTTATTAATTTAATTCAAATTAAAATTGATGTTTACTAGGGAATTCTTACATAATAAGCATTTCAAAAACAGCAATATTTTTAGAAAATTCCTAGGACACTCCTTATAGAATTGAATTATAAAAACAAATCAACTAAAAGAACAAGCAACAACCTGAAAAAACATCACATGGAAAAGTTGGTTTTTAAAATCCTTTATTTTAGTCTACAGAAATGAATAGAAATTTCAATATAGTTGGCATTATATTTGGGGATTCTAATATTGTAATCCATGTCCTAATGTTCCTGCCCACTGAGGTAGCCCATCTATATCACACAACTCTAATAATTGTTATCTGCTCTGCTCCTTGTGTAAAACAGGTAATTATTAAGTGTCTGGGGCCGAATTTGAACTCAGGTCCTCCTGACTCCTGGGCTGGAGCTTATCCACTGTGCCAATTAGCAGCCCTAAGAGATAAACATTGAACATTAAAGGAAAAAAAAAATCAAACCAAAAACCCAGTCCCTCTAGAAGCACTTCTGCCTCTGATCCTGAGGATATTCTCTTTTCTCCAAAGATTTGCTTTTCTGTTCTTCAAACTTTCCTGAAACTCTGAGTATGGATATTGGTCAGAATGTCAGGGATATCAGATTCCCCTGTGGACTGTATTACTCCAGGGATCAGGAGATGCTTCTGAAGGACTAGAATTATCTATCTTTTCTCAGAGTGCTCATGAATATGCGTGCTGATTGAGAGGGAATATTTGAAGCATGGGAGGAAATGATTCCTGTGGACTTGCTGGAGGACCATGGTTTCATTAAATACCTTCCTTTTCTCCATCCTTTAGAACTTGAAAATTTGTCCTTCAAAGCTCCCTAAATTTCATGGATAACCTTAAGATGATGATGATGAATTTAGAAGCAATTGATGACTCAGTCTAAATCTGTTTTTACTCTCAACATTTCTCATAATGGTCCCCTTCACTCCACTCACCCTGCTTTTGCCTAATCTCTTTTGGTAACCTTCTGGTTGGTCTCCTTGCTTCAGAATTTTATTCTACTCTATGTTCTACTCAGGTAAAGAAATAATTTTTCTAAAGCATAGATCTGACCCCATAAATCTTAGTGGATTCCTATTAAGAAAACAATATAGACTCATTTATTCACTGCCAAATACAATCTCACTTGATCATTACAAACATTTTGGAAGGTGCTTATTATTATTATTATTATTATTTAAGGCAATAAAAGTGCTTATTATTATTGTCCCTATTTTGCATTTGAGAAAACTGAGACAAATGGATATTAAGTGATTTGCTTAGGATAACACCATTGGTAAATGTCTGAGTCTAGCATTGAATTTAGGTCTTTCTGACTCCAGGCCCAGTTTTTTATCTACTGTACTACCCAATTGCCTCCAGTATGAATTATAAATTCCTGTATTTGTACTTAAAACTTTCCATAACCTAGATCCTTTCAGCATTTCTAGTCTTTTTCTAGTCTGTTTACACCCTTCCATGTATTTATTTTTCAATTGTGTTATACCTACCAGCCATTTGGCATTCCATCTCTAGCTTTCTTTATGTCTGGAACATTACCACTGACTCTTAGTTCCTCTGGTTTCCTTTGATTCTCATCTCTAATCCTGCTATAAAGAGAACAATTCTTGTTCCCCTTTGTCTTGTCCTCTCAGATCACTTTCTTTTTAATCTATTTATGTCTCATATGCATGCTGTCTTTCTCATTAGAATGCAAGTTTCATGTGGGAAGGGATTTAAAAAAAAATTCTTTGTGATTTTAGTTTAGTCCAATGCCTGACTTGAAAGTTAAAGATCCTTGTGGGCTGACTGACAAAACCTTATTTAGCCACTAATCTAGAAATGGGGAGACCAGAAGTTTCTCCTCTGGAATGGCTGATGCCCTTATAAGAGTTCCTATAGATCTGTCTGCAATTACCTGTATGAAAGTATATTGGAATAAAAGTCGAAACAACTGAATTCTTGTGACTGGAGTCAGAGTAAAAAAATAGCTTGCACAAAGATCAAGCATAACATAATAAAAGAATAGTGGGAAGGGAGGTTTGCCCCAATGACCCAGAAGTTCAACAGAAGGAAAAACAAAGAGTACGGTGGAAGCCAGATGGCAGAGATGGGCTGGTGTATCAATGTAAATATTAGCAGAGATTTCTTTTTTCTCATTCCTGACCACAGGGAAATGATGGCAAGATGAAAGATTAAAATTCATAAACTGCTCTGATTGATAGTAGGCTATAGCAAAATGAACTATTTCCTTTTCCAATCTCTTTGTCTAAGTGCAACTGCTGACTATACCTAAATTTGTTGCATCCTCTGATTTGATTTAATAAAATATTTCTCATAAACTCCTGTGATGCATTCAAGCATGTGAATAGCTGTGTGTTCATTGGTTTGCAGCATGAGATAATGGGAATAATTATCAGAGCAACACAGACATTGGAGAATTTCTTTTTCAAGTCCTTTTGTGACTCTTTCCTCAAGTCTAAAAACCCAATATCCAACCAATATTAGTCTCTTCCTCTTTATGGGAATCAACATGAGCTATTTATATTTTTAATGACTAAATTCTCAAAGGAAGAACTGCAATGAGCTTAGACCAATCTGCCTCCATGAACTAGAAACTCAAGTTGTTTTGCCAAGCAACTCGGAGGTCAAATGATTAAGACCAAAATGATCTTCAAATGTACACATTTGAGTTTGCCTCCATTCAGGGAAAAACTCTCTAAAATATCTCACATTCTTAGCATAATGATTTTATTTTTTTGATGGAGAATAAGTGGCTAGGAAACATTATTTATGCTCCCATATATTTCTACATGTGAGTCTTAGACATATGATTAAACAGGATAGATGAGATTGCTGAATGTCAATATTACTTATCTAGATAGGCTGCTTTTATACTAGACAAATATATCTTTCATAAAATTGTTTTTCAGCATTATTTTTCAGGACCATATGGATTATCTTTAAGCCAAAAGAAGATTGAAACTTAAAAGAAAAATGTTAAGTTACTATCCTTTCCCATTAATTACCAAGTAATTTCAAATGAGAGCAATCAGTTGTAAATTATGACTTCTCTCAAATTAGATCATTCATAGTTATGAAGAATAAGTAGAAGGGGGAAATAGAAAGAGAGAAAAATATGATAAAACACAGAGAATGGAAGGAAGTCTGGGAACTTAAGGCAAAACATGTAGATTGATTACATGAACTGCTTATTAAATATTAAATCATCATTCCATTAAATAATGACTCTGAAGTAATGAGTACTTAGTATACTTTAAATTGTCAAATTTATTTCATGTCTAATATTTCTATGAAGGAAAAAGTGCAAGAGTTTGTACTCTTATCCCCCCAAACAGCACATTCAATAAGCATTTATTAAGACCTTAGTTGATACCAGGAAAGCTAAACTCTGTGAATACAAAGGAAAACAAAAAAATAAACGAACAAAAAAACCCACTTCTTGCACTCAGAGATGTGGTGAAACCAGATTGAAACAACTTTTTAAAAAAATTTTTTTTAGGTTTTTGCAAGGCAAACGGGGTTAAGTGACTTGCCCAAGGCCACACAGTTAAGTAATTATTAAGTGTCTGAGACCAGATTTGAACCCAGCTACTCCTGACTCCATGGCCAGTGATTTATCCACTATACCACCTAGCTGCCCCTGAAAACAGCTTTCAAAAGCAGTTGTTAAATGATTAGTGTCAGTATTTGTACCTGATTTATTGATTTTTTTTTACCAAAAAATGGAAATTTATGGAAAACATATAAATAATATAAATTAAACTTAATGGTGTATCTTGTATATATAAATGTATTGTCCACATATGCATATGTATATGTTTATATGCATTCATATACATATACATATACTATATAATATGTATACTATACAAATTATATAATATATTATATATTAACTATATTAAATATCATAATGTTATAGTTGTTGAATTGTTTCAGTTATGTCCAATTCTTCATGGCCCCATTTTCTTGGCAAAGATACTAGAGTTGTTTATCATTTCCTTCTCCAGTTCATTATATTACTGAGGAAACTGAGATAAATACTGAAGGGATGGAGTCAAGATGTTAGAGAAAAGTCAGGAACTTCTCAAACCTCTCCTCAGTGTTCCTCAGAACCAACATCACTCAAAACTCTAAAAGATTAGTGGTGCAACAGAACTTCCCAAAAAAACTAGCATAGAACATTTTCCAGTTTATGATATCTTGGAATGACTTCAGGAAAGATGAGTTTCATTGGGGTAGAGGGGAGCATTGCCCAGTTCAGGGAGCAGAGACTAGAGCAAGTGGCATATGGAGGAAGTCAACTGGAGACTCTTAGTCACAGCAAACATCAGCAACCCAGTCCTCTGGGATCAGTTCAGCAGACCAATGTCATAGCAAGCCAGCTGTTGGGCTCACAGTGCAGCTGGCATGTCTAGACCCCAGGCAACCCCAGACAGTGAAGAAGCCACTAGAACTGGATGCAGAATGTCTGTTAGTAGGTCCCTCCTCCAACACCAGAAAATTGGAACGTTATTCATAAGGACCCAGGGGTAGCATTCAAAATAAGTAATAAGAGTCAGAGAAAAGCCCTGACCTTAGAAAGCTACTATGGCAATAAGGAAGATCAATATCCCATCTCAGAAGAGAACAGCAGAAAAGCTACTATATGTGGAGCCACAGAGGAGAATATGAATGGGTCTCAAGTCCAAAAGACTTCTTAGAAGAGTTCAAAAAGAATTTTAAAAACTGAGTAGAAAAATTGAGAAAAGCAAGAGAAATTCAAAAGTTTGAAAAAGGAAGCACAAACATTTGCAGAAGAAAAAATTCAAATTGTATTAAAAATACAACTGGGCAAATTATATTAAAAATACAAGTGGGAAAGAAAATTACTCTATAAAAATTAGAATTGACTAAATGAAAAAAAAAATCCACTGAATAAGGCAACTCACTTAAAAATATAAATGGACAAATTAAAAAGGAATGGAAAAGATAGATGTGGGAGAGATAATTTAAGAATGATCAGACTACCTGAAAGTCAAGATCACAAAAAGAGCCTGTACAATATCTTTCAAGAAATTATCAAGGGAAACCACTCTAATAGCCAATCAAAAAGTAAAATAGTCATTGAAAGAATTCAATGATCATCTCCTGAAAGAGACAACAAAAATGAAAATTTCAAGGAACATCATAGTTAAGTTCCAGAATTATCAGTTTAGGAGAAAATATTTCAGACAGTCAGAAAGAATTGAACACTATGGAGCCATAGGACTTGAAAGAATCAACATTAAAGGATTTAATGATGTGGCCTATTAAATTTTGGAGGGTAAAGGAGTTTGGATTGCAACCAACAATCAACTTCCCTGCAAAACTGGTCATATCATTTCAGGAAAAATGTGGACTTCAACAAAATAGTGGATTTTAAACTTGCTCAATAATAAAAGCAGAACTGAACAGAAAATTTGATCTTCAAATACAAGACTCAAGAGATGCATTAAAAAATGAAAAAAATATTGTTAGTCATTTAGAATAAACTACTTGTATCCCTACCAGGAATGTAATACTTGTAACTCTTAAGAATTGTGTTTCTATTAGAACAGTTGAAAGGAACAACTTCGGGAATTTGGGTTTAAGTTGATTATTATGTGATGATACTTGCAACTCCAGAAAGTGTATTTCTATTAGGAAAGTTGAAAGGAGTATACATTGACAGAAGATATGGGTATAAGACAGGTATAAAATAATTAAGACAGGGGAAAATATCTTTTTTCATGAAGGGGTATACAGAGAGGGTAAATAATACCATATGAAGATGTACAAAGCACCTATTATATAATTGGGGGGGGGAGGGAATTTGTGAGCATCAAGTGAATCTTGCTTCCAATAGCTTTAAAGATCATAGAGGGAATAACATAAATTCTCAACTGAGTTTAGAAATTTATTCTACCCTGCAGGAAAGTATAAGAGGAAAGGGGAAAGAAAGGAGATGGAGGGATTGATAGAAGGGATGTAAGAGGGGAAGGGGAAAGAAAACATAGTAAAGAAGGGGGGAAAAGGGGAGAGAGGGATGACAGAATAGAAGGTAAGTTGAGGGAGGTAGAGTTCAAAAGCACAAAATGGAGAAGAGGGTAAAGATGAAAGGAAAGAAAAAAAAGAACAATTGAGGGAAGATTAGATGGAAGGTAATACAGAATTAATAATCATTAGTAACCGTGAATGTGACTAGATAAAATTTTCAATAAGTTGGAAATGATATTAAAGTTTATTAAAAACCTACAATATGTGGTTTGTAAGAAACAAATTTGAAAGAGAGATACACACACATAATAATGATAAAAGACTAAAACTGAGTATATTATGATTAAACTGAGTAAAAAAATGAGCAAGGGTAACAATCTTGATCTCAGACAAAGTTAAAGTAAAAATAGATGTAATTAGGGTTGGAGCTAAGATGACAGCATGAGAATTGCCTTTTCTAGGAGCTCTCTCAAAAATATTCCAAAAACCTTAAAATTATGGCTCTAATTTTTCAAGAGACAGAACCCAACAGAAGCTCTAGTGAGGCAATTCAGTAGCCCAAAATAACCTTGAAAATCATAGGAAAACTGTTTCATGGGGGTGGAGGGGGGAGCGGTGCAACCAGGATTATCACACTGGTGTGAAGGAGTTGTAGTCTTCCCGGAACAGTTTTCTGGGTTCCTAGACATCTGGGTCTCAGAGAGAGCTGGCTTCCAGCAGCAGAAGTTTCCTGACCAGGCAACCCAGGAAACACAAAGCAGAACTTGGGAGCCAGTATGCCCCTCAGCATAGCCTTGCCTAACTGTATAGCTGTGGGCCTCAGAGCAGGCCAGATTCCAGGAAATGGAAGCAGGCACACAGATCCACCTGACAGCAAATGCATGGTAATTACCACTAGAGTGTTCACCCCCACAGAAGGTAAGGAGCTGGGGAGGGGGAAGACTGCCAAAATCTTTCCTCTCGCCCTGGGACAGGACTCTTGTGCTTCATTCATATTCAGACTCTGGTCAGAAGCTGGGAGCTCCCATTGCCATCCACAGACCAGAACACAGGTAGGAGAGCAGTAAGAACCTCACATACAGAGGTCCTTGGCAGGGGTGGGGGGGGGGTGGGAGTCTCAATAGTACTCAAAAACTCAGGAGGCACCCTAAACAAGGAGCAGGCTGGGGAAATGAGTAAAAAGAAAAACAAAAAGGAATATGACCATAGACAATTACTTTGGTCACATGGAGTACCAAACACATAATCAGAAGATAAGAAAGTTCCAGTTCCTGTGCTTCTGTACCTAAATCCTCCAAGAAATATAGAAGTTGGTCTCAGTCTATTTCATAGCTCAAAAAGGGGTTTTGAAAATCAAGCAAGGGAGGTAGAGGAAATATTGGGAAGACAAATGAGGGAGATGCAGGAAAAACATGAAAACCAAGTCAATAGCTTAGTCAAGGAGATCCGAAAAATGCTGAAGAAAATAACATACTAAAAACTAGTTTAGGTCAAATGGAATAAACAATCCAAAAAGTTAATGAGGAGAAAATACCTTAAAAAGCAGAATGTGCCAGAAGGAAAAGGAGATAAGAAAGCACTCTGAAGAAAACAAATCCTTCAAATGTAGAATGGAGCTAAAGGAAGCTGGTGACTTTGTGAGGAATATAAATATCAAAATCAAAATCAGAAGAATGAAAAACTAGAAGAAAATGTAAAATATCTTATTGAAAAACCAACAGATCTGGAAAACAGATCTAATGAAAACAATTTAAAAATTATTGGGCTACCTGAAAGTCATGATCAGGAAAAGAGTCTTGACCTCATTTTTAAAGAATTTCTATAGGAAAATTGCCCTGATATCCTAGGAAGAGAGGGAAAAAATAGAAATTGACAGAATCTACCAATCTCCTACTGAAAGAGGAGAAACAACTCCCAGGAATATTATAGTCAAGTTTCAGAACACCAAAGTCAAAGAGAAAATACTACAAATATCCAGAACAAAACAATTCAAACATTGTGCTGCTAAAGTCAGGATTATCCAGGATTTAGCAGCATCCACATTATAGGCTCATGGGGTTTGGAATATAATATTCCAGAAGACAAAAGTGCTTGGAATGCAACTCATAATCAAGTGCCCAGAAAAACTGAACATCCTCTTCCAGGGGAAAAGTTGAACTTTCTATGAAACAGGGGAATATCAAATGTTCCCATTGAAATGACCAGAGCTGAACAGAAAGTTTGACCTTCAAGTGCAGGACTCAGGTGAAGAATAGGGAGGATGGATGAGAAGGGTAAATTATGAGGGACTTAATGATGATGAACTGTGTGTATTCCTGCATGGGAACATGATAGGAATGATACTCATATGAACCTTCTCATTTATTAGAGCAGTTAGAATGAGCTTTTATAGTCAAGACACAGGAGAGAGCCAAATTTGAAGGTATAATATATTTTTAAAATAGAGCCAATGCATGAAAAGGAAATATCCTGGGAGAAAAGATGTGAGAGGTAGAATAAACTAAGAAATTTCACATAAAAGAGCCAAGAAATTGTTTTGCCTTGGTATGGAAGGGTGGAAGGTGAGGGGAAATGAGTTAGCTTCATTCTCATCAGAAATGGTTCAGAAGGGAAACAACATTATTAGGGCATAGAAATCTAGAACTGAAAGTAGAGAAAGGGGATGGAAGAAAGGGGATTGGGGTAGTGGGATGGGGATAGAGGAGATCTTAGATCATGGGAGAGGATAGTCAGCTATAATACATTTTCTTTTTCATGTTTTGAAAGGTGGTGGGATTGGATGGCCTGTCTGGGACCAAAAGGATGGATGGGTCATCACCCATCCCTGGGGTGGGATATTGGCTTGGGGCCTCTTGGTCTCAGGGCCAATGCTTTGTTGCTGTGTCATTTGACTGTGCCCCAGCACATTTTTGATGAGGACCAGAGTGAAAGAGAGAAAATATAATAATTGTAAGTGGGGATAAATGGATGGAGGGAATTACAATCAGCAGCATCAACTGTGAAAGTAACTTCCCTTATGACAAAGAATGCAATCCACCACAAGACAGAGCTGATAGTATCAGAACACAGACTAAAGCACTTTTTTTCTCTTTCACTTTATTTTGTGAGATTTTTTTGTGGGGGGAGGGGCATTATGTTTGCTCTTACAACAAGATTATTTTAATAATGCATAAATAAATAAAAAGCAAATTATTTAATAAAACCAAGTCTTCAGATGCCTTGCTCCTTAATAATCACAAAATGTTAAGAAAGGTTTTGCTAACTGCATACTGAGTTATGTTCTAGTTATATATGATTTTGACCCTCAAATTGTCCCCAAAATAAATAATTTAAAAACTCTCCACAACTGTGTAAAATCATCAAGTTTTATAATCTTTAAGTAATAACTAATAAGAAAAACTGAATATTCCCGATTAATTGGGCAACTTATTACAAATCCTAATTATGTAGTGTCATGCATAGAGCTTAAACTAATAAAATAATAAAATAAAGAACCCTTACATAATTTATTATGTTAAAAATCAATGTCCTATTATTACTTTAAAGTTGAAAATGAATCTACATTCACTTTACATTAATTCAGTGGAGATGCTAAGTATTGTAAGAAGTTAAAAATAACAAGCAATTCTATTCAAAGGGTCATTATGAATGCCTCATATCACTTTTATTTTATAAGTTATAGCTTGCTCTTTATTGAACTTTAAGAGGCAAAAATGCAAAGAAATTGAAAAGGACAAGTGTTTAGAAAAAACAACACAAACAACTTGTTACTATCCATAAGGCCCTAAGTCTTGATTTCTTTGAACCTTAACTAAAATTGTTTCTATCCAAGTCAAAAGAAGAAAAAGAAAGAAAAACAAACAAAAAATTAACACTGCTTGGTGTTATAGTGGAGGAACATGGTGGTAATAGAGGATTGTTTAACCTTAGCATCTCTAAATCTTCTATCCTAATAATTCAGACTGGGGACTTTCTCACTTGATCAAATATTTCAGGCAGTTCACAAGAATGTTTTATGTTCTACGCCTGGCTATCCTCTGGAAAGTTTTAATAGTTGCTTTACTGTTCATTACCTGCCGTACCTTGTACCCCAACCTCTACTTCTAGAATCATGTTCAAACCAATGCTTCCACTGCTTCTTGAAATGTTGTGTCAATCCACAATACATTGGTCAAATTATATTATTTCATGATGACTCTTTTTTTGGCTACCATTTCCCTTTATATCGCTTAAACATATTTAAGTGCTATGTATGTATGTATGTATGTATGTATCTATCTATCTGTCTATCTATCCATCTGTCTGTCCATTCTGTCTGTCTGTCTGTCTGTCTGTCTATTTATCTACATATCTATCATTCATCCACTTATTCATTCCTTCTGACAGAAAGTGACATTACAATGAAGGAATTCTGAAGAGAGAGTGAAGAAAAAGAATGATCAGCACTAGCTAAGGGTCAAATATGAGTCAGATATGACATGGTGTTTGTTATGGAATGTCATTGGAACAATATAGTTTCAAGTTTATTGTCTATTATTCCCCTCTTAGTACTTTAGAATCTGAAATTCAGAGAAAAAGATAGTATTTGTGTGATTACATTACTAAATCCTTATACTCTAATATTTGTGTACATGTCATATTTCTTCCCTAGATTCCAAACTCGATTCATTTTTATTGATTCATCTGTGTATCATTCCACAAGCATTTATTAAATGTTTTCTTCTGTAAAACATTATGCAAGGTGGCAGGGAAGTGATACAAAGATTATTAAGATGTATCCTCTGTATACAAGGAATTTATTAAGGGCAGGAGGGAATTCATTTTCCCCTCTTTTTTCATGCCTTGCAATATAATTTATTGACATGTACATAATAAGGGTTTAATGCACAATTACTGATTTGAAATGACAGTATTACGCAGTGATCATTCAGGTGAGTCAGTGGAGAAAATATTTTTCTTTCAACTTCATATTGGGCATTCCCTGATCATGCTAAGGTATGTTTATTCAAGTTTGTTCTTGGCACAGCAAAGAAATATCCCTATTGACTATTGAAGAGCTGACCATAGAGCAAACAGCATTGAAGAAAATAATGCCTCTACTGTGTGATTTCTTTGATAGTTAACAAGGACTCTCCTTCTTCTACCTCTTCCATCCTCACTAGATTGACATCTAATTTTTTCCAGTCTATTAAAATATGAATATCTCTGTATTGGAATGCATCTTATTTATTTATTCATCTGAATAGTTTTAATATTCTTAATGCAGAGAAAGTTTCCATAGTGGCATAGAAATAAAAAAGAACTTGGAACTTTTGAAAACATTAACTTATGAATGATATATATGGTTAACAATATTTCTACTTAATTTAGGAAGAGGGATCTGAGATTCTTCTGCCTTTAATATAAACTCTTCAAGGTATGATAAATAAAATTACTACAGTTCCATGATACTCATTCTTGAATCACATTTTCTGAAATTGCCAAGTAAGTATAGTATTATGTCATCTTCTTCCTCACTCTTTTTTGATACTTATCCTATAGTTTGTAGCCTCTTTACTCTGCCTCCCATATACAACAAAACAAATAATTATGTACAGTTGTAGGAGCTAAGAAAATAAGGTCTGCAGATAAAATAAAATTCTTTCATCAAAGGAACTTATGGTTTTGTAATAGACTAAAATATCAGTGCCGTGCCAAGCTATTAAAATTTATAAGTACATTAGTGAAAGCAGGTGTGGAGGTAAGTTTGGAAGAGGGGTTTGTTACTCACTAGGAAGATCCTGGAAGACAAAGTAGGAGATATCATATGAATTGGACTTTAAAGTATTCAATAAACAAAAAATAAGAAGGTTGAGCATTTGCTACAGAAAATAGAAGCAGTTTGTGTAAATATTTTAAGATCCATAAGATAGTGTTTTTTAGGGGACGGATGAGGAGTAGCGAATAACCTGTTTTACTTATATCATAAAGTGCACAAAGCAGAATAGTGTGAAATAAAAGGCTGAAATTATAGAATAGTATTAGATTTTAGATAATCTAAAATAATTGTTAGAGCAAGTTGGTTAGAATATTCTAAAGATTTTTTCAGCAGAGGAATGATATTGACACATCAATGAAAAAGGAAGAGGAATGTCTATGAAATTGAAAATAGATAAAAATAGTAAAACTATATACATTATACTTTGTGAATGTATACTACATGTAATTTTTTTTAATAACTAATAGAATATGAAGTCAAATGGGATATAATTTCTGGAAAATGAGTTTTTAACAATTGTAACATGGATTCATT
This sequence comes from Macrotis lagotis, assembly GCF_037893015.1. Taxonomy (NCBI): domain Eukaryota; kingdom Metazoa; phylum Chordata; class Mammalia; order Peramelemorphia; family Peramelidae; genus Macrotis; species Macrotis lagotis. The sequence continues at coordinate 200,353,090 of NC_133666.1, read as the reverse complement.
ATATTTAGGAAATATTGGGGAATAAATCTTATGAACCTTAGATTTGAATTATTTTAAAGAGCATATAATCCAAAAAACCATTGAAAATATATAACAGACCTTTTTTAAAAATGAATTTTTCTTCCTAATGAACAGAGAACCAACCTTGGATTCCTATAGTATAGTGTTTGCTCTAACGCATTCTGACTGTGTGACTCTTGGCAATTTACTTTACTTCAGTTCCACAGACAATTCTGTAAGACTGTAAGTTTAAAGAAAATTGATGATCCAAACTAGTAGGAGTTTCCTAACCTGGAAGTTCCCAGTACCACTGAAACCACAAGCTTATTTCCTCTCTATTCCTTTTCATTATATTCCTTTAAAAATACAGTTCCAACATGTTCAATGCTTTATGATTAGTGGAGAAGTTAATACAAAATTAAAATTTTGTTATATGTTTTATAAATAAGATGTGTAGTTATAGATGTATAATGTTTATATGGGTATAGTTTGATAGACAGAAGGATAGATACATTTACTTAAGAAAAACTTATTTAAGAAAAACATATTAAACAAAAGCAAAATATAAGGAAAAATTGGCCATTTCCAAAGCAGAAAATGTTCCAAATCAAAGACTTCATATAAAATTCAACCACAATTAATTGGAACAGATGCATGAAGAGAAAAATCATTTAAATAGATGATAGAACTCTTCTCCTTTCGAGAAAGGGTTAAGGGTAGACAAAGGTGGAAGAATTTATGAAAAAATATTTATTAAGTTTAAAAGATTCTCTTGGTAGAAAATTAAAGTGGAAAGTGATGATAACATGAAGTTTTAGAAGACCATTTGAAATAATTATCTTTAACAAACTAGGTTTCAGCAGTTACTGGAAATTATCATATGAACATGCCAGGTAAGAGATAAAGAAATTAACTTCAATTCTAAGTGCTAAAGGAAAGTATATGGAGTGGACAATAGTCTGTGAGAGCACTAAAAATGAACTTCTTTTGAAAAGAGAGAGAACCAGTTTTTCAGTTATAATTAAAATGTGATTAATTAAGATACTGATTATTTAAGCTTAAAGGTGCTTTGAATAGTATTGATGTTTTGGATACAAGGAATAACTCAAATTATGCATTCAGTTTGCATCTTGAAAATTCATTTTAAAATATTTTTAAATTGGTAATTAAATTCAAGTGCTTCTTCCCATTGTGACAGAACCCATCCTTATAACTAAGAAAAAAAAGAAAAATCATAAATATATTGATGTAGTCTAACACAATATTGCTCATTCTAATTCTAGGGTCCAAAACCTCTTTGCTGAAAGGGGGAAGATGTGTTTCAACAAAAATCTTCTTAAATCAGTAAGAGTCATTTCATTAATCAGAATTCTGGTGTCTCCCATTGTTGTTCTCCTTTAAGTCATAGTGGTTTTTGTATAAATTATTCCATTTTTAAGTTTGTTTTCCTTACTATGCATGGCATGAGTTCATCCAAGTCTAAGTTTTTCTAAATTTTTTGTGTTAATAATTTCATTTGTTATCAGGAAGCAGCTCAACTTCTGTTTTGAAGAAAAGTAAACTTCCCTAATATACTCAAGATGTATGATAATTTAGATTACCACAGACTCCCACTAATTAGAGACAATGAAGGAGATACATTTCCCTATTGCTTCTCCAGGGCCAAGTTGATCATCATAATTATGCCGTGTTTTACTATTTCCTTTAGTATGGGAAGCTGATCCTATTGAATTTCATCTATATTAGTTCATAGAAGCCTTTCTATGTTTCTCTGAATTACTCATATCTGTCATTTGTTAAAACATATGTTATTTCAATGCAATTGGTTTAGTCATTTGCCATTTAGTTGTCATTCAATTTAATTAAGTTTTAAGGCTATTCAAAAATTGCTGTTTTAATTGCTTTGGCATATATGGAACATTTTCTATGACTTTAATTTCTTTAGGGGCATTTCTGCTGCTTCCAATTGTTTGTTGTTAAAATTTTATATTTTTGTATTTATCTAGAAAATTAATGTTTATAATATTAGCTTTTGTTAAGGTCCCATGATCAATTATAGATCTTTACTTCCTCTCTATTTTTCTCTAATGGAAGATATAAAGGTTCCTAAAATATGGACAACTGAGGTTGCTTGCATAAGTTAGGGTATCATGTTTCATTGTAATGTTTACTCTGATATAGTTATTGATATCTTTGCCTCATTAACTTTGGTAATTAAATAATTCAGTTCCACTCAAGTCTGAATCATTTTTAAAATTTCTGTTATTAAATATATTTATCATATATATAATCTTTATTCATTTCTCATTTTGTTTATGAGGTTTATTTCTGTGCCCTAATAATTGGTCAATTTTTAGGATACTTCCAGAAAAAGTTAAATATATATGTACAAATTTTATGATTTTCATTCAGTAATAACCAAAATTTATTTTTAAAAATTTAAATACTTAAATTATCTCCTGTTTCTCTTTGTTAAATTTTTCCAAATTTAGAAGAGTTATGTTAAAGTCCACAATAATTATAACTTTATTATCTAATTCTCAGTATATATTAGAGTTAGGTGTGTCTTTAAGACAGTTGTATTGTGATTTGATGCACTTATATTAAATATTGAAATAAAAGGTGGGTGTCACTCAGGATTTTATTATGTTTAGGTTCAAGTGCTCAAAGGAAACTGAGCAATTGTAGACCCCTTCTCTTGTTTTCAAAAAGAAATCTATGTGATCAACAGAACATCTGAAGTACAGTGTCAGTGAAGTCTGAGGAGTCCCAATCCCACACAAGTGGGTAATTTTTATATCATTTGATAACAAGGAAGCTATGCCAATATGTTCAAAAGCTAATAGGAGACATTGTCCAAAAAGGTATAGTTTAAGCCTTGACCCACTCACATGCCAATCCACTCCCAGGTTTGTCTTCCTCTAGGGAAAATTAGCTTCACTATTCAGGGCAATATCCTATTAGAAAGAAATCCTCTTACAATTTTTATTCTTTTATGATTAATGCATAATGTAGTTTTCATACTTCTCTCTCTTAACCATGAAAATTTTGGCTATATTCTAGTCCTAGATGAAAGAAACTTAACTACTTTTAATCCAAATCATTCTGCTTCTCATTGATTGACCAACAATAGGTCCCAGACCCATTGCCTGCAAAAAACAATTGTTCCTGTTTTGGCCAGAAACTCCCCTCCCAGTTTATAATAATAATAATAATAATAATAATAATAATAACTATTGTTATTATTATTATTATTACTAGGTAAAAAAGGTCATTCTGTGCCTCATTTCTTATCTAGCATTGATCACTAAATGGGCATTGCCTCAGTAAAGCTGAGACCTGCTAAAGACCTTAAATTAAAAGGACCAAGGTCTCCCTTCAGGCTTTCAGGGACATTTACAGTCATCCTGATCCATATCCCGCACTGGACCCAGATGACTTTGGAGGAAAAAGTGAAGCTGGTGACTTTGCATAACCTCTCTTTATTAAAGACCAATTCACTGCAAGTCATGGCATCCCCTCTCTGATGTCATGGTTCTCTTTGAGAATGAGGAAAAAAGCAACAATAGCTAAGGTACAAATTCTAAAATCATTTTATGTGATATTTTAAGAGTTATTTTGGCAAACAATGGCTTATTGAGTTTTACCTTCTAACCCACTCTACCACCCTCTGACATTCCATTCATACTTATGTTCATAATATTAGCATTTCCCCCCCGTACAACATGCACCTGTCTTGTTTCCTTTCTTTGACTCTGTCCCTGTTCCTTAAAAGGAAAAGTTGAGGGAAACAAGCAGAGACTTAAGAGAATCAACAGAAACTATCTATAATGATTTCTATTTCCTAATTTTCTCTCTTCCTCCTTCTAATCAGATCATCCTAGTTTCAGATAAATAGGTAGTGTACTTTTCTCTCTCTTTCCTTTTTATTGCTTGCATAGGATTCTTCCATCCCTATATCTTTCATCTCTTAAAATATCCTTTGCATGTCCAGATCTAGGTTTTTCCCCCTCCTTCCTTCCTTCCTTCCTTCCTTCCTTCCTTCCTTCCTTCCTTCCTTCCTTCCTTCCTTCCTTCCTTCCTTTCCTTCCTTCCTTCCTTCCTTCCTTCCTTCCTTCCTTCCTTCCTTCCTTCCTTCCTTCCTTCCTTCCTTCCTTCCTTCCTTTCTTGCTTCTTTCTCTCTTGCTTTATTTTTTATTTCTCTCTCTCTCTCTCTCTCTCTCTCTCTCTCCTTCCTTCCTTCTTTTCTTCCTTCCTTTCCCTCCCAGCTTTCACAGTGCTTGGTTCATAAAATGAATCCCCAAAGGTCTCACCATTATAGATTATGAATCTCCAAAGACCTCAATATCACTAAATAAGATTGCTATTCTTTGTTACTTTTAAGTGGCAAATATGTATATATGTGTCCTTATATTGTTTGGTAGACTATTACTCCATGTTTTTCTATCTGGACCTTGAAACAATGACTTTTACATCAATAATAAATACATAGTAGGTTATGGATGAAAACCTGAACTAAGATACATAGTTCCCTTTGTAAATAAGGTGTGACTACATCATGATGAGCAGAATATCATAAGGTATGCAATTTTTTTTTTTTTTTACTTTCTAGTCACTCTTCATATGGAGCTACTGGCAACATAGGAAATGAAGTTAGTTTTGATTTATTGCATATATTGTAAAATGAATAACTTAGAAAGATTTAATTTGACTGGAATTTCTAAGAAGCTCATATCTGATTTTTTGGAGAAGATAATTTATCATCCTTTCTAATGATGGATGTGTGATGAAAGGATGGTTAAGGGAGGTGAATGAAGCAGCCCAGCACAGTACCTATTTTTATAAATTTGCTTTTCATATAAGTTTTCTATTAGACAGATGTTCCTTTTAAAAAAGAAGATAAGATCACCCTTTTTGTATTCTGTTTTCTTCATCTAAAAACAGAATGTCTATTGCCTACTTAGAAATAATGTATTTGTAAGTTACTACAAATTCAGTGCTAATTTGTAGTGGAAATGAAGTGATGCTTAAAGTAATAGTCTGATTTGAGGCAATCCTTCATTTAAAACCCATGATAATATTACATATGAACAATGATTTAAAAAAATGATTTTGTCTTTTTTATAATGTCTCCAACAATAATGTGGCCAATACTTTTGTAAGGTCTAAGCAATGAAATGATTCAAATGCTTCCTCATTTCTTCCATGAAGTGAGGAAAGGATTTAGTTTCTGTTTTATATCAATCATCTCTCTTTCAGCTTTCCTGGTAAGGATGGAAAATGTAGAAAGAAGCGATATATAAGAGGAAGTCAAGAGATAAGGTTTGAAGAATTTAGGAACATGTCTTTAAGCAGTTCATTAATATTTCAGTACTCTGGAGTCACTCTTAATTTGTGACATGTGACAAACACTGTATAGTAACTAGTTAGAATATTAAATTGAGCTTGTGACTTTCTTTTCTTTTCTTTTCTTTTCTTTTCTTTTCTTTTCTTTTCTTTTCTTTTCTTTTCTTTTCTTTTCTTTGTTGTCGTCACAGATATAGAAACGTTCACCTATGGAGTGAAGAAACTCAACTTGGGATATTTCACAACTAGCTATCTATTTAGTCAGCCTTCACACTATGTCACAACAAGTGATCACAAGAGCTGATAATGTCATTATTTCTAAACATTCTTTGTAATTAAAATTTAAGGGTGGAGATAAATGTGCAAGTGAATATCTTAGAAGAAACATTTAAGATCTGCTCTTATGACTGCAAATATTATGAACTGTACTTATCTTTCACAAAGAAATGGTCTGGGAATTCAATTACTTTGCTATCAAAATTAACCCTGAAGGCCTTGTAAGCCACTCTGACTCTTGTTGCTAAGCATGGGGAGGGGAAAAAAATAATCTCACATCAAGAAAAGAAACTTCAATTTGCAAATAAAATACTGAAGAATGAAGCAATAAAACTGTAAGGAAGGCTACTTCCTTTCCATGGGGGAAACACTCAGGGCCAAGTGTGCTAAAGTTTTATGCTAATATAAAATTGGTTCCAGAAAACTACCCAGTTTTATAACTCAGCAAATTAGTGCCAACTTATTTAAATGGTCTAGCACCAGAAAAACAAGTAGAGGGCTGTTCAGGAAACATCTGCTCAGAGGAAAGCATGTAATCATTAAAAATGTATTCACCATTAGATAATTAGAAGGAATGGAATTAGTACTGACTTGCTTGCTCATAGAAATATGATTTCAATCTAAGTGGGCAATAAACACTGCCTATTATGGACATCTCATATTTTTCCATTCTAGATAGGTGAATATTTTTGTTCTGTATTAAGAAATTACACATGAGAGAGCAAATTCCTTTCAGGTAAATTAACATCAAATACAGCAATTTCATTCTGAAAAATGGAGTAAGGAAAGAAATAGAGAATAAAGATATTCAAACCAGTTGAGATATTTAGATATCGCTGATTTCCAAAAGAAAATCAAAATCTCTGTCAGTGATAGAACAGTTTTGGACAGATTTAGTATATGTAATAACAAAAAGAATAACATTCTCTCTGGAAGTTTCAGAGAAGTAGATTTCACCTTAGTATATTAAGGGAGGGAGGGGATAACAAACAATTTCCTAACAATTAGAGCTCTGCTAATGGAAATAAACTGTTTCTGGAGGCAGTAAAATAGATTATATTTATGTAGCAAAGAAATATTTTAAAAGCATTTTACTCATAATAACCCTGTGAAATAGGCAGCAAAAGTAGTATCCTATTTTATTGGTGAGGAAACTACAGCTGAGAGAGATTGAGTAAATTATTCATTTTCTTTTGGCTTTAAAAGTCCTCCATAATCAGGCACATTCCTACTTTGCCAGTCTTAAGATCCAGTGACTTCTTTGATTTTCTTTTAAGGCAAAACTACTTCCTGATCTAGGACATTTTTACTGGTGGTCCCTCATACTGAGATTTCCTTATCTCTATTTCCTGGCTTCCTTCAAGTTGCAATTAAAGTCCCACCTTCTACAATAAACATTATCTAGTCCTTCTTAAAAAGTGCTTTCCCTCTGAGGTTATCTCCAATTTTCTATGTGAGTATGCATGCATGCATGAGTAGGTATAGATATTGGTATATATGTACATATATATGCATACATATACATGTATGTGTACATATACAAACCTGCATATATTTGCATCTGAACTGCATAGCATATTTCTGCATGCCAGACATATCAATAATATAAGTGATATTTTTATTGGCAGTAAGAAAACATGCTTCTAACTATGTTATCCCTCTTCATGCATTGAAATCACCTTTAGAAACTTTATCAAAGGGAGGGGCTAAGTGATGCCTTAGATAGAGCACTGGTCCTGGAGTCAGGAGTACCAGAGTTCAAACCCAGCCTCAGACACTTAATAATTACCTAGCTGTGTTGCCTTGGGCAAGCCACTTAACCCCATTGCCTTGCAAAAAAATCTTTAAAAAAAAGGAAACTTTATAAAACTCTTGAATATCCTCAGGGATTAGATATCTTAGAATTTTGACGTTAGAACCCTATTTTGAAAGAGCCTGAATTTATCCAGACAGATGAGTCTTTTTTTTTCTTTATAATATTATCTAGCCTAGGATTATACAATCCTCTGATTTTAATAGAGAAAATCATGACTTTCATGTCTTTTAAGGGAGAAAATCTGAACTGATTATAAAACAAAATTGAATATTTTTTTTGTAACTCATAATCTGTAAAAAGAACTGCTTTGAAGAACAGCATATCAGGAGAAACACTAAGTGGAGCATTACAGTTTATTAAAGTGTTTTGCAAACTGTAAAGCAATATATATATATTATATATAATATATATATAATATATATATATATATTATATATATATAAATCTTTGGATGAATAAATTCTAGAACATCCATCAAAAATTATCTTCTAGGGGCAGCTAGGTGGCACAGTGGATAAAGCATCCCTGGAGTCAGGAGTACCTGGGTTCAAATCCGGTCTCAGACACTTGATAATTACCTAGCTGTGTGGCCTTGGGCAAGCCACTTAACCCCATTTGCCTTGCAAAAACCTAAAAAAAATTATCTTCTTTCTATTTTTATGGTGAATGAGTAATCTGCTCTTCTACCTCTCTCTATGTGGAAACTACCTCTACCAAACAGTTACGCAACTTCTCTAAGATGAATTAATGAATGTACCAATGAAGATTTAAATATTTGATCACATTCATTCAGGTAGTATGAACCCAGTTCTTTCTGACTACTAGGCTATTCCTTATGCCCACATTCTCTGTCTCTTTCCTCTCTTTTTGTCTATCTGTCTCTGTTCATCTCTGTCTCTCTGTCTGTCTCTCTCTCTATGTCTGTCTGTCTGTCTCTATCATTACTTATCAACTTTATATAAAAATCTCAATTTTTTTTTCCCTAAAGAGTCATGACTTAAAATAATTTCATAAGGATAGATGGACAAAAGGGTTGAATTACACAGGAATTCTTCTGAGAAAAAGAGGAATTTTAATGAACTTAAAATCCAATTCAAATCAGTATGAAGCCAATTAAGAGAATGTAGATTATTCCAGATTATATAACAACAAAATGGGGGACAAAAATTTTCTATGAATCTCATGACCTTCTAATCACCTTCAATGTAAAAATTATACACAAGTGATAAAATAAGCCTAGTTCTCTCTGTGGTTTAGGACACCAAGAATCCAAAGGGGGAAAAAAATCCTCCATCAATTGACCCCTAAATTCCACTCATTTTTTTAACACTTCACTCAGTTTCATCTCCCTGAACCAAGGTCATAGAAGAAAGTTTACAACAGAGTATTATCTCACATCCAGACCCCCACCTCCTCCATCCTTCTAGCAGAAGGATAGTCAAACTCCAAACTGCAAAAATTTTCTCGTTTTGATAGTCAGCACCTCAGTAGCAATCAATGTTGCAACAAAGATCTACAAGCAAATGGAAGAACAGAAGAAATGAAAAAGAATATGCTTCTGGATTGTAATAGAGCTTGCTTCTGGACCCTGTAGCTGCATCCTTCCACTTGTACAAAAATCCAAATGTCGGGAAATGTATTCATCTTGTGATAGTAGTTGTTTGGCAAGATACTTCATTGCTGTGCCAGAGAACTAAGAAATAGAATGAGGCGGGACATCATATGTGACATTCTATGCCTAAAGGAAATAGCCGAGGCTCCATCTAGGGCCAGTTCTGTGGCCTCAAGTTTCACTTGGGCAGCAACTTAGGCTAGTGAATCATGAATTGTCTGCTGTGGGAAAAAGCTGCAATGCTTTGAAATCAAGGCCCCAGAAAAACTGCTGTCAGAGGAAAGAAAGTCAGAAAGTGAGTATTTAGGGGAAAATTTAGGCAGGTGGTGACAGGGGGAAGATTGAAATTACCAAATATCTCATGAGGAAGAAAACTCAAAGATCTTTCACATAAATAGATACACCAATAAGGAAGGTATAAACAGCAGAAGAGAATATGTCCTCCAGGGCTAATAAATGAGTTCATGAAACTATAAATAAATAGAATAAGAGAAATGTAAATGATTCAACATCTCATGTGAGAGGAATCTGACTTTTGAGGAGAGCATGGAAAAATAGCATGCTATTCCTTATTGGTTTTGAAAAGTTCCTTTTGGTTAAAAAAGTTATGAGTAAGGAGAAAAGTTGCCAAATATAAGTTAAAAGAATATTCAAATAGCAGAAGTCTATTCTGGATCCACCAGAACACATAGAAAGGGATGATATAAAAATTGTGAATTCTGAAGAGCAATGGAGCTCAGAAGGTAACCCAGGGTGACTTGTCCCAGAAACTTGAGCTTAACCATAAAAAAATAAGCATTCAAAAATGAAAAGGTAGTCAAAACATTCCCAAAATGAAAAAAGAGAACATTTCAGACAAAATTGCAAGAATTATCAATGGATGCAATAAACAAAAATAACTATAACAACAGCAACAGTGTTTTATTTCTAAATATATATATATATATATATATATATATATATATATATATATATATGAAAATAAGATGAAAGCAAAAGAAATGTGGAGGTGATGGTGGAAAAATGAACTTAACCTTGGTCATCTTGCCTACAGGTGAATTGCTGTTTGATTGTTTTTAATTTTGTGGAACTAAATTATAAAATAAGAGGAAATGTGGAAGGGCACAGGGGAAAAAGCTCAGAGGCTGTACATAATGTGCTCCTTCAAGTCCTGTGCTAGCAGTTAAAGTTGGCTCACAGATCTACAGTTTGATTTCTTTCTGCCTCTTCTCATTGCTGCAGATACTAAATGGCATAAATTTGTCCAGGATGTGATAGTATCAATGTGCCAGTGGTCTTTATTATTATGCCAGAGAAGTTTTGAGAGGATAGATAAGAATCTTGTGGAGGATATTTTCTGTGTAAATTTGACATTTTGAACCAGGACTTATCCTGTCTTAAGAAAGGAATCATCAGTGCTCCATGGGGTCACCTTGATAAGTATGTACACTTGAGCCCAGCAAGGAAGTTTTCATGCAAATGGTAAAGAAAACTGAGCAGAGGAAAGACAAGGTCAATTGTTATGGCAAAATTGGATGAGGGGAATCCTGCCATAGAAAAATATCCTATCACTTGCTACACAAGGCAGTGGCAGAAAATGTTTACAAAGGACATCCATGAATGTATAGTTAAGAAGTTTTGATTCCATGAGGAATGTAGAGAATGTAAGGGGACTCAATATAGGATAAGCTATGAACCAGCGAACGAATATCTAGAAGAAAAATAAAGGGATTATGGATAGTGAAGTAAGTGAGAGACAGAGAAATCATCTCAGTAAAGAAAGACAAAAAAATTAAGATATTAAGATAATAAAATAATCAACAAGAAAAGTTGAAGGGGAAAAATAAGGGAAGGGTTCTTGTTGACCCACTGACAGGAAAATAGAAGGGGCGAATTATATAACCAAGTAAAAGTAGTAAAGGAAAATAAACTTAAAAAAGCTCCCCAAAGGGAAAGGATAACAAACAGGAAAGAGAGAGGAAGCAGAATCATCTTAGACGAAAATAAACACATTAAATTAAAACAGGAAAAAATAATAATGTTTCAAGTGGTATAGAAGAAAAAAAATCATTCCTAAAAAAATAGAGACAATTTGAGGAAAAATAAAACAAACTCATAATTTTAAATGTAAGTGTATTTAACAATCTAATAAAATCAAAATATTGAAAAATGTTTTAAAACAAAATACACAAAATACAACTGAAGATATAGAAAAAATAAATTTGATATTTATCCTGAATCAAAAAAGCACTAGTTGCAATCATGCTAACAAAGCAAAAGTAAACAATAAAAAGGATAAACAATGTAATTATATTATATTGAAAGGAATTTTAGATGAAAATTAATATAAATATTAAATTTATATCTTCTGAATGATTTTGTACAGAAATTCAGGAAACATTAACTGAACTAGAAGAGTACATGGTCAGTAATATAATGGTGACAGAAGACTTCAATATTCCTTTATTTTTGGAAAAGTCTAATTGGAAAGATAAAAACCGAAAATGTATTCTCAAAGGTAGAATTGCTAAATATTACCATTCATGTGAAACAATGCTCCAAATCAATGTAATAAGATAAAATAAAACAAGATCAAACCTGTGGTTTACTGATACCCTAATAACTTGGCAAAAATGATAAGAAATGATAATATTCAACTTTGAAGAGGTTGTGGGAAGAAGGGCACAATAATGAATTATTGTTGGACTTCAGAACTAATGCAACAATTTTGAAAATAAAAAGGGAAATATGCAAATATAGCTAATTATAAGTCCACATCATTGTTGCTTAATTTTTTATAATAGAATATCTGGAGAATCAAAGAAATGGGAAAAGTAGATGCCTATAGTTTAGATAATGGATAAAAATTATGGTATCATTATAGTAAAAGTATTATTGTGCTGTTGGAAATAATGAATTTGATGAATACAGAGAAAGGAAAGACATGTATGAACTGATGTAGAATGAAGAAAGCAGAGTCAAGAAAACAATTCACTACTAAAATTACTTTTAATAAAATCAAAAGTGAATGTAGCTAAATTACAACTTGTTATACAGAATACTTCTCTGGGTAGAGGTTAGGAGAGATACTGGGAAAAGGATGGAATGACAATGTAAATCCAAAATGCACTAATAAAAGCTTTTTTAAAAGAGATTGTGTATCCATACTGACCAGAAAATGATTTCATTGTTCTATTTCTTGATTGACTTCTGTGTGCTACTCCTTAATAGACAAGATAATTTTGAAAAGGACCATGAATCCAAAGGACTTTTAGTTTATTCCATATAAATATTAGTTGATGTTAAGGTCCAGGTTTGAATCAAACTGAGGTAGTAATTCATATTCACAAATGAATGAAATGAGTTTCTTAGATCTTCCAATGTTAAATAAAATTTTATTTCACTTAAGAAAGAAAGAATGAAAAAAGGAAGGAAAGAAGGAAAGAAGAAAGAAGGAAGGAAGAAGGAAGAAAGAAAGGAAGCAAGAAGGAAAGAAAAAGGAAAGAAATCAGCAAGTATCCAATATTTTTTTAATTTATTTTTTTTAATTTTCATCCATTTGTGCATACATATTTCCAAATTATAAAATTTCCCTTCAACCTTCCTATCCACCCCCCTCCCCTCAGTAGATAACAGTCAGGTTAGCATTTTACATATAAATTTTGTTAAACATATTTACAAATTAGTCATTTTGGGCATGAGAAATTAGAATTAAGGGAAAGAGAAAAGTAAGAGGTGATTTTTATAAAATGTTCATCCAACTCAATAGGGATGTTTATTTTTTCTGTCTGTTTTGTTTTGTTTTGTTTTGCCTTTCTTCCTCTGGTTGGGAAAAATATAGACCATTACCAGACTAATACAGTTCCTAACTTTCTGGACTGTTGAGAGTAGTTGCTTCCATCAAGGTTGTTCATCTCATAATGTTGATGTGTACAATGTTCTCTTGGTTTTACTCCCTTCGCTCAGCCTCAGGTCCTGTAAGTCATTCCATGCTGCTCTAGAGTCTGACTAAATTATGATTTCTTATAGAACAATAATATTCCATAGTATTCATGTTCTATAACTTGTTTATTCATTCCCCAATTGATGGGCATCACCTCAATTTCCAATTCTTTGCAACTTAAAAAAAGTGGTGCTATCAATATTTTGGAACATGTAGGACTTTTCCCTCTTTTTACAATTTCTTCTACATATAGTCCTAGATTTGGAATTGCTTGAGCAAAGAGTATGAACAGTTTTATTGATCTTTGGGCATAGTTCCATATTCCTCAACAGAAAGGTTGGGTTCATTCACAACTCCACCAGCAATGCATCAATGTCCCAATCCTCTCACATCCTCTCCAATATGGATCACCTTCCCTTTTTCTCATCTGAGCTAATCTAATAGGTGTGAGATTATATCTCATTGTTATAATTTGCACTTCTCCAATAGAGATTTGGTGCCTTTTTTCCATAGGATTATATACAGATTTAATCTCTTCATTTGAAAACTGTCTGTTCATATCCTTTGACCAAAGGATCTAATATTAATGGAGTTGGTTCAGCTCTTCTGAATTCTTCAAAGTGGCACACAAGGATATATTAACTCAAAAAGGGGTGTTGAACCTGAAGATTTCTTCTTGCATTTAGTTTTTGCACTTAGGGAACAGGAAGCTACACCAATGTGAATAAATTCTAAAGTAGAGTTTCAAATGATTTTAGTGGAAAATAGTCTTCATATGTGACAGGAGTCTTAGTTTTGTTGTTCCTTTCAATTTAGCTCTTTGGTCAGTAAATCCTAAATGACTTTTAGAAGATCTGACACCATGTAAATGTCCTTAAGGTCATTATTAGACAGCCTTCACTTTAGGGATTAAAGAAACCTGGCACAGACAGCACTGAAAGAAGAATTTAGTGAAAGAAAAGAAAAACAAATCTTTAGCATATTAAAAAATACAATATATATAATATCTGAAGGAGTAAACTGATAATCAGAAGAATGAAGTATGGAAACCAAGGGATTCACCTTCCCTTTTCAGAAGCATCTGATCCTGGGGGTGGAGTCAAGATGACAGAGAGAAGCCAGCAACTTTCCTAAACTCTCCCAGGCTTTCCTCAGAAACATTTATCAGCCCCCCAAATGAATTCTTGAGTGAAAGGAACCACAAAAGAACAGAGTTTTTTTTTTTCCAGTTTAAGATATCTAGCAAAGATTTCAAGAAAGTACTCTTTTAATAGGCTAGAGGGGGGTCCATGACCTAACACATAGAGTGGAGCCTAGTACAGGGAGCAGAGCCCAGCAGAGACTAGCTGAAACATTAGTAGGATGAAGAAGAGGTCAGTCACAGACTCTCAACCACGGCAAAGATCTGTGGCCAAGATTGGTGGATCCTGGTTCAGTGTGTTACTCACATAGAAGACAGGCTGAGAGGACTCTAATATAGGTGCAAACTGAGAGCCCTGGATTCTCTTTACTGCCTTCTTGACTGGACTGGATAGCCTCTATCCAGTGAGCAAATCCTCAACTTACAAAGTTATGAGAATATGCCCTTTATCCAGCAAAAGAAGCTTGGGATGGTACCCTTGTGATCCAGGATAGATCTCAAAGTGAGTAAGAAAAGTCAAAGAGCTAGGAACACCCTATTGGATTGACTATGGACAATTTTCGCTCCATCCAGAGGAAGAAAAACCAAACAAAACATAAAAACCTTTAGAATCTGATGAACACTACATTAACTTCTTGAAAAACATCTCATACATTTCTTTCCCTTAATCCTAATTCCTCATACCAAAAATGATTAATCTGTAAACATTTAACACAAATGTATATGTACAATATTATGCATATGTATATGTATATTTAACACAAATGAATATGTATAAGATTAACTTTACTGTTTGCTGGGAGGTGGGAAAGAATAGTGGAAGGAAATTTTGTAGCTTAAAAATGTACATATGCATATGGATGAATGTTAGAAAATTTTCACAACATGTATTGGAAAAATAAAGTGCCAATTAAAAATAGAAAAGTCAAAAAATATCATGACATTAGAAAACTGCTATGGAGAGAAGGAAGATCACAACTATATCCCAGAAGAGGACAGCAAAAAAAATTTCTGCATGTAAAACCCCAGAGGGGAATATGAATTGGTCTCCAGACCCACAAAGATCTATTAGTAGAGCTAATAAATGATTTTAAAATCAATTAGAAAAACTGGGAAAACAAATGCAAGATGAATACATTATTTTACAAAAGGAAGCACAAAAATTTACTGAAGAAAATAAGTCCTTTAAAAATTAAATTTGGCAAATGGACAAAGAAAACAACTCCTTCAAAGATACCATTGAACAAATGAAAAAAGCTAACTGAAGAAAATAATTCTTTCAAAGACAGAATTGGGCTAGTGGAAGCAAAACACTTTATGAGACATCAAAAATCAGTGAAGCAAAATGAAGAGTTAAAAAAATAAAAGAAAGTATAAAATACCTCACTGGAAGGACAACTGTCCTGGAAAGTAAATACAGGAAAGATAATTTAAGAATTATTGGATTAACTGAAAACAATGATCAAAAAAAAGTTTGGACAACAAAAACTCTCAAGAAATAATTAAGGAAAACTGCATTGATATCCTAGATTAAAAGGGAAAGTAGTCATGGAAATAATCCATCAATCACTTCTTAAAAATAAATTCCAAAATGAAAGCAACAAAGAACATTGTAGTCAAATTCCAGAATTATCAGGTCAAGAAGAAAAATAACAGGCAACCAGAATAAAACAATACTAATACTAATGATCCACCATCAGGATTACACAATCCTTGGCAGCCTCATCATGAAAGTATCAAAATGTCTAGAATATTATATTCTATAGGGCAAAGGAGGTTAATTGCAACCAAAAAATCAACTACCTTACCAGAAAACTTTCCCTCTTTAAGGGGAAGAGATGAACATTCAATGGCAGGAGTGACTTTCAAATTTTCCTGATTAAAATGCCAGAGCTGAACAGAAAATCCAAAACATGAGGCTCAAGAGACACGTAGGAAAACAAGGAAAAATAAGAAGAATGTTATTCAATAAGATTAAACTGACTACATTCCTATAGATGATACTCTTGAGAACTGAATTTCCATTAGAAGAAGTATATTTAAGGGCGGCTAGGTGGTGTAGTGGATAAAGCACTGGCCTTGGAGTCAGGAGTACCTGGGTTCAAATCTGGTCTCAGACACTTAATAATTACCTAGCTGTGTGGCCTTGGGCAAGCCACTTAACCCCATTTGCCTTGCAAAAATCTAAAAAAAAAGAAGTATATTTATATGGAGGATTTAGGCATAAGTTGATTTGGATGTGATGGTATAAAATAATTAAGAAATTTAGAAAAGGGATTGAACTGTAAGGGAGGAAGAGAAAGGCAGAATGGAGGAAATTACATCACAGGAAGAAGTGGAAAGGACTTATTACAGTAGGGGGGAAGGAAGTGGTAAGAATTGCTTGATTCTCACCTTTATTCAATTTGGCTCAAAGAAGGAATAATTTTTCAATCATTTGGTGTTAAATATTTATCTTACCCTACAGGGAATTAGCAGGGGAAAGGGGAGTGAAGGGAAGGAAGGCTTGATAGGAAGGAGGAAAGTAGAAATGGAAAAAGTAGGAGGGGAAAGGGGAAAGAAAAGGGAGTGTGGTTGACAGAAGGGAAGGTAGATTGAGGAAGTAGGGATCAGAAGAAAAATACTAGTGAGGAGAAATATGAAGAAAGGAGAAAATAAAGTAAAAATGGAGGTAAGATAGGATGGAGGGATATTCAAAGTTAATTATCATAATTTTAAATGTGAATGGGATGAATTTTCCCATAAAATGGAAGCAGATAGCAGAACAGGTTAAAACTCAGAATTCCACAATATTTTTGTATAAAAGAAAAACATTTGAAGAAGAGAGATACACACAGAGTAAAGGTAAAAGGTAAAAGATAAAAAGGAGCACAATATATTATCCTTCAGCTGATGTGGAAAAAATCAGGGGTAGCAATCTTGATCTTAGACAAAGCAAAAAGCAAGAATTTTTCTCATTAAAAGTTATAAAGGAAGGAAACTACAAACTACATCTTCATAAAAGGTATCATGTACAATGAAGTAATATCAATATTAAACATACATAGACGAAGTGGAACAGCATCCAAATACTTCAAGAACCAAAATGAGTTACCAAAAGAAAGTGATCAAAGTTATACTAGTGGGGGACCTCAAACTTCTTATCTCAGAATTAGATTAATTTAATCACAAAATAAATGTGAGGGAAGTTAATTAGGTGAATAGAACTTTAGTAAAATAAGATGTGGTAGACCTCTGGAGAAAACTGAATGAGAATAAAAAGGAATATAACTTTTTCACAGTGGTATATAGCACCCCCACAAAAATTGATCGAGTCTTAGGGCACCAAATGTTCACTATCAAATGCAGAAAGGCAAAAATATTGAATGTTTTTTCAGATTATTACAATAAAATTCATGTAATATAAAACCATAGAAAGATTAAAAATTAAATGGAAACTAAAAATCTAATTTTAAAGAATGAAAGGATCAAATAACAAAACAGAGAAATAATTAATAATTCCATCCAAGGCAATGTCAATAATGAGGTAACATACCAAAACTTGTGGGATATAGTCAAAGAAGTTAATAGGGGAAATTTTATATCTCTAAATGCTTTAATGAATAAAATAGAAAGATCTATGAACTGGGCATACAACTAAAAAAAGCTAGAAAAAGAAGCAATTTGAAATCTATTGAATGCAAATTTAGAAATTTGGAAAGTCAAAGTGATTAATAAAATTGAAAGTAAGAAAACTATAGAAAACCATTGAACTAAGAAAGAAAATTAAGAGCTGATTTTTTTGAAAAAAAGCAATAAAATAGATATACCTTTGTCTAATATGATTTAAAAAAGAAAGAAAATCAAATTACCTTTTTTCACAAGGAAAACGTGTGAATTCACAACCAACCAGGAGAAAATTAAAGTAATTCGGAGCTCTTTTGCCTAATAGTATGCCAATAAATCTGACAAAATAAATGAAATGGATGAGCAAATTATGAATTGACCAGATTAACAGAAGAGGAAATAAAATACTTAAATAATCCCAAATTGAAGACACCTTCAATGAGCAGTTTTATTAGTTCAATAATTTTCTTGCTTTCAATTTGATTAATTTCTCCTTTAATTTTTAGAATGTCTAATTTGATATTTAATTGGGAGTTTTAATGTTCTTTCTCTAATTTTTTAGTTGCATGTTCAATTTATTAGTTGCATATTCAATTTATTCATTTAAGCATTTAAAGATATAATATATCCCCTGACAATTGCTGTGCCTGTATCCCCTAAATTCTGGCATGTTATCTCATTATTATCATAATCTTGGATGAAATAAATTCATTTTACTATAATTTTTTTGTTTAATCCCCTCAATTATTAAGATGAAATTATTTAGTTTCCAATTAGGTTTAGATCTATCCCTCCCTGGCCCATTATTTCATGTGATTTTTATTGCATTAGGATCTGAGAAGGATATATTCATTATTTCTCCCTTTCTGCATTTGATCATTAGGGTTTTATGTTCTAGTACATGGTCAATTTTTGTGTAAGTGCCATGTACTACAGGAAAAATAAAGTATATTCCTTTCTATCCCCATTCAACTTTCTCCATAGCTCTATCATGTCTAGGTTTTCTAACATTCTATTTTCCTCCTTCACTTCCTTCTTGTTTATGTTATGGTTAGATTTTTCTAAATCTGAGAGCAGGGTGTTGGAATCTCCCAACATTAGAGGTTTTCTGTGTCTTCCTGTACCTCATTCAATTTTTCCTCTAAGAAATTTGGATGCTATACACTACTAAATATGCATACATATTCAGTATTGAATTAGCTTCATTGTCTATGGTTCCTTTTAAGAGGATATAGTTCCTTATCTCTTTTAATGAGATCTATTTTTGCAACTGCTGTGTCTGAGATAAGGATTTCTAATCCTGCTTTTTTCACTTCAGCTGAAGCAAAATATATTTTACACCAACCTTTTACTTTAACTTCATATGTATCTCTCTGCTTCAAATGAGTTTCTTGTAAGCACTATATTGTAGGTTTCTAATTTTTAATCCAGTCTGCTATTCCCTTGTGTTTTCTGGGAGAGTTCATCCAATTCACCTTTAATTTTATCATGATTAACTCTTTAATGCCCTCCATGCCATCTTCCCTCTGTTTATATTTTCCTCCTTTTTTCACTTTATCCATTCCCCAATATTTTGTTTCTGAATATCACTACCTTCAGTGTGTTTGCCCCCTTGTATCCAAGTCCCTCCCCTTCCTTTCCCCTTTATCTTTGCACCTTCTTCCTTCTGTTAAGGCCTCTTATCCTCCCCCACCCCCTTTCCCCTTTTAATACTTGATAGTTAAGGTAAGTTTCTCAACTTAACTGAGTGTGTGTATGTTAACTTATCTGATGAGGAGGTTCTCACCTCCTTCCTTCTTCCCCTCTATTGCAATAGATCCTTTGTACCTCTTTATGTAATTTGTTTTTCCCCATTCAATTTTCTCCATTCTCTGTCTCTTTACTGTTCCCCCTTTATAAGGATATATTGTTTTTAAATTATTCTATCAGAGTCAGGTATAAGTCATGAGTGTTCAGTATGTATGGCAAAATATATTGTCTCTAATAGAGTTACAATTCTTGAGAATTATGAGAATCTTTCTCCCAAGTGGGGAAATAGCCAGTTTCATTGTAGTAAATAGCAGTCTTTTTTTCTTCATCTTTTTTTAAACATTTTCATGCATGTCTTGAGTCACCTGTTTGATGTCCTATTTTTTTTGCAAGGTGAATGGGGTTAGGTGGCTTGCCCAAGGCCACACAGCTAGGTAATTATTAAGTGTCTGAGGCCAGATTTGAACTCAGGTACTCCTGACTTCAAGGCTGATGCTCTATCCACTGTGCCACCTGGCTGCCCCTTGATGTCCTATTTTTATATTTAGCTTTTCATTAGGAAAAGTTGGACATCTCCAATTTCATTAATGTCCATCTTTTCTCTTGGAAGAGAAGGCTCAGTTTTGCTGGATAGTGGATTCTTGGCTGCATTCTAAGTTGCTTTGCTCTTCATAATATCACATTCCAGGACCCTCAATCCCTTAATGTTAATGCATACAGTTTCCTGTGTAATCTTTACTATGGCTGCTTGGTGACTAAATTATTTTTTTTCTAGCTGCTTGCAAGATTTTCTCTTTTATATGTTAGTTCTGCAATTTGGCCACAATATTCCTTGGTGTTTAAATTTTAGGATCCATTTCCAGAGGGGATCAATGTATTCTTTCAGTAATGGTTTTGCCCCCTTTCCCCATGATATCAGGGTAGTTTTACATCACTAAATCCTGCTATACTGAGTCTAGGATTTTTTTCTCTTCAGTATTTTCAGGAAGTCCATTGACTCTCATGTTGTCTCTTCTGGATCTGTTCTCAAGGTCACTGGTTTTGCTGATGAAGTATTTTACATTTTCTTCTATTTTTGATTTTTTGGCTTAACAGATTCTTGTCGTCTCATGAAGTCATTAGTTCCCACAGATTCTATTCTTCTTCTAAGAGAAGAATTTTCTTCATTTACCTTTTACAACTTCTTTTCCAATTAGTCAATTCTATTTTTAAATCATTTTTCCATTGGCCCAATGGTGGTTTTGAGATAATTATTTTCTTTTTGAATTTGTCCAATTGTATTTTCCAAGGATTGGTTTTCTTGTTGTGAGATGCTAATTTTCTTTTGCAAAATATTAATTTTCTTTGAGTTTCCTTTCCCAATTTATCCAGTTGATTTTTAAGCTCCTTTCTGATTTCTTCAAGGAAGTCTTTCTTGGCTGGAGACTAATTCATATTATCCTCTGAAGTTCTAGATCTCTTTGGGTTAGGATCTTTGCCTTGAAAGTAGTTTTCAATGGACCCCCTTTTCTCTGAATTTCTTTCATTTTCCTAAGATCTTGTGTTAGGGAAGGTATTGCTGAGTCGAAGGGTATGATCATTTTATTGCCCTTTGGGCGTAGTTCCAAATTTCTCTCCAGAAAGTTTGGATGAGTTCACAGCTGCACCAACAGTGTAATAATGTCACAGATTTCCCACAACCCTTCCAACAATGATCATTATCCTTTCTGGTCATATGAGCCAGTCTGAGAGGTGTGACATGGTACCTCAGAGAAGCCTTAATTTGCATTTCTATAATAATTAATGATTTAGAGCAATTTTTCATATGGCTATGGATTGATTTGATCTCATCTGTAAATTGCCTTTGCATTTCCTTTGACCATT
Organism: Macrotis lagotis; assembly: GCF_037893015.1. NCBI lineage: Eukaryota > Metazoa > Chordata > Mammalia > Peramelemorphia > Peramelidae > Macrotis > Macrotis lagotis. Next base: position 200,331,738 of record NC_133666.1, on the reverse strand, counting down.
TGTCAATTGGAGAATGGATTTTGCTTTAAAACTATGACTCAGTTCTTTGTATATTTTAGAAATGAGTACTTTGTCAGAATCATTAGTTGTAAAGATTGTTTCCCAATTTACTACATTTCTTTTGATCTTGGTTACATTGATTTTATCTGTGCAAAAGCTTTTTAATTTAATGTAATCAAAATCATCTAATTGGGTTTTTGGTGATGTTCTCCAACTCTTCCTTAGTCATAAATTGCTCTCCTTTGCATAGCTCTGATAGGTAAACTAGTCCTTGATCTTCTAATTTGCTTATAGTATTTTTTTTTTTCTGTCTAAATCCTGTAACCATTTGGATTTTATCCTGGTAAAGGGTGTTAGGAGTTGGTCTAATCTAAGTTTTTTCCATACTAACTTCCAATTTTTCCATCAGGTTTTATCAAAGAGAGAGTTTTTATCCCAATAGCTGGACTCTTTGGGTTTATCAAACAGCAGATCACTAATATCGTCTCCTGCTTTTTGCACCTAGTCTATTCCACTGGTCCACCACTCTATTTCTTAGCCAATACCAAACAGTTCAGATGACTGATGGTTTATAATATAATTTTAGATCAAGTAGGGCAAAGCCCCTTTCTTTTGCATTATTTTTCATTAAGCTCCTGGCAATTCTTGACTTCTTATTTCTCTGTATGAATTTACTTTCAATTTTTTCTAACTCATTAAAGTAACTTTTTGGAATTTTGATTGGTAGGGCACTAAAAAGGTAGTTTAATTTTGGTAGAATTGTCATTATTATTATTATTATTATTATCATTATATTAGCTCTACCTATACATGAGCAGTTGATATTTGCCCAGTTATTTAAATCTGATTTAATTTGTGTGAGAAGTGTTTTATAATTGTTTTCAAAAAGTTTCTGAGTCTGTCTTGGCAAATAGACTTCCAGGTATTTTATATTGTCTGAGGTTACTTTGAATGGGATTTCTCTTTGTAGCCCTTCCTGCTGTATCTTGCTAGACATATATAGAAAAGTTGAGGATTTAGGAGGGTTTATTTCACAACCTGCAACTTTGCTAAATTTGCTAATTGTTTCCAGTAGTTTTTTGGATGATTTCTTGGGATTCTTTAGATAGACCATCATGTCATCTGCAAAGAGTGAGAGCTTTATCTCTTCCTTCCCAATTCTAATTCCTTCAATTTCTTTTTCTTCTCTAATTGCTGAAACCAACATTTCTAATACAATATTGAATAGTAGTGGTGATAATGGGTATCCTGGTTTCACCCCTGATCTTACCGGTAATGTCTCTAGCCTCTCCCCATTGAATATAATGCTTGTTAATGGGTTCAAATAGATACTGCTAATTATTCTAAGGAACAGTCCATTTATTCCTACACTCTCTGGTGATTTTAGTAGGAATAGATGCTGTATTTTGTCAAAAGCTTTTTCAGCATCTTTTGATATGATCATGTAATTTCTGATAGGTTTGTTGTTGATATCATTGATTATACTAACAGTTTTCTAATATTGAACCAACCCTGCATTCCTTGGATAAATCCTACTTGATCATAATTTACTATCCTAGTGATAACTTGTAATCATTTTGCTAAGATTTTATTTAAGCTTTTTGCATCTATATTCATCAGGGAAATAGGTCTATAAATGTCTTTCTCTGTTTTAACTCTTCCTGGTTTAGGTAACAGCACCATATTGGTTTCATAGAAAGAGTTATACAGAGTCCCTATTTATCCAAAAAGTTTATATGGAATTGGAACCAATTGTTCCTTAAATGTTTGGTAGAATTCACTTGTGAATCCATCAGGCCCTGGAGATTTTTTCTTAGGGAGTTCAATCATGGCTTGTTGAAATACTTTTTCTAAGAAATGGTTGTTTAGGTATTTAATCTCCTCTTCTTTTAACCTGGACAACTTATATTGTTGTAAATATTCATCCATTTCACTTAGATTATCAAATTTATTTGCATAGTTAGGCAAAATAATTTCAAATTATTATTTTAATTTCCTCCTCATTGGTGGTGATTTCACCTTTTTCCCTTATCATACCAGTAATTTGGTTTTCTTCTTTTTTTAATCAAATTCACCAGAGGTTTATTAATTATATTGTTTTTTTCATATTACCACTTTTTGGTTTTATTTATTAATTCAATACTTCTTTTGCTTTTGATTTTATTAATTTCTCCTTTAATTTTTAGAATTTATGATTTAGTATTTAATTGGGGATTTTTAATTCATTCTTTCTCTAATTTTTTTAGTTGCATGTTTAGTTCATTGATTTCCTCTTTCTTCAATTTATTCATGTAAGCATTTAAAGCTATAATATATTCCCTGAGAGCCGCTTTGACTGAATCCCATAGGTTTTCATATTTTGTTTCATTATTGTCATTATCTAGAATAAAATGGCTAATTCTTTCTATAATTTGTTTTTTGGTCCACTCATTCTTTAAAATAAGGCTATTCAGTTTCCAATTGGTTCTGAGTCTATATCTCCTTGGCCCCTAATTGCATAAGATTTTTATTGCATTGTGATCTGAGACAGATGTATTCACTATTTCTGCCTTTCTGCAGTTGCTCATTGGGTTTTGCTGTCTATGCCTTCCTGTAGTTCTTTCAGCTTCTCCTCTAATTATTTGGATGCTATCCTATTGGGTGCATATATATTCAGTATTTATATCACTTTATTGTCTATGGCACATTTTAGGAGAATAAAGTTTCCTTCCCTATCTCTTTTGATGCTATCTATTATTTTTAGGGGTTTTTTTGCAAGGCAAATGGGGTTAAGTGGTTTGCCCAAGCCAACACAGCTAGGTAATTATTAAGTGTCTGAGACCAGATTTGAACCCAGGTACTCCTGACTCCAAGGCCAGTGCTTTATCTACTATGCCACCTAGCTGCCCCAATGCTATCTATTTTTGCAGTTGCCTTCTCTGAGATAAGGATTGATACCCCTGCTTTTTTTTTATTTCAGCTGAAGCAAAATATATTTTGCTCCAACCTTTTGCCTTTACTCTATATGTATCTCTCTGCTTCAAATGAGTGTCTTGTAAGCAGCATATTGTAGGATTCTGGTTTTTAATACACTCTGCTATTCGCTAAAGTTTTAAGGGAGAGTTTAACCCATTCACTTTCAAAGTTATGTTTACTAATTTTTTATTGCCCTCCATGCTATCTTCCCTCTGTTTGTATTTTCTCCCTTCCCCCCCCCCCCCCCCCGCTCTATCTGTATTCCCCAGTATTTTGTTTCTGAATACCACCCCCTATGGTATGTTTGCCCTCCTATATCAACCCCTTCCCTTTCTTTCCCCTTTCCCTTTTTTCCCTTCTCTTCCTGTTGTTAGTTTCCCCCTTTTCCCCCTCCCCTCCCTTTCTCCAACCCCCTCCCCTTTTCCCCTATTAATACTTGAAAGGTTGGATATTTTATAAGTTAACTAAGTATGTGTAAGTTGACTTTGAGGCCAAGTCTGATGAGAAGAATATTCAGGTGTTTCTCATCTCCTCCCTTCTTCCCCTCTATTACTATAGGTATTTTGTACCTCTTAGTGTAATGAGATTTACCCCATTCAATCCCCGCCTCCTTCCATCTCCTTCCTGTTCCCCTTTTTAAGGAGGTAGTTTTTTTACATCATTCTATCTGAGTCATAGAAAATTCTGAGTATGTGTCACTTCTAGCTAAGTACATTCTTTCTAATAGAGTTAAAATTCTTGAGAGTTATTAGAGTCTTTCTCCCAAGTGGGGTTAAAGTCAGTTATGTCCATTGCTCTTTGAAATATCTGTTTCATATTATTTCTGAGGGAAAACCAAGAGACCTTAGCACATTGCCTGGCTTCTACCAGCCATCTTGACCAGAAGTCCCAATGCAAAATGTTTAAATAAAAAATTAGCAAAGGGATTACAGCAATGTGAGGTCAGATTTATACTAGCAATGCAGGGGTGGTTCAATTTTAGGAAGATTATCAACATAGCTGATCATATCAATAACAAATAAGAGAAATCTCAATAGATGCAGAAAAAGATCTTTTGACAAAATATAACACCTCTTCCTATTAAAAATAATTTTTTAGGTTTTTGCAAGGCAAATAGGGTTAAGTGACTTGCCCAAGACCACACAACTAGGTCATTATTAAGTGTCTGAGACTGGATTTGAACCCAGGTACTCCTGACTCCAGGGCCGGTGCTTTATCCACAGTGCCACTTAGCTGCCCCTCCTATCAAAAATATTATAGAACAAAGGCATAAATAATTTTAACATAATAATTATTATCTATGTAAAACCATCAACTAGCTACTGGTTGTTCAGTGGTTCACTTGAATTGTAAAATTCAAACCCCTTTCAATGATCATTAAAGTCTTTCACTTTTTCAAATTCAAATGTACCCCTATAATAATATTACACATTACACCCATGCATCACCCCTTTGATAGTTAGGCAAAATATCCTTTTTGTGTGTTTCTGAAATCCACAAAATTTTTCATAGGCTGATCCCCTGCCAACAACATATTAATTTCTCTACTTTATCTTGTAGAAGCTCTAATTTGCTTTAAATCTCTCTTCATTACTACTTCTGACAAGAATCTTTCTTCATTTCCTTAGCCATTGTTAACTCATACCACCTCAACCTTTATTTTGCATGTATTTTCTATATACTTAAATGTGTACATGTAATTTCCTATGTTTTGTATATATATTAAGTATACATGTTAGTTTTATTAAGTTAGCATCTTTCTTCTCTATCTTTGCACAATATAGAGAACATTATATATAGTTGCATCAATATTGGTTTAAGAAAAAATTTGAGAGACTAAATCATTATGACTGTTAATAATACTCAAAATTAACTATAAAGTCGATATGCAGGCATTATCCATATCCAGGGGGGGAAATCTAATAAATAGAAGTATAGTAGGAATTATTTTACATAGATATGTTTATAAATATACACATATACACACAGATATATGTATAATGGTTGACACTGGGGAAGAAAAAAATGATATGATAACTTTATGATATGTTTAAAAGGAATAGCAGGTTATACATAATTAATTTGAAGTTTCATGTGTAATTACCTTTTTTAAATTAAACTAAGTCACAGGAATATGTTTTTTATTCTATAACATAAAAAGAATATAAATAAAAATTTTAAAAGAGAAGTCAATTGATCAAACGAGAAACTAGGCTCTGGGGCTGAGGGTGATGAGAGAAACTTATGGTCCAATATGCTCCAGGCTGAGGTAGAGAGATAACATTATTATAAAATCACGAGCACAAAATGAGAGAAATTAAGATTCGGTGGACTCTCTTGAAAATCATCAACAAAAGCTGGATACCATATTTTAAAAATTATAAAAAACTGCTCAGAAGTAATAAAGGTAATAAGCAAATGAAATTAGAAATTTCTCAAATAAATCCCAAATTGAATATATATATATATATATATATATATATATATATATATATAAATATATATATACATATATGTATATTAATCCAAATATATATCTCAGTCAAAAAAAACAGTAAAAATATACATGTTGAAAGAGTTAAGAGACTTCCTGCCAAGATGGCGGAGTAGACAGGCAGAGTTTAATGTATCCTGATCTTTTCCCATCTATTATATGAAACAAACTTCTTAACAGAAACCTGATCCACAAAACCCAAAAAGAAAAACCAGAAGAAAGAATATGTACCTCAGGATTTGTCTTCCACAGCCATGGGTGAGTCCAGTCACAGGGGGTGGATAAGCTGCGGATCATTCTGATTAGTGACAGAGTTGGAGCTTGGACAGCCTGAGGACCTGAGAGCTGGACCTGCTTGATGGGGGAGGGGAGGGGGCTAGAGCTTGGTCCACCGCAGGGTTTTGGGTCAACTAGGAAGCAGAGGCATCAGTGTTAGAGCTTAACAACGGGGTTGGGGGTGGGGAGAGTTCTAGTGCAGGAGAGCTGTGGACATCATCCCAGGGGGCTCCTCTGGTCTGAGGAACTCCAAGTCCATGGCTCCACTATACCTGAGGCCTCTTCCCAGAACAAACACTATTACAGACTAGGCATAGGAGTGTGAGCAGAAGAACCAGCCCAGCTGACAATAAGGAGAGGGATGACCTCACACCAGGGTAAAGCCTACCACTGATTGAAGAAAAAAGTATTTAACAGCTCCAATCACTCCCTCCAGCCTAAGGGAGTAGGCCTCAATCAAGGTCACAGACATTCCAGAGAAAGCAACCACCACCTCCTACTGGCCAGCTGGAGGTACTGCACAAAGTGAGTTAAGCCTCTAGGGATCCCAACATCAAACTTCTGTGAACCAGCCCCTCCCCACCTCAAGGTCTTAGCAAAATGAAGAAAAGTCAGTGGAAAGGTGGATCCATAGAAAAATTCTAGGAAGGAAAGGACCCTAACTCAGAGAGACCTAGTACCTCTGAGGAGAATATGATCTGGTCTCCAGCACAGAAAGACTTGCTTGATGAAATAAGGATGGAGGTTAAAAATCAATTGAAAAATTTGGGAAAAGAAACCCAAGAGAAGATAAACACCTTGTAACAAGAAAACAAATCACTGGAAAATACAATTGGATAAATACAAAATGAGAATAATTCTCTCAAATACTCAATTGGTAAAATGAAAAGGTCATTCAAAATTAGAATTGACCAACTGTAAAAGGAGTTGCAAAAGCTAAATGAAGAAAACTCTCTAAAAATAATGGGGTCTACAGAAAGTAATGATTTCATGAGAGAGCAGGAGCCTTTTAAACAAAACAAAAAAATAGAAAAAAATAGAAGAAAATGTAAAATACCTCATCAGCAAAACCACTGACCTCGAGAATAGATTGAGGTGGGGAAATCTGAGAATTATTGGACTGCCTGAAAACATTGAAGAGGAAAAACAAAAGCCTGGCTTAATATTACAGGATGTAGTGATGGGAAATTGCCCTGATATCATGGAACCAGAGGGCAAAGTAGTTATTGCAAGAATACACTGATCCCCTCCAGAAAGAGATCTTAAAATGAAAACACTAAGGAATGTTGTGGCCATATTCCAGAACTATCAGATAGAGGAGAAAATCCTGCAAGCAGCCAGAAAGAAACAATTTAAATACCAAGGAGCCACAGTAAGGATTACATAGGACCTGGATGCATCAACATTAAAGGATTGAAGGGCCTGGAACAAGATGTTCTGAAGAGCAAGGGAGCTTGGAATGTAGTCAAGAATCTAATAGCTCACAAAGCTCAGCCTTCTTTTTCAGGGGAAAAGATGGACTTTTAATGAAATGGAAGAATTCCAGGAATTCCTGATGAAAACACCAGAGGTAAATAGAAAATTTGGTCATCAAACAGGATGTTCAAGAGACACATGAAAAGGTAAAAAAAAGAGGAGTAAAGAAAAAAAAAAACTGCTATCCAGTAAGTTGAAAGTGGCTATATCCCAGCATGGGAAAAAGATTCTCATCTCTTGAGAATTATAACTCTAACAGAGAGAATATACCTAGCCAGAAGTGATGGACATTCATGACTTATCCATGAGACTGCTATCCAATGGGATGAAACTGGCTATAACCCTCCATGGGAGAAAAACTCTGATAACTCTCAAGAACTGTAACTATTAGATAGAATGTATTTAGCTTGAAGTGATGGATACTCCAAATTTTCTATGACTCAGATAGAATGATTTTAAAACACCTCCTATTTAAAAAGGGGGAGAGGAAGGAAATGGGAGGAGGGAGGGGATTGAATGGGGTAAATGTCATTACATTAAGAGGTACAAAATTCCTAGGGTAATAGATGGGAAGGAGGGAGGAGATGAAAAACACCTGAATCTTCTGCTCAACAGCCTTGGCTTAAAATTAACTTTCACACTACCCAGTTAATTTAAAAAATATGTTATCTTTCAAGTATTAAAAGGGGAAAGGGGAAAGGGGGCAGAGCAAGGGAGGGGGAGAAAAAGGGGAACTAACAGAAGGAAGGGAAGGAGAAAAGGGAAAATGGGAAAGGGAAAAGAAAGTGGAGGGGGTGGATATAGGAGGGCAAACACACACTGAAGGGGGTGGTATTCAGAAATCACATACTGGAGAATAAGGATAAAGGGGGAAGCGGAAAATACAAACAGAGGGAAGATAGCATGGAGAGCAATAATCAGTTAGTAATCATAACTTTCAATGTGAATGGGATAAACTCTCCCTTAAAACATAATGAATACCAGAGTGGATTAAAAACCAGAACCCTACAATATGCTGTTTACAATAAACTCATTTGAAGCAGAGAGATACATATAGAGTCAAGGTAAAAGGTTGGAGCAAAATTTATTTTGCTTCAGCTGAAATGAAAAAAGCAGGGGTAGCAATCCTTATCTCAGACAAAGCTGCTGCAAAAATAGATGGCATTAAAAGAGATAAGGAAGGAAACTATATCCTAATAAAAGGTACCATAGACAATAAAATGATTTCAATACAGAATATTTATGCACTCAATGGGATAGCACCCAAATTCTTAGAGAAGTAGTTCTCTACAGGCAGAAATAGACAGCAAAACCCTACTTGTGGGAGACCTCAACCTCCTGCCCTCATATCTAGATAAATCAAATCATAAAATCAACAAGAAAGAAGTTAAGGAGGTAAATAGATTGTTAGAAATACTGGATATGATAGACTTATGGGAGAAATTGAATGGGGATAGAAAGAAATATACCTTTTTCTCTGCAGTACATGGAACTTATACAAAAATTGGCCATGTCCTAGGACATAAAAACCCTAATGATCAACTGCAGAAAGGCAGAAATAGTGAATACATCTTTCTCAGATCACTCAGATCAATAAAAGTCCTATGCAATATTGGGCTAGGGAGATATAGACCCAGAACTAATTGAAAACTGAATAACCTCATTTTAAAGAATGAGTGGATCAAGGGGCAGCTAGGTGGCACAGTGGATAAAGCACCAGCCCTGGAGTCAGGAATACCTGGGTTCAAATCTGGTCTCAGACATTTAGTAATTACCCAGCTGTGTGGCCTTGGGCAAGCCACTTAACCTCATTTGCCTTGAAAAAAACCTAAAAACAAAGAATTAGCAGATCAAACAACAAATAATAGAATGAATTAATTATTTTATCCTTGATAATGACAATAATGAAACAACATACAAAAACCTATGGGATTCACTCAAAGCAGCTGTCAGGGGATATATAATATCTTTAAATGCTTATATGAATAAATTAGAGAAAGAAAAAATCAATAAACTAAATATACAACTAAAAAAGAACAAATTAAAAATCCCCAATTAAATACCAACTTAGAAATTCTAAAAATTAAAGGAGAAATTCATAAAATTGAAAATAAAAACTATTGAATTAATAAATCAAACCAAAAGTTGGTTTTATGAAAGAACCAATAAAATTGATAAATCTCTCATCAATTTGATTTAAAAAAGAAAGAAGAAAACCAAATTGTTAGTATCATAAATGAAAAAGGGTAAATTACCACCAATAAAGGGGAAATTAAAGAAATAATTGTGAATTATTTTGCTTAACTCTATGCCAATAAATTTGACAATCTAAGTGAAATGGATGAAGATTTACAAAATATAAGTTACCCAGGTTAAATGAAGAGAAGATAAAATACCTAAACAACCCTATCTTAGAAAAAGAATTTCAACAAGCTATCATTGAACTCCCCAAGAAGAAAATATCCAGGGCCTTACGGATTCACACGTGAATTATACTAAACATTTAAGGAACAATTGGTTCCAATTCTATTTCTTGGGAAACTTCTTGGGAAAAATAGGTGAAGACAGAACTGTGCCTAACTCTTTCTATGAATCCAATATGGTGCTGATACCTAAACCAGGAAGAGTTAAAACAGAGAAAGAGAATTATATACCTATCTCCCTTATTAATATAGATGCAAAAATCTTAAACAAAAATCTTAGAAAAATGATTCCAAGTTATCACTAGGATAATATATTTTGACCAAGTAGGATTCATCCCAGGAATGCAAGGTTGGTTCGATTTTAAGAAAACTGTTAGTATAATCAATTATATCAACAATTATATGATCATATCAATAGATGCTGACAAACCTTTTGACAAAATACAGCACCCATTCCTAATAAAAACACTAGAGAGTGTAGGAATAAATGGACTGTTTCTTAAAATAATAAGAATATCTATCTGAAACCATCAGCAAGTATTATATTCATTTGGGAGAGGCTAGAGACTTGCCCCATAAGATCAGGGGTGAAACAAGAATGCCCATTATCCCTACTACTAATCAATATCGTATTAGAAATGATGGTTTCATCAATTAGAAAAGCAAAAGAAATTGAAAGAATTAGACTCACACCGCACACCATATGCAAAGATGAGATGCAAATGGATATAGGATTTAGATATATAAACAATACTATAAGCAAATTAGAAGATCAAGGACTAGTTTACCTCTCAGCTGTATGGAAAGGGAAGAAGTTTATGACTACTGAAGAGATGGAGAACATCACTCAGAACAAAGTAGATGATTTGGGTTACAATAAATTAAAAAGTTTTTGCACAGACAAATCCACTGCAACCAATATCAAGAGAAATGTAGTAAACTGGGAAAGAATCTTTACAACAAGTGTTTCTGAACAAAGGACACATTTCTAAAATATATAGTGAACTAAGTCGTTTTTTTTTTTTTTTTTAAGAAAGACCTTTGCCCAATTGACAAATGGTCGAAGGATATGCAAAGGCAGCTTACACATGTGGTGATCAAAGCAATCCATAGTCATATGAAAAACTGCTCTAAATCTTTACTTATTAGAGAAATGCAAATTAAACCATCTCTGAGGTACCATCTCACCTTTCCCAGACTGGCCAATATGACTAGAAAGAATAATGATCATTGTTGGAAAACTTGTGGGAAATCTGGGACACTATTGCATTGTTGGTGGAGCTGTGAACTCATCCAACCTTTCTGGAGAGAAATTTGGAACTATGTTCAAAAGGCAACAAAAATGTGCCTACCCTTTGATCCAGCAATACCATTACTGGGTCTATACCCTGAAGAGATCATGAAAAAGGGTAAAAATATCCATTGTACAAAAATATTCATAGCAGCCTGTTTGTGGTGGCAAAGAATTAGAAATCAAGTAAATATCCTTCAATTGCGGAATGGCTTAGCAAACTTTGGTATATGTGTGTCATGGAACACTATTGTTCTATTAGAAACCAGGAGGGATGGGAATTCAGGGAAGCCTGGAGTGATTTGCTTGAACTGATGTTGAGTGAGATGAGCAGAACCAGAAAAACACTACACCCTAACAGCAACATGGGAGTGATGATCAACCTTGATGAACTCACTCATTCCATCAATGCACCAATCAGAGACAATTTGGGGCTTTCTTCAAAGGAGAATGCCATCTGTATCCAGACTGTGGAATTTGAACAAAGACCAAGGACTATTACCATAAATTAAGGGAAAAAAGCTGCTATCTTATTTTCTGATCTTCCTATCTCTTATACTTTATGTTTCTTCCTTACGGATATGATTTCTCTCTCAACACTTTCAATTTGGATCAATGTATACCATGGAAACAATGTAAAGACTGACAAATTGCCTTCCGTGGGGTGTGGCGGGAGGGAAGTAAGATTAGGGAGAAAAGTTGTAAAACTCAAAATACATAAAATCTTTAAAAAAAAGAAAGAGTTAAATAGGGAAACTACTTTATATTTGATGATTCCATAAGTAATATCAGTGTTAACTATGCATGTCCTAAATGGCAAAATATCTACGTACCTAGATGAAAAAAATCATTACATTACAGGAGAAAATAGAAAAATAAAAATTTTGGCAATGGTAATGTTCCCCTTATAGAAATTTAACAAAAATATAAAAAGAAAAAAGAAGACTTCTGGCCAAGATGGCGGAGAGAAGAGAGGCACAGTTCTAAAGTCTCCTGATCTCTTCCCCATCTATCACATGAAACAAACCTCTTAAAAGAATTTCGAACCTGGAAACCCAGAAAAAAAAGCCAGGAGAGGAAAATCTAGCTCAGGATTTGTCTCCTTCAGCAGCCTTGGCTGAGTAACGGCAGGTGAGTCTGGGCTCCGAGGGAAGATCAGCTCGGGATCAGCCAGATTAGCAGCTGAATTGGAACCAGGAGTCTGAGAGCCCAAGAGCCAGACCTGCTGGATCAACAATAGGGCTGTATGAAGGGGGCTTGGGTCCGTGGGGAAGCAGAGGCGCTGGTGTTGGTGCTGTCCCCCTGGAGCTTGGGGAAGGGGCTTCTGGGAGAGGTCTGGTGCAGGAGAGCTGCGAACTCCATCTCTGGGCTCCTCAGGTCTGAGAAACTCTGAGTCCATGCTTCCATTGCACAGAGGCCTCCTCCCAGACAAATGCAAACTAATTTTGCCTCAGGCCCAGGTTTGTGAGCAGAAGAACCAGCCCAGCTGAGGTATGACCTCAGGCCAGGGTAAAGCCCACCATTGATTGAAGGCAAAAGAATTCAATAGTTCCAACTCCTCCCTTTGGGCAAAGGGAGAAGGCCTCCCAACCAAGGTCACAGACACTCCAGAGAGGGCAACCAGCACCTTCTACTAGCCAGCCAGAGAAACTGCAATCAGTAGAGCCTTTAGCGAATCCCAAGCCCAGGTGAATCAGCCCCACCCCCCAACTCAAGGTCTTAGCATAATGAAGAAGGGTCAACGGAATGGTGGATCCATAGAAAAATTCCTGGAAGGGAAAGACCCCAACTCAGAGAGACCTGGAACCTCTGAGGAGAATACAATCTGGTCTCCAGCACAGAAAGACTTCCTTGAAGAAATAAAGAAGGGGCTTAAAAATTTGGGAGAGACAATTAATATCTTGCAACAAGAAAAAAAAAGCCTTAGAAAGTACAATTGGACAAACACAAAGGGAGAATAAATCTCTCAGATCCTCAAATGAGCAAATGCAAAAAGAAATTAATTCTCTCAAAACCTCAATTGGTCAAATGGAAAGCTCTTTCAAAATTAGAATTGACCAATTGGAAACGGAGTTGCAAAAGGTTAATGAAGAAAACTCCTCCCCCCAAAAAAAAGAATGGAGTCTACAGAAACTAATGACTCCATGAGACAGCAAGAGTCAGTTAAACAAAATCAAAAAATAGAAAAAATAGAAGCAAATGTAAAATACCTCATCAGCAAAACTACTGACCTCGAGAATAGATGGAGGAGGGGCAACCTGAAAATTATAGGACTTCCTGAAAACATTGAATAGGAAAAAAGCCTGGACTTAATATTACAGGATCTAGTGATGGAAAACTGCCCTGATATCATGGAATATTGGAGGGCAAAGTAGTTATTGAAAGAGTACATCGATCCCCACCAGAAAAATTCCTAAAATGAAAACACCAAGGAATGGTGTGGCCAAACTGCAGAACTATCAGATAAAAGAGAAAATCCTGCAAGCAGCCAGAAAGAAGCAATTTAAATATCAAGGAGCCACAGTAAGGATCACACAGGACCTGGCTGCATCAACTTTAAGGGATCGAAGGGCCTGGGATGAGATATTTCAAAGAGCATGGGAGCTTGGAATGCAGCCAAGAATCTACTTTCGTGCAAAGCTGAGCCTTCTCTTCAAGGGAAAAAGATGGACATTTAACGAAATGAAAGAGTTCCAAAAATTTCTGATGAAAAGACAAGAGCTAAAAAGAAAATTTGGATATCAAACAGGAGGTTCAAGAGACACATGAAAAGGTAAAAAAAAGGGGGGGGCGGTAAAAGGAAAAACAATGCAATCCAGTAAGTTGAAACTGGCTATATTCCAGCATGGGGGTGGGGGGGAAGAGACTCTCATAAATCCTGAGAAATGTAACTCTAACAGAGAGAATACACCTAGCCAGAAATGATGGATATCCATGACCTATCCATGAGACTGCTATCTAATGGGATGTCACTGGCTTTAACCCCACTTGGAAGAAAGGCTCTAATAACTCTCAGGAATTTTGACTCTATCCAATAGAATATACTGAACTAGAAGGGACAGACACTCAGAATTTTCTATGACCTAGATAGAATGATCTAAAAAAATACACTACCTCCCTAAAAAGGGGGACAGGAAAGAGATGGGAGGAGGGAGGGGACTGAATGGGACAAATTTCATTACACTAAGAGGTACAAAAATCCTATGGTAATAGAGGGGAAGAAGGGAGCAGAGGAGAAACACCTGAATCTTCTTCTCATCAGACTTGGCTTAAAGTCAACCTACACATACTCAGTAAACTTATAAAACATCTAACCTTTCAAGTATTAAAAGGGGAAAAGGGGAGGGGGGGATGGAGAAAGGGAAGTGGAGTGGAGGAAATAAGGGGAAATAACAAAAGGAAGGGAAGGGAAAAGGGAAAAAGGGAAAGGGGAAAGAAAGGGGACGGTGTGATATAGGAGGGCAACCATACTGAAGGGGGTGGTATTCAAAAACAAAATACTGGGGAATATGCATGAAAGGGGGGGAAAGGGGTAAAAATACAAACAGAGGGAAGATAGCACAGAGTGCAATAAAGAATTAGTAATCATAACCTTGAATGTGAATGGGATGAACTCTCCCATAAAACATAAGGAAATAGCAGAGTGGATTAAAAACCAGAATCCTACAATATTCTGCTTACAAGAAACTCATTTGAAGCTGAGAGATACATATAGAGTAAAGGTCAAAGGTTGGAGCAAAATATATTTTGCTTCAGCTGAAGTAAAAAAAAGCAGGGGTAGCAATCCTTATCTCAGATAAAGTAGCAGCAAAAATAGATAGCCTTAAAAGAGATAAGGAAGGAAACTTTATCCTCCTAAAACGTACCATAGACAATAAAGTCATTTCAATATTGAATGTATATGCACCCAGTGGGACAGCACCCAAATTCTTAAAGGACAAGCTGAAAGAATTACAGGAAGACATAGACAACAAAACTCTACTAGTAGGAGACCTCAACCTCCCACTAACAGATCTAGATAAATCAAATCATAAAACAAACAAGAAAGAAATTAGGGAGGTAAATATCTTGTTACAAAAATTAGATATGGTAGACTTATGGAGGAAACTGAATGGGGATAGAAAGAAATATACCTTTTTCTCTGCAGTACATGGAAGTTATACAAAAATTGACCATGTACTAGGACATAAAAACCTAATGATCAACTGCAGAAAGGCAGAAATAGTGAATACATCTTTCTCAGATCACAATGCAATAAAAGTCATATGCAACACTGGGCCAAGGAGATATAGACCCAGAGCAAACTGGAAACTGAATAACCTCATCTTAAAAAATGAGTGGGCCAAAAAACAAATTATAGAAAAAATTAACCTTTTTATCCTAGATAATGATAATAATGAAACAACATAACAAAACCTATGGGATTCATTCAAAGCAACTTTCAGGGGATATATTATAGCTCTAAATGCTTATATGAATAAATTGGAGAAAGAGGAAATCAATGAACTAAACATGCAACTAAAAAAATTAGAGAAACAACAAATCAAATATCCCCAAATACCAAATTAGAAATTTTAAAAATTAAAGGAGAAATTAATAAAATCAAAAACAAAAAACTATTGAATTAATAAATAAAACCAAAAGTTGGTACTATGAAAAAACCAATAAAACTGATAAACCTCTGGCCAATTTGATTAAAAAAAGAAAGAAGAAAACCAAATTGCTAATATTATAAATGAAAAAGGTGGACTCACCCCCAATGAGGAGGAAATTAAAGTAATAATTTGAAATTATTTTGCCCAACTCTATGCCAATAAATTTGATAATCTAAGTGAAATGGATGAGTATTTACATAAATATAAGTTTCCCAGGTTAAATGAAGAAGAGATTAAATACCTAAACAACCCTATCTCAGAAGAAGAAATTCAACAATCCATTATTGAACTCCCTAAAAAAAAATCTCCAGGGCCTGATGGATTCACAAGTGAATTCTACCAAACATTTAAGGAAAATTTGGTTCCAATCCTATATAAACTCTTTGAAAAAATATGGAAAGATGGAACTCTGCCTAACTCTTTCTACGAAACCAATATGGTACTGTTACCTAAACCAGGAAGAGTTAAAACAGAGAAAGAAAATTTTAGACCTATTTCCCTGATGAATATAGATGCAAAAATCCTAAATAAAATCTTAGCAAAATGACTACAACAAGTCATCACTAGGATAATACATTATGATCAAGTAGGATTTATTCCAGGAATGCAGGGTTGGTTCAATATTAGGAAAACTGTTAGTATACTCAATAACAAATCTATCAGAAATAATATGATCATATCAATAGATGCTAAAAAAGCTTTTGACAAAATACAGCATCCATTCCTATTAAAAACACTAGAGAGTGTAGAATAAATGGACTGTTCCTTAAAATAATTTGCATTATCTATCTGAAACCATCAACAAGCATTATATTCAATGGGGAGAGGCTAGAGGCATTCCCAATAAGATCAGGGGTCAAACAAGGGTGCCCATTATCACCACTACTATTCAATATTGTATTAGAAATGTTAGCATCAGCAATTAGAGAAGGAAAAAGAAATTAAAGGAATTAGAATTGGGAAGGAAGAGACAAAACTCTCACTCTTCACAGATGACATGATGGCCTACTTAGAGAATCCCAAGAAATCATCTAAAAAACTACTGGAAGCAATTAGCAATTTTAGCAAAGTTGAAGGTTATAAAATAAACCACCATAAATCCTCAGCTTTTCTATATATGTCTAGCAAGAAACAGCAGGAAGAGCTAGAAAGAGAAATCCCATTCAAAGTAACCTCAGACAGTGTAAAATATTTGGGAGTCTATTTGCCAAGACAGACTCAGAATCTTTTTGAAAACAATTATAAAACACTTCTCACACAAATTAAATCAGATTTAAATAACTGGGCAAATATCAACTGCTCATGGATAGGTAGAGCTAATATAATAAAAATGACAATTCTACCAAAACTAAACTATCTGTTTAGTGCCCTACCAATCAAAATTCCAAAAAATTACTCTAATGAGTTAGAAAAAATTGTAAGTAAATTCATATGGAGAAATAAAAAGTCAAGAATTGCTAGGAGCTTAATGAAAAAAATGCAAACGAAGGTGGCTTAGCACTACCCAATCTAAAATTATATTATAAAGCATCAGTCATCTGGTATTGGCTAAGAAATAGAGTGGTGGACCAGTGGAACAGACTAGGTGTAAAAACAGGAGAGGAGTATAGTAATCTGCTGTTTGATAAACCCAAAGAGTCCAGCCACTGGGATAAAAACTCCCTCTTTGATAAAAACTGCTGGGATAATTGGAAGTTAGTATGGAAGAAACTTAGATTAGACCAACACCTCACACCCTTTACCAAGATAAGATCCAAATGGTTACAGGACATAGACATAAAAAACAATACTATAAGCAAATTAGAAGATCAAGGACTAGTCTACCTGTCAGATCTATGGAAAGGGGAACAGTTTATGACTAAGGAAGAGTTGGAGAACATCACTAACAACCAATTAAGATGATTTCGATTACATGAAATTAAAAAGCTTTTGCACAGATATAACCAATGTAATCAAGATCAAAAGAAAAGTAGTAAATTGGGAAACAATCTTTACAATTAATGATTCTGACAAAGGACTCATTTCTAAAATATACAGAGAACTGAGTCATATTTTTAAAACAAAAACCATTCCCCAATTGACAAATGGTCAAAGGATATGTGAAGGCAATTTACAGATGAGGAGATCAAAACAATCCATAGCCATATGAAAAAATATTCTAAATCATTAATTATTAGAGAAATGCAAATTAAAGCTTCTCTGAGGTACCACCTCACACCTCTCAGATTGGCCAGTATGACCAGGAAGGATAATGATCATTGTTGGAAGGGATGTGGGAAATCTGGGACACTACTACACTGTTGGTGGAGCTGTGAACTCATCCAACCCTCCTGGAGAGCTATTTGGAACTATGCCCAAAGGGCAACAAAAATGTGCATACCCAATGACCCAGCAATACCACTACTGTGTCTATGCCCTGAAGAGATGAGGAAAAAGGGTAAAAACATTACTTGTACAAAAATATTTTTAGCAGCCCTGTTTATGGTGGCAAAGAATTGGAAATCCAGTAAATGTCCTTCAATTGGGGAATGGCTTAGCAAATTGTGGTATATGTATGTCATGGAACACTATTGTTCTATTAGAAACCAGGAGGGACGGGATTACAGGGAAACCTGGAGGGATTTGCATGAACTGATGCTGAGTGAGATGAGCAGAACCAGAAAAACACTGTAAACCCTAACAGCAACATGGGAGTAATGTTCAACCTTGAAGGAGTTGCTCATTCCATCAGCGCAACAATTGGGAACAATTTTGGGCTGTCTGCAAAGGAAAGTACCATCTGTATCCAGATAAGGAGCTGTGGAGTTTGAACAAAGTACAAAGACTATTCCCTTTTATTTGGAAAAAAAACCCAGATATCTTATTGCCTAATCTGGTTACCTCTGAGAATTCTGTTCTCTTTAAGGATATGATTTCTCTCTCATCACACCCAATTTGGATCAAGTTACAACATGGAAACAAAGTAAAGACTGATGGAGTGCTATCTGTGGGGTGGGGGTGGGGGGAGGGAAGCAAGATTGGGAGAAAATTATAAAACTCAAATAACATCCTTAATAAAAAAAGAAAAGAAAGATCTGAGTTCAATTTTTAGAAAATTGGATGGACCTCTTCTGCCATAGAGCACATTTATATTAACTCCTGATATTTCAGTAACTATGATACCTTTAGATATAATGTAATTTCTCCATCTTATCTGTCATTTGTTTCTTTAATTAGTTATTTTCTTCCATTTGTATATTTATATTTTCATGTTACAAAATTTCCCTCCACCTTCCTTGCCACCCCTTCCCCATAGTAGGGAACAGCCAGGTTTGCATTTTACATGCATATTTAGTTAAAAACATTTGCAAAGTAGTAATTTTTGGCATTAGGAATTAGGATTAGTCAAAAGAGATACATAAGAGATATTTTTTTATAAAGTGTTCATTAGATTTTGTAGGGGTATTTTTTTTTCTTTGTGTTTTGTTGTTTTCTTTTTCTTCCTCTGGTTGGGGATAATATACACCATTATCAGTCTAACACAGTTGTCCTAGCTCTCTGGATTGTCAAGAGGAGTGGCTTCCATCTAAGTTGTTCATCTCATTATGCTGTTGATGTATATATTGTTCTCTTGGTTGTACTACCTTTGCTCATCATCAGATCCCATAAATTATGCCATGCTTCTCTAAAGTCTTACCATTCATGGTTTCTTATAGAACATTAATATTCCACAGTATTCATGTACCATAACTTGTCTAGCCATTCCCCAATTGATGGGCTTCCCCTTAATTTTCAATTCTCTGCCACTACAAAAGGACCTGCTATGAATATTTGGAACATGTAGGACTTTTCTCATTTTTTACAATTTCTTCTGCATATAGTCCTAGAATTAGAATTTCTAGGTATGTAAAGTTTTATTGCTCCTTGGGCATAGTTCCATATTGCTCTCCATAAAGGTTGGATTTGTTCACAACTCAACCAACAATGGATCAATGTCTCAATCCTCCCACAACTTCTCTAATATTGATCATCTTTCCTTTTTCTCATCTGGGCTAATCTAGAAGGTGTGAGATGATTTCTCATTATTTTAATTTGCATTTCTCTAATCAATAGTTATTTGGAGCATTTTTTCATATGATTATATATAGCTTTAATTTCTTCATTTGAAAACTGTCTATTGACCATTTATCAATTGGGGCATGAATTGTGATCTTATAACTTTGATGCAATTCTTTATATAGTTTAGAAATGGGACCCTTATCAGTATCCTAGTTGTAAAGATTGTTTCCAAGCTTTCTGTTTTTCTTCTAATTTTGGCAGCATTTATTCTATTAATGGAAAATAATGTGTTCTAATTTATAATGTGCTCTAATTCTTGTTTTGTCATAAATTTATCCCCTTTTCCATAGATCAGTTAGATAATTTTTTGTTCTATTAATTTATCTAAGGTATCACTCTTTATGTCTAAATCTCATACCCATTTTGAACTTATTTTGGTATAGGATGTGAGATGTGGATCTTTTCCTTTGCCTAGTTTTTGCCAGACTATTTTCTAGTTTTCCCCACAATTTTTTTTCAAATCTACCCTTATCTTTTAACATTTTCAAAGCTAGTTTTACTTTGTCTGATATGCTTGAAGCATATTAATTTTATTCTATCCTCTCATTTTAAATCTGTGAATTTTCATGTTTCAATTATGTTTCTTGTAATGCTTTTATTTCTATTTTATTCTGATCTTCCTGCATTTTACAGATAGGTTTAATCCTTTCTCTCATCACATGCTCTTATTCTTTGCTCCCTTCTTTACCTACTTCTCTTCACACTGAAGAAATGGTAGTGAAAGAAAGGAATACAATCAACACTGGCAATCTAAAATTACATGGGTGTGATCCCAATACCCTGTCCCTTCTATCTTTTCTACAGTAGTGGAGATTCTCAATATTATTTCTATCTTGTTCTTTTCTCTCTTTAATTTTATATGAAATTCTTTCTTAAATTAAAATTTATTCTGCTTATGACTATTCACTAATTGACTCATTCCATCTCTCAAGGACTATACTCTTTACTTCCTCTCCAAACCTGTTTTCTTGTTAAGTTTAACTTGTTTTTATACCAAAACTTTTTGTGTCTAATCCAAGTCATTTAATTTCTTATTGTCCTGGTCAATTCCTTAAGGATTAAGGTTGAATATTAGGTACTTTAATCATAATTTCATCTTTAAAACAGTGTAGGAATCAATGAGGAAAAATTCTAATTTGGATAATTGTCTCACTATAAAAGAAGAATTGGTTGTTGAAGCTGAAATGATTGGTGTCATGGGGGAAGTGACTTCCTCCAGTACTTTGTGATTGAACGGTTAAAAACTGGGCATAACCAGTTAACAACTTTATATTTATGAGAGAGCAGATTTCAAAGGTTTGATGAGTAAGATCTTCTGCATGAAATTCTACAGACATCAGCCCATGGTAGATGGATAACCTGTAAAATTAGGTTATGGAGATGTAAGGACAATTTCAAACAGGAAGAAACAAAACAAAACAGAAGTTACCTAAAAAGTTTGTTGGGGGGGGGGGGCAGTTAGATGGCAAAATGGATAGAACACTGGCCCTGGAGTCAGAAGTACCTGATTTCAAATCTGGCCTTAGACACTTAATAATTACCTAGCTGTGTGGCCTTAGGTAAGCTACTTAGCCCCCATTTGCCTTGTAAAAAAATTAAAAAAAAAAGACGTTTGTTGTGGATGCAAAGAGGATGATGATACATTCAATACTGTGTATAGTGAATATGGAAAAAAGAGCAGATAACGAAGGGTGACACTTTTAAGAATAATTCAGAATGAACTGGATCTGGTGAGGATAAAGTTATATTTGCAGAAAGAACAGAATTAAAGTACAATTAGGATCAGTACTTGAAATAGATATCAAGATCATAAACTTCAAAAGAAAACAAAAAATTTGTTCAATTGTTATTTTTACTTCTCTTTTAACTATGAAGGACAATGAAACTTGAAATAATAAAAAAAAATAAAAAACCAACCTGATGAAGCTGATTGAACACTTTATAAAAATTATCTCTTTTGTATCTTTTTCTCTTAAATCCTAATTCATCATACCACAAATGACTAATATGTAAACATATTTATCCAAGTAAGCATGTTCAATGCTAATGTTATTGTTTGCTGCTGAGGGGAGGGAGGTAGGAAGGGAGGGTTGAATGAAACTTTGTACCTTAAAAATATACTTGTGCATAGTGATGAAAATAAATAACTATATTTTTTTAAAAAAAGCAAATACAAAAAAAGCAAACAAATTTACTTAAAAAAAAGCACAAAAAACTTGCAATGGGGTAATTAGTGAAATTAAGTTTAGGGAGCTGGGTGACGCATTGGATAGAGCATCTGAGTATGAAGAACTCGTTTCAAATCCAGCCTCAGACATTAGTTGGATGAATTTTTACAAATCATTCATTTCTTTTAACCTCAGTTTCATCATCGGTATTATGATCTGGAGAAGTAAAAGGCAAACTATTTCAGTATTTTTGTCAAAAAAAAAACTCTAGAGTCAGACACACCTAATCTACAAAATCCAAGTAAAGTACAAAGACCATTTTGCTATTTTTGATAAATTTAAGTCAACCTATCAATTCAACAACCAGATCCTATTAAGAATTCACTATATGTCATACACTGTATTACGTTCTGGCACTACAAGCACAAAATGGAGCCATTACAAGTGTATTAAAACTCATGCTATATTCCATTTTCAAGGTAAAGCAGCTATAGAATATGCATAAAATATATAGTCATTAAGAAAGTGCAGAAACAACTGAAGAAAATAGGGAGACAAACTTCTTGAAAGTGGTTGAAGGTTGAACTGAGATTTGAAGGAGTACATTTCAAAAATATGGAATAGTTTGTACAAGTAAGGCAAAAAAGTAGGAGATAGAATAATATCATTGAGGGCAGCAAACAGGCCAGTTTGAAATATACAGTGAATAAATGAAAATAAAATGAACTATCTTTTAAAGACAGGTATTTTGTGTTATATTTCATATAAAGAGCTTGTGTTTTTTCTTAGTCTAGTAGGTAAACTGTATACTTGCATAGTAAAATAATGGATACATGTTATATATATATATATATATATATATATATATACACACACACACACATATATATATATATATATATATATATATATATATATATATATATAGTTAGAATTTCCAAAGGACTAGAGAAGCATAATATCATAATTTTCAAAAATAGAAAGGTGTTGGAAAATAAAGATCATTGTTCTTGACTTTAATTCTTTGAAAAAGTTAATATGTCATTAAAATGATGTTCTGTAGAACATTTTAAAAAAGCCTTTGTGATCACAAGAAAGGACTCATGATTTCAGCAAGAATGATTCATATCAAATCAACCATTTTTGACAGGGTTACTAAACTAATAGGTTACTTAGAACATGAGAAGTTAATAGTGAGAGATTACCTGATTTTTAGCAAAAGCATTTGACAAAGTCTCTCATGCTATTATTGTAGAAAATATGTGCATTTGAGATACATGTGCTAGTACAATGATAAGAATTCAATATTGATGGAAAAAATGGGATTTTTTTTTAAAAAAGCATTAATGGTTTAAGTGAACAAATGTGTTCAGCGAAATCTCCCAAGGATCTGTTCTTGGTTCTCTGCCATGCAACTATTTCACCATTGATTTGAATATAGATGTAGGAGCTAAAACATTGGATATCAGAATGAGGAGCCAAGAAAAATATCACTATTATTGGGAATCTGTCATGATCAAGGTTTTTTGTTAGACACTAGAAATACAAAGAGAAAAAAAAAAGAAAAATAGCAACATCCAAAAATTTCATTGTGTGAGTTTGCATTCTACTTGGAGGATGGGAATCATGAAAGAGAGCATATGCATATAAAAGTGGTACAAGGAAAATTAAAAATATAGAGACCACAGACAGATGAAGGGATCAAGGAAGGTTTTGAGTGAAATATGGCAGCTGATCTTAAGGCTTAAAGGAAGTGAAAGGTTTGAAAGGCTAAGACAAGAGTGAGTGTATCTTGGTCATCAAGCCAAAAAATTTTGGGCTATTAAGTTTCAATGGGGGGATATATTCTTTTAAAATAAATTAAATATTATTGAATTTAGAATTTAAATTGAATGTGATAGTTTACATGAAAAGATGTCAATAAGTTTATTCATTCTAAAAAAGTCTTTATTTAGCAAATACTCCAATGTATGTAGTGGCTTGAGTCAGATGCTAAAAAAGTCAATTTTATGCAGTACCTAAATAAGTACAACACATAAAAAAAATCATTTGAATATCATATGAAATGGACAATAATTAATAAATCAAATCATTCTTACAGAGCTTGAGAGTTGTATGAATCATAAAATCTTATATTTTATTTCCTCTATTAAAAAATGAGTTTGTTAATACAATAGACTCTGTCTTCTTTTAAATGCTTTCTTTGAATCCTTTTGTTTTTCTTTGTGAACAGTACCTCACCCACAGTGACTTCTCAAGAAATGTGTGTTTACTAGGTACTTTACTACAATATGAAAAAAAAGATACATGCCATTAAATATTTGAAAATGTTGGGCTTATTTTTCTATTTGTTTATTAAAATCAGTTTTTCTATCCAACCTTTTTCTTTTATTTAAATAACATTATATTTTGCATCATATATTTGCTTTTATCAAAAAGTTGACAAGCTAAAATGGTGAATTGAAAAGTGAAATTTCGCAGTGATAAATTGAAAGTCCTTCAAGGTTTTAAATAATCCAGCTACAAAGAAGATAATGTGTGATTAAGAAACCATTTGCCAGCAAAGGATCTGAAAATTTTAGAGAAATGTAAGCTTTATGAGTCAATAGTTTTATATAGTAGCATAAAAAGTTAATATTATTTTGACCTTATTAAGAGAAGCATAGCTTTGAGGAGTAAGGGAATGTTCATTTCTCTGAACTCTGTTCTGGCCAAACCTTATAGAAAGAATTATTTCAAGTCTGAGCATCACAGATTAGGAAGAAGATTGATAAGCAGGAAAATGTGCAAAAGAAGGAAACTAAGGTGATAAAAATCACTGAACTTCCAAATTTAACTTGTGCAATATTCTCTAGACACCTGGATTTTACCAACTGACTTCACATTGAGGCCTTAAAGACCCCCAGCCTTTTTATCTTCTCTTTACCTGAATCCAATTAGATTGTGTACTCCTTGACAGCTGGACAGCAAAGACTATTTCTCTTTTATATTTATATCTTTAGTGCTAAGCACAGTTCTTAATATAGTAAAATTTATTACAATTAAAAATCAAATAACCCATTTTAAACTCCCAATTTCAGATATTTGACTTAGTTATCTAATAGATCTGTTGTTAGGATAGTATTTTATGAATCTTAAAGTTGTATAGAAATGCAAACTCTCATGTGAGTGTTCTATATCTCATTAGGGACATTTTTTCTGAAAATGGAAACCTACTACTGACAAAACTATTTCAAAATGTTGAAGTTATAAATAGTCCATTGCCTGCAAGACTTATACTGAAATTACTGCTCATAAAGCTCAAACCATTATCACTTATATCAAGATGAAAGCCAGTGATTAATTCCTTTATTTAACAATTCTTGAATTATCACAGAAGAATCTGCCTAAGAGTCACACCTGTGATATTCAGAAGAGAAATTAGATAAAATCTTAAAGAACATATACTTTTAGGGTATAGTGGGGGTGGGGGGGTAAGAAAAGGCTTTTCTGAGTTTGAAAGGAGTTAAATTTATAGAAATTTTCTTTCTTTTTAAACTAGGAATGTTATAACAGAATTTTTACTATCATGGAAATTCATATGGTTCAGTGACTGAAATTAAAGAAAGAACATGAAAGATAATCAGATACTGTTAACATGCACAAAATACATAAGGATGCATACATTAAAAACAAAGTAAGTTTTGAATGCCTAGAAGTTAGAAAGTATTATTTTCATCTTCATATAGATAACTAAATATTAGAAATTGAGGAGTTAAGTCTTTAAAGAAACATGTTGCTATCCTTTAATTTTGTTTTTGTTCTTGTTTAGCTAGGTAATTATTAAGTGTCTGAGGCCACATTTGAACTCAGGTACTCCTGACTCCAGGGCCGGTGCTCTTTCCACTGAGCCACCTAGCCACCTGTATCCTTTAATTTTACTTTAAATTTCAGAGAAAAATAAGTAAATACTTTATTTTGGATATGATTATTGACAATTATGAAGGCAGCAATAAAGAAAAGCACATGAAAGCCCAGTTAAAAACAAATGAAAGAGGGGCAGCTAGGTAGTGCAGTGGATAAAGCACTGGCCCTGGAGTCAGGAGTACCTGTGTTCAAATCCCACCTCAGACACTTAATAATTACCTAGCTGTGTGGAGCTTGGGCAAGCCACTTAACCCCATTTGCCTTGCAAAAAAAAAAATCCTAAAAAAAACCAAATGAAAGAGAACTGACAGAATAACCTTATTTAAAGTGTAAAGAACTACTTATGATACCGAGAGGGAGGCAGGTATTATATGTCATGAACAGAGAGAAGAAACCCAAATTGCTATGATAAAGTATATTTGAGTATCTATAAACTAGCTGAGAAACACAATTATTTGGTGCCTTTAGAAAGCATTCCTCCCAGGTGACCAGAAAATTTCAAATTAATGTGAAAATTAAATGATTCTGGGTCTGTTAGGGAAAAAAACCCCCAAAAAATCAGTTAATAATTCCAGTGACTAACGATGTCTTCTTACATGGCATAATAAAATGTTTAATTCATCTGTTTCTCCTCTGATTAATTAGGAGAATATTTTGAGTGGGTTGTGGCAGATTATTGCTAATTAGCTTGGCTCAATCAAACCTGATGCTTCAAAGAGGATGTAGAAGTGACAAACCTTTATGGGGGAGGAAGGGTCATTTAATTTAAAAGGTGAAGCCTCTGGAACAAGTCCATGCCTAACTTGGATATGAGTTTTCTTTTCTTACTGATCATATGTCATTTCAAATAACAGTGATAATTCAAATTAAAAAATAAATCATATTTGTAAAGTTATTGTGCTTCAGTGTTATATTCTTCTATTAGACATGACTCTAGAATTGCTTAAAATAGATAACCAACTTAATGTCTAATTGAAAATTCAGTATTTATGAGTAGCTCAATATAGTTGAAGCCAAAAGTCATGCTATAGTTTTAAACTGTTATAAAACATAACTCTAAATGATAAATGCACTAGTATTAGCTATGTAATTTAGTAGGGAGCCTTCGATGATGGAGTCATTGAAAAAGTTACAGGGAAGTTTTACAGAAAACATCACAACCTGGAAGTATTTTTAGAAAACATCCCACTGAAATGAAAATTGATAGACCAATATATTATCGCTTGGGAAATTTTTGTACTTTGATGGATCTATATTTCATATATCAATGTAATTTAAAACACCCTAAATATTTCCTCTCTCTTAGGAAATATTTATCCACATTTTTCAATTAATTCCCCCAAAATGTTCTATTTAAAAATATCTCACATGCAATGAGCGTACCACTTTTTTTTGTCATTTTTATTGTGTTGGTACCTCCTTTTCTGATCATATGATCCACCGCAATATATTTTACACTCTTAGTATGTAAATATCCATTTATTATGAAATGCTATGAACTTAAGACCACAAAAAGTTTCTAGGGGATTCAAATAAAAATGTATAAAGAAAATGCTAATTTTTCATCTAATTTAATAATTAGTATTTATTGAGTATTTATTGAATGAAAAATCATTGTATTTGCTTACAGATATATCTAACTTGGCCCATGCTTTCAAGACATTTGGGTAGTGACTCCATAATTAGTATAATAGGGAAAGTATTTTAACTTAGGACTGCATTAGGTTTTTGTCTTCTGTTATCAAAGAAGACCAAAATGACATCACAATGCTGAAGACAAATTATAATGTGTCCAACTGTGGCTGATTAGAGTAATATGAGATCAGAATATTCTACCACTGGTTGGGCATAAATAATCCATGTGGACACCTGGAGTTTTTACTCTAAACTTAGATACCACATGTTTCCTCTGAGGTGACTCAATTCCACCTTGCTTGTAGAGTGCAGTACCAACTCTGATAAGTCCTTTGCCAGTGTCTCCCGTGCTACATAATCAATTCTAAAGTTCATAAGAGAGAGCTTCAGGGTGGCCCTTTGTCAGTTTTTCTGAACCCCCCCCTCCATGAGCACTTGCCCTGGCTGAGTTATTTATAAAATAATCTTCTTTGACTATTTTGACTATATTTATCATTCATACAATATGCCCAGCCCATCATAGCTGTGCTTTCTATAGAAATGTTTAAATGCTGGCAGTTTAACCTGAGAAAGGACCTTAGTGTCTGGTATCTTCTCCTGCCAGGTGATCTTCAGCATCTTCCTAAGACAATTTTTTTCTTCAAGGCAAATGGAACCCCATTTGTGGTTTGCCCAGGGCCACACAGCTAGGTAATTATTAAGTGTCTGAGATGGGATTTAAACTCAGGTACTTCTGACTCCAGAGCCGGTGTTCTTTCCACTGTGCTACCTAGCTGCCCCCTTCCTAAGACAATTTAAAAGGAAGTCAATCAGTTTCCTGACATGGCACTGGTAGATAATCCAGATTTAACAGGTATATAACAAATGAGGTCAGCACAACAATTCTGTGGACCTTCAGTTTGGTAGTACTGTCTAATACCTCTTCCACATTTTTTTGGAGTTTCCCAAATACTGAGCTAGCTTTGGTAATGTGTGTGTCAATCTCATTATTAATATGTACCTCCCTGGAAAGGACATTATCAAGGTAAAGGAATTTATCCACAAGACTCAAAAACTTCCCCATTTGCTGTAAGTGATGATTCCACATATGGAAAGTGTGGTACTAGTTGATAAAGAACCTGTGTTTTCTTAGTGTTAATTGTTGGATCAAAATGAGCACAAGGAGCAGAGAATTGATCCTTACTTTGTTGCATCACAACTCCAGAGGCTGCATTGAATGCACAATCCCTGAAAGCAGAAGATCATGCACCTACGCTCCTCCATTTTGGTTTTTGTTTGTAACCTTTTCAAGTTGAAGACTTTACCATCAGTGTGTATCTGACCTTGATGCTGTATTCATCCTCAGTGAAGGCATTTGATAAGAGAGCTGAAAACATCAGGATGAAAAAGCTTGGGAGCAAGGACACATCCTTGTTTCACTCCATTGTTGACTGGGAAATCATGAAAGCATCATCCATTAGCTATGAGAGCTAAACAGATATGATTTTGACTTTATAGTTATCTCCTTTGACAGCAGAATAATATGATAAATAATTTCTGAGAACAAGTTTATGTTAACCTTGATTTTAATATTTTGTCTTATACAACTATTTATTATGTGATTACTGTTCTGGGTGCTAATATTATTGCCACTAACAAATTTATCATCAGGTGACTGATAATAAAAAAAGAATACACCAATAAATTTGCATGAGTGACTTTAAGAATAGAACAAAATAGTGTTAAAGGAATCTCCATTTAGACCAACTACTATGGGACCAATAAAAAATTGTATTTCTTCTCCTCCTTTTATTTCCCCCCCTTCCTATTGTCAATTTTTGTGAGTTTGTTATCCATTATATGAATGCAGTTAAACAGTAAAAAATATATGCTCTGACAATAAAAAGAATGCTAGCCTTGGAATCAGGACACCTAAGTTTCTGGAAATATTTCATAATAGGGTTGCATCACTAAATGTGATCCATTTGGTGACTACCATACTATTCTATGACTACAGCACCACAAATCTCTTTAGATGGCACAGTGAATATTTTCAGTTCCATTATTTCAGTCTTACACTAGTTGAAAATAAAATAATGTATAGTGCATGTGAACTTTGGCCCGTAAAACTCCATTTTCATCAGTCCTTATCATCAGAGGTGTCAAGGATTCCAGGGAAACTTTAATCCAAAATGGAAATACATTCAAATAGTCTCACATCTATTAAGTATTGAAATTGCTTTAGACTAGAATTATCTAGATCACATAATTAGAAAAGAACTGAGAGATCATTTAAGTTGACCTGTTCTTGAACAACAATTTTCTCTACATGTTGTTTGTCTTTGACTTACACATCTAGTGAATTCTTTTTGAGTTAGCAGAATGGCACAATATTATCAACCTTACTCTTTCTTCCTGATTCATCAAAGACCAGTGGAAAGTTAAAACTCAAGATAATTGTTGATGTCCTAGTTTGCAGTGAATGATTTTGGCATCTTTGATGTGTGACCAAGTTCTAAGTGTTCCACAGTGTCCATTACAGCCACCTTCATGATTATTGGAACAAATTGTTCTCAGCATCCCATTCCTTTAGAGGAATGCTTGTAATAGACATCTTCCTACTTCTTTGATGGGGTTTGAGGGTAACTGATTCAGCCTGTATGCCAAGATGCTTGCCTAGGTATGACTGAAGTGGATACTCCAGCTTCTTAAATTCACAAATGAGAATTGAGTACAGGTAGACAATAAAAGTGAATGAGTAGCCTTGAAAAAGGTGTGGAAAGATCTCATACCAGAAGTGCTGGTTGTCTATGAAGATCCCATACATTTTATACACATAATAAATTCTAAGCAAGTTGTTATTCAGTCTTCATTTGAAGAACTTTAGAAGTAAGAAGGAACACAAAGCTCCCAAAGCAATTTTTTACATTTTTATATTGTTCTAATCATTAATGGGGGGACAAATCAATTTCTTTGAAAGTTAAATTTACTAATCTTAGTTTTCCCTTCTACATGGTAATGTAGAGGTTATGACCCCATTCTATATGGTAATACTTCAAATATATGGAAATATATATAGATTATTTATTTTGTACATCCACTGGTTTCCAGATTTAACATCCTTAGTTCTTTCAAGTGATCCTCAAAAACAAACATTCTAGTTTCATCATCCTAGTGTGCTGCTACAGAAATTCTTTAGTTTGTCTATGTTTTTTTCTAAGAGTGTTATACAAAATGTAGTGTAATAATGCAGATAAAGTTTGACTAGGGAAATTTTAATAGGACTATAGCTATAGGTTTCCTTGTTCCGGACACTATAACTTTCATAGGTAGAATAGTCTTCACTAAAGTCCTATTGAACTATTGCTTATTATGTGGAGGTGAGCCTTCATTCTCAAAGATTATGCCAGAGAAACACAACCTCTAACAATTTCTTGTAAATTGAAGATTTTTCAAGTAAAGACTCAGTGATGAATTGCATATTTATTGATCAAGAACAAGTATATTTCAGTACAGTGGATTTCATAGGATGATGTCTTTCTGGCCATGACATTTCCCAAAGGTTTTGTTCTAAGTTATTTAGAAAAGTTGTAAATTGTATCAAAGGAGAGATTACCAATGTGATCATATAATTTAAAGACTAAAATAAGTTATAACATGAAAAGCATTTTAAGCAAGCATAGCTAATCCAGTTCAATAAACACTGATTGTCTCCTATAAACCATTCTGCTAGGTGTTAGAGTTACAAAGAGTAAACAAACTAATAGCTGGGAAATAGAATTTATACAATAAGAGTTCAAGTAAGATAGAATTACTGATCCTTGTCCTTTCTATTATATTATATTAGTAAACAAAAGGATCTTTCAAATAAAACAGTGAGGAGGAAAAGAAGAAAAAATATCTAAGGAGAAAAAATACTCAGAAAGATGAAAAATCAATTAAAAATGAAAAAGTATGCACAAATATAATAAGATATATAAAAGAAATATGTGCATAAAAGAAATATGATGTGCTTAGAAAAACAATTAAATAGCATTAATTTTGTGCTTTAAGGTTGGTCTTTTCTCTCATTATGTCCTCAAAATAATCCTGTGAAGTAGAGAAAGACAGAGGTTAAGTGATTTCCCCATGGTCACATAGCTAGAATTTGATACAATATTTGAATCATGGTTTTCCTAGATTCACCTCCAGTTCTCGTTCTTGTGTCATCTACTGAAAGATTTAACAGAGTGACTAATAAACTAACCCAGAAAATTAAATAAAAGTTGGCATATTTACTCAATGATCAAATAAGAGATCATTTTTGGGAGCATCTAAAAATCATCAAAATCAATCACTGGGATACTGAGTTGTGAAGTTTAAATTATATACTCCCATCCCACTTAGGATTGTACAAAATCATCTTTCATATTTCATTTTGAAAAATGTAAGTAAAGTGACTAAACTATTCATGCTTTTTGAGTCATGGGTAGAGTTACATAAGGAAACTAACTGCTTTCTTATCCCTCAAAGTCAGGATCTCTGATTAACATAGCCTTTGCAAAGGATTTTTTGAGATATAGAAAGGCATCTCTCACTTTTCTAGTTGAAAACACAGAAGCCATGAAATGACAGGTTACAGTGGCAATAACCGTGAAAGTAGACAGGCCGAAGGGATTCATGGAAGGAGACCATTTTAGAGATAGATTCCATTTTATATTTTGCATTTTAGGTTTACTGGAGGAGAAATACAGATTTCATAATTAAATGATATCTCATTGAGACCTGTAAAGTTACTGGAATCTTCTCCAATCATTCTAAGATTTTTTTCTTGACATTTACTTTCCTGTATGGAAATAAATACATGGTACATACCTGATTCTTATTTGTACCCTGGGCAGTTTTAATTTTTTACTCTGCAATAGAAAACTCCTTAGATTTTCAGCTCATAACTATATTTTACAATTAGCAACTCTAATAATTTAAAATTTTCCTGAATTTAGTCAAGTGAGGGGCTTCAATTAATGCTTGTGAGAGGGAGAGCCTACTCTCCATTTTGAACAATCAGGCAATTTAAATAAAGTGTAATTAATTTCAGGCAAATAAAGTAAGAGAATAGGTGGTCTGTAGTCCCTGGTACTTTAGCCTATTGGTGCAGGCTAGGTACTATGAAATAGTTCATTCATTCATTCATTTATCTTTTTATTCCTTCATTTTTCTTTATTAACTGAAAGGCATTAGTTTTTTGACAAAGACAAAAGCTTAAAAAAACAAACAAATATGTGATCTTGCTATTTTTTTTAGTAGAGTGAGCTGGTGAAATGAAAAACTAGAGATAAGGAAACTAATTAGGGAGACAATTAAAATGGACAAATAATGAGAGAGAAAAGTAGGATGGTGAGAGAGTGATTAAGAATTTTATAATTGTCTCAAAAGATGAAAAAAAAAGTCAGAAAGGTAAAATAAACAGGTAAAAGTTGGCACCCCCACCTAGATCTTCTGTCTGTGAAACAGTTTCTTATCTCATTCATTTACTCCTTCATTTATATCTAGGCTACACACCTGACTCTGGGCTTCTTTTTCCATCAGGCTCTATCACCCTCCTTATTTGCAAGACATCTTTAACACTGCAGTTCTTCCTCTTGTTGGCATGTTGAGCCTGTAACTTATTTTAAGAACTGCTTCAGGTCAGGTACGTTTATGCCTTCAAATCTCTTTGAACTCCTCCTCTGTATCTCTAGGCTCCTTCACCATAAACCTATGCAGTCCTTTCCATTTTCCTTAAATATGTTATCTTTTCCTATTAGAATGTAGGACAGGAATTATCTTCTTTTTCTTTTGGATATACTTGATTTATATCCCCAGCACTCAGCATAATGATTGGCATAAACTAAGCACTTAATAGATGCTTGCCCTTTCATTTGACTATGATGTATTTAAATGTGAGTATAAATGTATATATATATATATATGTATATATATATAATAATATAGTACAGATATATGTATAAATATATGTATGTGCACATATTATTTTATATATTATATAATATTAAATTATATACAAATATAAATTATGCAAATGCATAATATATATTAAACAATATAAAATATAATAAAATATATTATGTAATATTAAATATTATTTGCTCAAGCTACATAGCCTAATCATAAACATGATCTAAAATAAGTGGACATGTACTATATAATTATATGTCCATAGTACTTTTTCTGATATGCCCCTTTAAAGTGTTTTGTTGGTGCTAGGAATATTACTGTGTTGTTTCAGAAACTCATTGATTTTATTAATATATTTATTCCTCCTAATCATGTAGATCACAATCCTTCCCCACTGTAGTAGTTGGTTTCATAAGTACCTTTGGTCAAAAATATTTTTCATCTTGCCATCAGCTTTCTGGCAAGGAATCTCTCTGACTTATATTGATGAAGCATTTTGTCAACAGGACCATATTAAAATTTTTAAAGCTTTTGGACTTGTGGTCCATTAGCACAATTCTGAGAGAACTAATATTAAAAGCACAACATAACACAAGATTGAGATGAAACATTAATGTAGTACAGTGATTATTTCATAAGATAAATATCTGAAATGAAAGGCAAACAAAAAAAAGACATTTAATACCTATAGCTATTAGCTTTTCCTTTACAGAAATTTGCACCAATATAATATTTCTGAATATTCTGTCATTAGACAGAACAGAAGGAAGAATGAATCACAGAGCCAAAAATTGCACTGAAATGCAGAGCACAGAATACTTACCAGGTCTTTTGTGCCAGACCTTTCCTAATGTCTTGGTAAATTGACAGATGGTGAGTATATGATTGGACAAGAATTAATACAATTGACATTTTTTTCTCTGATTTCAAATCCTATAAAAATTTTCTTTTTCAAAATAATATCAACTAAAACAGATGAGAAAATATACAAATTTGAATATTGTTTAAAATTTTGATTTCCTTCAAGTTCAGATTCTAATTATGTAAAATTGAAACTTTTCCTTTTGAAAATAGTTAATTACTACTCTTGAGAAAATTTCAAAAACTAGCTTGAAAAGCATCAGATATTGAAGAATTACTATCTAACTGACACTTTGGTACTCAAAGTCTTTATTGAACCCATAAGATTTAATTTTGCTGTCACAAATAGAGATTATATAATTAAAATATGAGGTTAGCCAGATTCTTCCAACTCCAAGGAAATTTCCAAGTTTTTCTTTCTGCTAAATTGTATTCGTTTCAAAGGAAAAGTGAGAGCAATAAAAAAAACTCCCCTTGTTTTATATATTGGGACTATGAAGTCACAGAGAATTCACCATTAGATATACTTCAAGGAAGCCAGTGATAAAAATAAAGCCAGCATATATACTAAAATATTTATAGCAGCACTCTGAGATAAGCAAAGCATGAGAAACAAAATAGACAATCATCATTTTGGTAATAGATAAGTCTTGCTACATTAATATAATGAAATTTTACTGTGCTATAAGAAATGACAAATATGATGCATACAGAGGACCATGGAAATGAATCAGGATAAAATCAGCTGAGCCAAGGAAACTAACTAAAAAAAATGCATGAGAAAAATATAACCACAACAAAATCACAAGTGAATATTGCAAAATTACCCCCTCCAGAGGGAAAAAAAAAGAAAGCATGGCTCCAATGAATAGGAATACAGAAGATACACCCACCCTATCACTTTGCAGTCCTGTGATGTACACAAGGGTTTTAATAAAACATATCTCAGACATTTAAATTATCTTCACTTTTACTGTTTTTTTTAATTTTGTCTTTACCAATGATGGCTATAGTGAGTGAATTTCAGAAAAGGCAACAGGCAATATTTAGATAATATAAAAAGTATTCTAAAAAAGGTAAGCCTTAGTCAACAACTCCTGACTAATAATAATATAGTATAAAGAATTGTAAGTATATACCATATATATAGTATATATATATAGTAAGTATAAATGTATCTTAATATGAATAATTCTACAAATTTAAAGGGAAGAAAGGACTGTACATTTTGAGAGCCATGTTAGGAGACAAAACAAGGAGAAAAAGTCTGTACTGCTAAATGATTGCATGCTTAAGAGTAGTAAGGAAAATTTTTTTTAAGAAAGATTTTATTTATTTTGAGTTTTACAAATTTTCCCTCTATTTTTGCTTTCCTCCCACCCCCAAAGAAGGCATTCTGTTAGTCTTTACATTGGTTTGATGTTGTACAATGATCTCAATTGAATGTAATGACAGAGAAATCATATCCTTAAGGAAGAAAAATAAAGTATGAGATAGTTAAATTACATAATAATAATTTTTTTTCTAATTGGACAGTAATAGTCATTTCCTGCATCAGTTCATGCAAATCTTTCCAGGTTTCCCTGAATTCCCATTCCTCCTGGTTTCTAATAGAACAATAGTGTTTCATGATATACATATGCCACAGTTTAAGTCATCCCCCAATTAAAGGACATTCACTTAATTTCTCATTTTTTGTCACCACAAACAGGGCCACTATGAATATTTTAGTACAAGTGATGTTTTTACCCTTTGTCACGATCTTTTCAGGGTATAGACCTAGTAGTGG
This sequence comes from Macrotis lagotis, assembly GCF_037893015.1. NCBI lineage: Eukaryota > Metazoa > Chordata > Mammalia > Peramelemorphia > Peramelidae > Macrotis > Macrotis lagotis. The sequence continues at coordinate 200,295,795 of NC_133666.1, read as the reverse complement.
TATTGCTGGGTCAGAGTATGCACATTTTTGTTGCCCTTTGGGCATAATTGCAAATTGTTCTCCAGAAATGTTGGATGAGTTCATAGCTCCACCAATAATGTATTAGTGTCCCATATTTCCCACATCCCTTCCAACACTGATCATTGTCCTTTCTGGTCATATGGGCCAGTCTGAGAGGTGTGAGTTGGTATCTCAGAGATGCTTTAATTTACATTTCTCTAATAAGTAATGATTTGGAGCAATTTTTCAAATGCCTATGGATTGTTTTGATTTCCTCAGCTATATATTGCCTTTGCATATCCTTTGACCTTTTGACAATTGGGAAATGGCTTGTTTTTTTTGAAAATTTGACTCAGTTCTTGGTATATTTTAGAAATGAGTCCTTTGTCAGAAATACTAATTGCAAAAATTGTTTCCCAATTTAATACATTTCTTTTGAGCTTGGGTACATTGGTTTTGTCTGTGCAAAAGTTTTTAATTTAATGTAATTGAAATCATATAGTTTGTTTTTGGTGATGTGCTCCATTTCCTCCTTAGTCATAAACTGCTTCCCTTTCCATAGATCTGTGGGTAACCTACTCCTTGATCTTCTAGTTTGCTTATAATACTGTTTTTTTTAGGTCTAAATCCTGTATCCATTTGGATCTTATCTTGGTATAGGGTGTGAGGTGCTGGGCTAATCTAAGTTTCTTCAATACTAACTTCCAATTTCCCCCACAGTTTTTATCGAAGAGAGAGCTTTTATCCCAGTAGCTGGACTCTGCGTTTATCAAACAACAGATTACTATAATCATTTCCTGCTATTGTACCTAGTCTATTCATTGATCCACAACTCTGCTTTTTAGCCAATACCAGAAAGCTTTGATGACTGATGCTTTATAATATAATTTCAGACATAATAAGGCTAAGCCGCCTGCTTTTGCACTTTTTTTATTGAATCCCTGGAATTTTTTGACATTTTATTTCTCCATATGAATGTATTTACATTTTTTTAACTCATTAAAATATTTTTTCATTGAATCCCTGGAAATTCTTGATTTTTTTATTTCTCCATATAAATTGACTTCAACTTTTTCTAACTCATTAATTTTTTTTTTTGAATTTTGATTGGTAGGGCACTAAACAAGTAGTTTAGTTTTGGTAGAATTGTCAGTTTTATATTAGCTTGAACTATCCATGAATAGTTGATGTTTGCCCAGGCATTTAAATCTTATTTTATTTGTGTGAGAAGAGTTTTGTAATTGTTTTCAAAAAATTTATTGAGTCTGCCTTGGCGGGCAGACTCCCAGGTATTTTGTTTTGTCTGAGGTTACTTTGAATGGGATTTCTCTTTCTAGCTCTCTAGCTGTTTCTGCTGTATCGTGCTAGTAATATATATATGTATATATATATATATATATGTATATATATGTATATATATATATATATATATATATATATATATGTATACCATCATGTCATCTGCAAAGAGTGAGGGTTTTGTCTCCTCCTTCCCTATTCTAATCCTTTCAATTTCATTTTCTTCTCTTACTGCTGAGGCTAACATTTCTAATACGATATTGAATAGTAATGGTGATAATGAGCATACTTGTTTCACCCTTGCTTTTATTGGGAATTCCTCAAGCCTATTCCCATTTCATATAATGCTTGTTGATGGTTTCAGAGAGATTTTGTTTTTTATTTTAAGGAACAAATAATTTATTCCTACACTCTCTAGTGTTTTTAGTAGGAATCAGTGCTGTATTTTGTCAAAAGATTTTTCAGCATTTATTGATATGATCATATATTTTCTGATAGGTATATTATTAAAATAATTATACTAACAGTTTTCCTACTATTGAACCAATCTTGTATTCCTGAGATAAATCCAACTTGATAATAATATAGTATTCTAGTGATAACTTGTAATCATTTTGCTAAGATTTTATTTAAGATTTTTGCATCTATATTCATCAGGGAGATAGTTTGATAATTTTCTTTCTTTGTTTTAACTCTTCCTGGTTTAGGTATCAGCACCATATTGGTGTAATAGAAAGAGTTAGGCAAAGCTCCACATTCACCTATTTTTCCCAAGAGTTTATATAGAATTGGAACCAGTTGTTCCTTAAAAGTTTGATAGAATTCACTTGTGAATCCATCTGGCCATGGAGATTTTTTCTTAAGTAGTTTAATAATGACTTGTTGAATTTCTTTTTCTAAAATAGGATTATTTAGGTTTTTAATCTCCTCTTTATTTAATCTGGGCAATTTATATTTTTGGAAATATTCATTCATTTCACTTAGATTGTTCATTTATTGGCAAAGAGATGAGCAAACAATTCTGAATTACTACCTTAATTTCTTCCTCATTGGTGGTGAGTTCACCTTTTTCATTTATACTACTAGCAATTTGGATTTCTTCTTTCTTTTTGTTTTAAATCAAATTGACCAGAGCTTTATGAATTTTATTGTTTTTTTCATAAAACCAACTCTTAGTTTAATTTATTATTTCAATAGTTTTCTTGATTTTGATTTATTAATTTCTCCTTTAATTTTTAGAATTTCTAATTTAGGGGTGGCTAGGTGGTGCAGCAGATAGAGCACCGGCCTTGGAGTCAGGAGTACCTGGGTTCAAATCTGACCTCAGACACTTAATAATTACCTAGCCATATGGCCTTAGGCAAGCCACTTAACCCTATTGCCTTGACAAGAAATCTAAAAAAAAAAGAATTTCTAATTTGGTATTTAATTGGGGATTTTTAATTTGTTCTTTCTCTAATTTTTAGTTGCATGTTTAGTTCATTGATATTTTTCTTTTTCTAATTCATTCATGTAATAATTTAAAGGTATAAGATATCCCTTGACAGCCACCTTGAGTGTATCCCATAGGTTTTGGAACATTGTATCATTATTGCCATTATCTAAGGTAAGGCAATTAATTCTTTCTATAATTTGTTGCTTGATCCACTCATTCTTTTTTTTTTTTAGTTTTTAGTTTTTGTAAGGCAATCAGTTTAAGTTAATCCACACAGTTAGGTAATTATTAAGTGTCTGAAGTCTGAATTGAACTCAGGTATTCCTGACTCCAGGGCCAGTGATCTATCCACTGTGTCACCTAGATGTCCCATATCCACTCATTCTTTAATATGAGTTTATTTAGTTTCCAATTAATTATGGCCCAGGCTTGCATATGATTTTTCTTGAATTATGATCTGAGAAAGCTGTATTCACTATTTTTGCCTTTCTTCAATTGATCATTAGGTTTTTAATGTCCTAGTACATGGTCAATATTTGTGTGAGTGCCATGTACTGCAGAAAAAAAAAGTATTTTTATTTCTAGCCCCATTCAATTTCCTCTATAGGTCTATCATATCTAGGTTTTCTAACAATCTATTTACTTCTTTAGCTTCCTTCTTGTTTAATTTATGATTTGACTTATCTAAATCTGAGAGTGGGTTGTTAAGTTCTCCCACTAGTAGAGTTTTGCTCTCTATGTCTTTCGGGAGCTCTTTCAACTTCTCCTCTAAGAATTTAGATGCTGTACCATTGGGTGCATATATATTTAATATTGAAATTAATTTATTATCTATGGTACATTTTAGGAGGATATAGTTTCCTTCATTAACTCTTTTAACATTACCTACTTTTGCAGCTGCTTTTTCTGAGATAAGGACTGTAACTCCTGCCTTTTTCAATTCAGCTGAAGCAAAATATATTTTGCTCCATCCTTTTACTTTTAGTCTATATGTAGCTCTGTGCTTCAAACTTCATGAGTTTCTGGTAAGCAACATATTATAGAATTCTGGTTTTTAATCCACTCCAGTATTCACTTAAGTTTTATGGGAGAGTTCATCCCATTCACATTCAAAGTTATAATTACTAACTCTTTATTGCCCTTCATGCTATCTTCCTTCTGTTTGTATTCCCCCTTTTCCCCTTTATCCATATTTACCAGTGCTTTGTTTCTGAATACCCCCACCTTCAGTGTGTTTGCCCTATTATATAAAACCCCCTGCCCATGTTTTCCTTTCCCTTTTCCCCTTCTTCCCTTCCTTCTGTTAGTTCCCCTTTTTCTTCCCCTCCCAATGCCCCCTCCCCTTTTCTCCTTTTAATGCTTGAAAGGTATGATAAGTTTCTTAACTTGATTAAGTGTGTCTAAGTTAACTTTAAGCCAAGTCTGATGAGATGAAAATTCATGTGGTTCTCAACTCCTCCCTTCTTCCCCTCAATTACAATCAGTCTTTTGTACCTCTTGATGTAATGAGATTTACCTCATTCAATCTCCCTCCAACTTCCCTTCTCCTTACTGCCCCCCCTTTTTAAGGAGGTATTGTTTTTAATTCATTGTATCTTAGTCTCAGAAAAGTTATGCATGTCCATCACTTATGGCTATGTATACTCTCTCTAGAAGAGTTACAATTCTCAAAAGTTATGAGACTCTTTCTTCCACGTGGGTATATAGCCAGTTTTATCTTACTGTATAGCAGTTTGTTTGTTTGTTTCTTTTTTTACTATTCATGTGTTTCTTGAGCCTCCTATTTAATGACCAGATTTTTCTATTCAGCTCTGGTCTTTTAATCATGAATTCTCCCATTTCATTAAATATCCATCCTTTTCCCTGGAAGAGAAGGCTCAGCTTTGCTCAATTGTGGATTCTTGGTTGCATTTCAAGCTCCCTTGCTCTTTTGAATATCTCATTCCTGGCCCTTCGATCCCTTAATGTTGATGATTATGGTCCTGCGTAATCCTTACTGTGACTCCTTGATATTTAATTTTTTTTCCTTTCTGGCTTCTTGTAGGATTATTTCTTTTATCTGATAGTCTTAGAATTTGGCCACAACATTCCTTGGTGTGTTCATTTTAGGAGCTATTTCTGGAGGGCATCGATGCAGTCTTTCAATAACTATTTTGCCTTCTGGTTCCATGATATCAGGGCAATTTTCCATCCCTAGTTCCTGTAATATTATTAAATCTGGGCTTCTCTTCAATGTTTTCAGGAAGACTAATAATTCTCAGATTCTCCCTTCTTGACCTGTTCTCAAGGTCAATGGTTTTGTTGATGATGTATTTAACATTTTTTCTATTATTTTGATCTTTTGGTTTTGTTTAACACAATCTTGTTGTCTTATGAAGTTATTAATTTCTGCTGATTCCGTTCTATTTTTTAAAGAAGAAGATTTTTCTTCATTTATCTTTTGTAGCTCCATTTCCAGTTGGTCCATTCTATTTTTGAAGGACTTTTCTATTTTCCCAACTGTAGTTTTTTTTATTTTTTAGGTTTTTGCAAGGCAATGGGGTTAACTGGCTTGCCCAAGGCCACACAGCTAGGTAATTATTAAGTGTCTGAGACCGGATTTGAATCCAGGTACTCCTGACTCCAGGGCCAGTACTTTATCCACTGCATCACCTAGCCACCCCACAACTGTAGTTTTGAAAGAATCATTTCCTTTTTGCATTTGCCCACTTGAGGATTTGAGAGAATAATTTTCTTTTTACATTTGCCCAATTAAAGATCTGAGAGAGTTATTTGCATTTTGTATTTGTCCAATTGTATTTTCCACTGATTTGTTTTCTTGTTGCATGATGTTAATTTCTCTTGCAACTTGCTAATTTTCCTTTGAGGTTCTTTTCCCAATTTTTCCAATTTATTTTTAAACTTGTTCCTGATTTCTTTAAAGAAGTCTTTCTGGGCTTGTGACCAATTCATATTCTCCTCAGCAATGCTAGATCTCTCTTGGTTAGAATCTGTCCCTTCTACGTATTTCTCCTTGGACCCCCCTTTTCTCTGACCTTTTATCATCTTGTGTTTGGGGTGCCTAGTTGGCTGTCAGAGGTTTGCTTTTGAAGATCCTAGAGGCTTTGTTCACTTGGCTTTGTAATTACAAAGGCCAGCCAGTAGGGGGTGTTGGTTGCTTTCTCTGGAGTGAGGTGCTCAGCAGCAGGGTCTAAGTTGACCTTGAGCATTGGGCTGGGCACTGGGGGAGGGAGTTAATCTCTTTCTGTTGAATGAACTCTGTTGTCCTGAAAGGGTGGTGATGGTGGGGGGCGGGGTTGTTTATTGTTTGTTCTGGGCAAAGGGCTATGCTAGTATGGAGCTCAGTTCCCTTAGCCCAGCTGGTTGTTCTCCCAGTGTGCTCTGAGTCTCTGTGCTGGAACTCACCCTCCTATAGCTCTTCTCCCCCCCCCCACCCCCCGCCAAAGACTCTGCAGCTAAAGTTGGATCTCACACCTGCCACTCTCTAAAGTCTTTTTACATGTAACTGGGAAATATTGAATTTTTTATATATATATATATATATATATATATATATATAATGTTAAAAATAATTTTCTTAACTATAAATGACATGGATCAATGGAGTGTTAGGTCTATTTCCTATATATGTATGATTATATTAATAAAGTTTGCATATGAGAAAACATTCAAAATTTTTAAAGTATGAGATTGTTTTCCTTTGCTCTCTACATCACTATCTTAAGAGTTCCGTTACATTGTGTCCAATTGTGACTGATCAGATCAAGATGGGCTCAGAATACTCTACCACAGATCAAGTACAAATGGTTCTTGTTACTTGGGATGAATTCTCTAATTTTGAACATCTTGTGTTTCTTTTGAGCTATTTCAATTCTGCTTTGCTTATAGAGCACAGCACCTTCTCTAATGCCCTTTCTGAGCAGTCATGTGCCAATGTCTCCAAAATCACACATTCAATTCCAAAGTTCTTTAGAGATCCCTTGAGATTGTTCTTACATCTCCTTTTTCCTGTCTACCATATGAGCAATTGCCCAGTGAGAGTTCCTCATAAAATAATCTTTTTTGGCAGGTATTTTTTCACATTTACACAATGTGGCCAGCCCGTTGGAGTTGTACTCTTTTCAAAAGAGTTGAATGTTGGGTAGTTTATTTCAAGAAATGATCTCAGTGTCTTGTACCTTATCCTGCCAAGTGATCTTCAGAATCTTCCTAAGGTAATTGAAATGGAAGTGATTCAGGTTTCTGGCATGGCTCTGGTATACTATCTGATAAGACTCTGTACACATTCAATTTGATATTCAGTTTAATATCTCTTCTCTTTCACTTTTTTTTGGGAGTCTCCCAAATACTGAACTATCTCTGATAATGTGGGCATCAACCTCATTATCGATGTGTGCATCCCTAGAAAGTATACAGTCAAGGTAAGTGAAGTTATCTACAGAATTCAAAATTTCTCCAATGGCTGTAACAAATAGGTCCACATGTGGGTACTATAGTGCTGTCTGATGGAGTGCCAAAATTAATACAAGCAACAGAAAATTTATCCATATTTTGTTACATTTCAGTTTCAGAAGTTACATTGATAAAAATAAAATAAACAATATTCAGTGTTTCAAAAATTATTTGCACTTATTAAAAGTTCTTATGTGTTAACTATGTAATTGAATACATTTTGTTATTTAAGAAAAACCTTGGTTTGACACTGTTTGGTGTCTTTACTTTGGATACCCTACTTTGACCAAGTTCTAAGTTGTTTGCTGAACACTTGAACTGTGGTGGAGAGGGTCTCTTGCACAACCACATTCATTTTTTCTCCCTTTATTTTTTCTAGTTACATGCAAAAAAAGTTTTTGATATTCATCCGTTTGCAGGCTTTTGAGTTTCACATTTTCTACTACCCTTTATTCTCTTCTCAATCTCCATGGAAGTGAACAATCTGGTATAAACTGTACATGTACCAACATATTTAACCTTTTGTCATATTAAACAGGATGTGAAAGAAGAATTAGAATTAAGTGGGAAAAAAAAGATCATGAGAAAGAAAGAAAGAAGTTTTAAAAAGTGATCAAAGTATTCTTTTCTCTGCATTCAGACTCCATAGTTTTTTCTCTGGATGTGAATGTCATTTTCCATTACAAGTTTCTCAGGATTGTACTTAATCGCTAAAATGCTGAGAGAAGCTGTGTCTACCATAGTTGATCATCTCACAGTGTTGCTGTTAAGGTGTACAAAGTTCTCCTGATTTTATTCCTTTCATTCAACATCAGTTTTAAGTCTTCCAGACTTTACTAGTCTGTCTGCTCATTATTTCTTACTGAACAATAGTATTCCGTAGGATTCATATATACCATAATTTGTTCAGCCAGACCCCAATGAATGGGCATCCCCTCAAATTCTAATTCATTGTGACCACAAAAAGAGCTGCTTTAAATATTTTTCTTCAAGGGGGCTTTTCCCTTTTTTTGTGATCTATATGGGATATATACCTAGTAATAGTATTGGTGGATCAAAGGTATGCATAGTTTTGTTGTCTTTTGGACATGATTCCAGATTGCTCTCTGAATGGTTGGTTGACTTCACAACACCACCAGCAGTGCATTAATATTCCATTTTCCCCACATCCTCCCCAATGGTGATCATTTTCCTTTTTTTAGCCAATCTTATAGGTGTGTGGTAGTACCTGAGTTACTTAAATTTGTTTTTTTTGATCACTAATGATTTGGAGCATTTTGTCATATGACTATAGATAACTTTGCCTTCCTCATTTAAAATTGCCTATTCATATCCTTTGATCATTCATCAATTGAGGTATAATTTATATTCATATAAATATGAATTATTTTTTTAAAATTGAATCCTTTATCAGAAACAGCAGATATGAAAATTATTTCCCAACTTTCTGGGAATCCTTCAAATTTCCCTCAGATCTTGATTGCATTGGCTTTATTTATGCAAAATCTTTTTCTAACTTTCCTCTTATTCCTTCTAACCAATGTTTTTTTTTTTTTTTGACTGCTACGTGCCTCACACTGTCCTTTCTCCTGTTACCTCCTAATTCCCTTTAGGGTAGCATAAAATTCTAAACCCAATTGGGAATGTTTATCATTACCTCTTTGAGCCAAATACTGTTCAGTGTTTATATCTTCATTATTTTCCCTCTCTTAAAATAAGTTCTTTGTACCTCTTCATGTGGTGTTAACAAGATCTCCATCTCATTCTCCTTTATTTCAAAGCTTTTATTTTATCTGTCTTGTACCCACACCCTCTGTTAAAGGATATTCTTTTTAATTTTCATAATAGAAGTGCAATTTTCCTTTTTCTTTTTAAAATTTTTTTATTTATTTAAGGCAATGGGGTTAAGGGACTTGCCTAAGGTCACACAGCTAGTAATTATTAAGTGTCTGAGGCAGGATAAGAACTCAGGTTCTCCTGACTCCAGGGTCAATGATCTATCAACTGCACCACCTAGCTGCCCCATTAGAAGTTTTCTGTTCACTTCTGGGCTTTTTATATCAGGTGAGTTTGAAAGTCCTCTATTTTTCTGATAATCTATCTTTTCCTCTGTAAAATATACTGAATATTGCAGGGTAACTACATCTTGATTGTAATCCATGTTCCTTTGTCTTCTGGAGGATATTCCAGCCCTTTGAAACATATAAATCTTGTGTAACCCTGACTGTGGCTCAATGGTATTTAAATTGCTTCCATTTTGAATACTTATAAGATTTTCTCCTTTAACTGAGCTTTCTGAAATTTGTATTAAATATTCTTCATTGTTTTATTTCAGGATCTCTTTCCAGGGTGAATTCTTATAAGAACTATTTTATTTTCTTGTCCTAGAATATTACAGCAGTTTTCACAATAATTTCTTGCCTTATCTTGTCCAGGTTCTTTTTCTGATCATTGTTTTCAGGTAGACCAAGAACTTGTAAATTAATTCTCCTAAATCTTTTTTTTTCAGGTTGGTCAATTTTCTTAAGAAAATTTTCATTTTCTTCTTTTTTTTTTTCCTTCACTTTGGCTTTATTGGAATCTTGGCCAATTCTAATTTTTAGGTTTTTATTTTGTTCAGTGAACTTTTGTATGGCCTTTTCCAGTTGATCAATTTTACTTTTTGCTTTTCTAGCTGGAAATTTTCACTTTTAAAGAAGTGAAATTCTTTTTCCATTTGATCAATTTTATTTTTAAAGATACTTTTTTTGTCATTCAGTTTTTTGGAATTCTGCATGAATTTTATTTCTTTCCCCCCATTTTTCTTCTTCTTCTTTGACTTTTAAAATCCTTGTTGAGTTTTTACAAGGTCTTTCTGAATTGGAGACCAATTTGAAACACCTTGAAGGTGTCATATGTAAGTGTTTTGTCACTGATTTCTTTTTCTGAGATGGCATTTTTATCATCCCATCAGAGGAAGAGCTTTTTATGGTTAACATCTTTTATATTTTTGCTCATTTTGATACTTGAGTTCTGCTCCTGGGACAAAGGGGGCACAATCCCAAGCCATTTGTGCTGGGGTTGGGGACATGGTCCCTGTTTTACCACTTCCCAGTGGCAGTATCTCTTGTGTCTCAGGTGTTAGTGATTTGTTCTCTACATTAGGGTAGCCCGACCCAATTTTTCCTGTAGACCCAATATTCATTTCTGGGTCTTGAACTTTGCCTTTGGAACTGGGGTTAGGACCCTCGTTGCTGACCTGCTCTTCTTTTCCCTTTTGCTAGTCACCTTTGAAAACAGTCTTAGTTGTGGCTGAATATATCAAAGGATATATTCACAGTTTTGTAGTTCCTTGGGCATAATTCTAGATTGCTCTCCAAAATGATTAGATCCATTCACAGTTTCACCAACAATGTATTAGTGTCATAATTTTTCATTTCCTCTCCAACATTTCTTACTTTTCACTTTTATCATTTAAACCAATCTGAGAGTTGATTAGTCCAAAGTTGTTTTAATTTACATTTCTCTAATCAATAGCAATTTAGATATGATATACAGTTTTGATTTCATCAAAAGACTTCCAATTCAAATTCTTTAACTATATATCAATTGAGGAATGATTTATATCTTATAAATTTAACAGAATTCTTTGTTTATTTGAGATTTGAAACCTTTATCTGCAAAATTGCCTATAAAATTTTCTCCTAATTTTCTATTTTTCTTCTAATCTTGACTACTCTTTTTAATTTAATGTAGTTAAAATTTCCATGCTACTCTTTGCACTGCTCTCTTCTTTATTCATAAAGTTTTTGCCTATTCATAAGTCTGATAGATAATAAATTTTATGTTCTTCTAATTTTCCCATATCACCCTTTATATCTAGGTCGGCTATCCATTTTGACCTTATTTTTTGTAAATAGTATAAGATATTGGTCTTGGTCAAAATTCTGCCAAACTATTTTTCAACAATTTTTACTAAATAATAAATTCTCATCCCAAAACTTTTGAAGTTGTATAACACAAGGTTACTTTATTCATTTCCTACTATACAGTATATATCTTCTCTGTTCCTTCGATTTACTTATATATTTCTTAGCTAGTTCTAGTTTTGATAATTACTGCATTTTAGTATTGTGTGACATCTACTACTTATTAATCTGGTTCCTTTACATTATATTAATTGCATTATATTAATGAATATAATTCCATTGATATTCTTATCTTTTTGATCTTCCAAATATGTTTTCTTGTTCTTTTTTTCCTCACTCAAAATATTTTTGGTAATTTAATTGGCATGGTATTGAATATAAATAAAGATGTCATTCTGATTATTTTTGCTTTGCCTATTCATGAACAACTAAAATTCCCCTAAATATTCAAATCTTTCTTTGTATGCAAATTTTTTATGATTATGGCCATATATTCCTGGGTTTGTTTTGGTAGTTATAATCTCAGGTATTTTATTCTGAGTGCAATTATTTTATATGAAGTCTTTCACTATCATTTCATTTAGGGTTTTTATAGTAATATGTTTAAATACTGATGATTTGTGTGGATATATGTTATATCCCACTACTTTGATAAAATTATTGTTTCCACAACTTTTCAGTTGCATATTTAGGATTTTCCAAGGATATCATCATTTAAATTCAAAAAGTGATAGCTTTATTACCATATTTTCTCTTCTATTATTTTTTATTTCTTTTTCTTCTCACTGATATTGGTAATATTTCTTTCACTAGCTCTTTTTTTTAAATGAATGCTCAATTCTTTGGTTGGTTCTCTCTCAATTTTAGGGATGTAAGCATTTGGAGATATAACTTTTTCTCTTAGTATTGCCTTTGTTTTATCTTGTAGGGTTTGATATATTTTAATAAGTGTCAATCTAATGAAATTAATGATTGTTCTTGTGATTTGTTCATTAACCCATTCATTCTTAAAGCTTAATTAATATTTAATTAATCTCTAATTTTTAATCTGTATTTATTTGGACCTTATTGAAATTAATTTTATTGTACTGAGATCTGAAAAGTATATATTTAATATTTCCTCTTTTCTCCATTTAATTACAATGTTTTCATGCCCTAATAATATCTGGACAATTTTTTATAGATACCATTTACCACTGAGAAGAAGGTATATTTGTTTATATTCCCATTCAATATTCTTGCTCTCTCTGTTTCTCTCTCTCTCTCTCTCTCTCTCTCTCTCTCTAGCTTATCCAATATTTTATTTAATTCTTTAACTTCTTATTTATTTTTAGTTAGATTTATCCAATTCAGAGATAAGAAGGTTAAAGTGTCAACACTATTATGAATATCTATTTCCTTTAAAATTTAGATACTTTAGAATTTGGTGAATAAAGATTTAGTATTGATATTAATTCATTTTTCAAAAGTGCTCTGTTCTAATTAAATCTATTCTATCTTTGACTTTTTTTCAGAGATTGTGAGTGCTACCTCTATTTTAACTTCAGCTGAATCATAATAAATTCTACTCTAACCTTTTATTTTAGCTCTGTGTCTATAATTTTTAAATGTTTCTTGAAAACAACATCAATCCATTAAATTATTGCTTTTTGTTTTATAGTTGAGTTCATCTTAGTCATATTCAATGTTTAACAGTTCTTTTCCTTCATTTAATTTTCCTCCTAATTATCCTTCTCACTCTCTCTTTTAATATTATCCCTCCTTCCTCATCAACACTTTATAAAGGATTCTATTCCTTTTCTCTCCTCTTTCGCTTCTATTCCTTAATCTACCCTTGACTTTAAAATCCCTCCTTTATGCTCTTCCACCACCCTCCTATTTCTTGATTTACACAGCCTACTAAAAGTTTCTCCCTTATTCTGCCCCCTCACTTTCCTATTTCTTTATTAATTTACAAGTTATACTCTTCTAGATGTATATGTTACTCCTTCTTTAACCCAGTTCCAATGAAAATAAGGTTCCACCACTACTAGCACTATCTACTCCCCCAGCATCAGATGTCCTATCACACTTCATTTGTATCCCATCATACTCTATTCAACCCCAATCCATCTATCTTTCAAACTACCCAAGTACTAATAACATTCTTAATAATTCAAAATCTCTTTGTCCAAATAAGAAGCAAATTGTCTGATCATGTTGAGTACCTCATAATTGGTCTTTAATGCTTAACTTTTTTGTTTAATCTTTTTCCGGGTCTCATATATCAAGTTTTCCACTGAGTTTTCTGATTCTATTCTCACAAATATGTGAAAAATCTTTAAATTCATTAAATGTTCTTTTTTACATTCAGTATTATACTCAGCTTTGCTAGGTGAATTATTCTTGGTTAAAGGTGTAAAGTGAGCTCAGGGAGGACTAGCTCTTCTGATGTGAGGGCTGCTGAGTCCTTCCAGGATTGCTTACCACTGGTGTTCTTCCCAAAGCACATAGGCACTTTTCTTGGTGGAATGGGTATATGAGAGCAATTTGTTACAATGGCCATGAAGGTAGCTGAAGAAATCAGAAGGGGATCTGTCACTGATGTTTGTCCTTTCTTCTCAAAAAGGACCAAGATATCAGGGAGATGATGCAATGACATATGTGTGAATTGAGGTGGGTTAGGGAGCTGTGTTAAGTCATAAGTCTCACTTTCTTTTTTGGAGTCATCTAAGTCCAGTGACCAGATATGATCAGGGCAACTGGAAATGGCCCTGAAAGTAAATCAACTCCTTCAACACAACATTATTCCATAACATATATGTACTATAACTTGTTCACTCACTCCTCAATGGACAGTCCTCAATTTCCATTTCTCTGTCATCACTAAAAAGCACTGGTATAAATATTATTTACATATGAATCATTTCTCTCTTTCAAATCTTTCTGTTATAGACTTATTAGAGAAAACCCTGGGTCAAAGTTCATGCACAATTATGTAGTTTTTGTGCAAAGTCCTAAATTGCTTTCCAAAATTGTAGGATAAGTTCATAGTTCCACCAATATTGCGTTGAAATATATACATACATACACATACATACACACACATATATGTATATATTGAATTTGTTCAGCAATGAACTGCTTTAAAGATATATAAAAATTCCTTCATAATGAAAGAACAAAGGAGAAAGTCAGATTTTTTCATTACTAACCTTACTAGGGCCCTGTCAAAAAAGGGGGGAAAAAAAAAGTATGACAACCTCTCTCTCGATAAGGGGCACAATTAACTGAAGATAGAATATAAGATGGGATGTCAATGATAATTGAAAATAACATAAGTTCTCAGTGAGAAGAAAAATCAGTGGTTTCCAAAATAAGGACTTTCACTCCCATAGAGACTTAGAAGGAGTCCAAATTATGTGTGAACAAGCAGTAAGAAGGTAGAAAATTGGGTTCCCACTCAGATTATTGCATACTATTTGGGGTTAGTTTCTCACCTTATTTTTCATAGCTAAATTGAGGGTCTTGTCTCCAATGAAACCATATTTTTTCATTCCAACCCCTCACTTCTTTGATGAACCTCAAAATCTCTACCCTTCTGCTCCAACATGGTCCCTCAGGGAGTTGTGATCGAGTATCAGTAATAACTCACATTAACAGCTATGCAGGTGTCACTGGAAAATATCATGGCTACTTTTCTGTGTCAAGTATGTTTGTATGTTTTCCCCCAGATCATCTCATGGGTATAACAGGTACCTTTTGTGTTCCAGGTCAAAGATGAGTGAACATGAGTACATTCTGCTGTCTTTCCCCATATGGTGCATATATATAATGAAAATGCATTATATATAGGTACTATATGTACTAGAAATATTTTTTTTCTGACAGGGATGTTTCTTTTTCATCTTAATAGTATTTTTTTCAATTACATGTCAAGACAGCAATCAATATCACATGACTTATACATATACAATCATATCAAACATATCTCCATATTTTCATATTGTGAAAAAAGAAGAATAAGAACAAAAGAGAAAATCCACATGAAAGAAAAAAATGAAAATAACATGCTTCAACCTACATTCATATTAGATAGTTCTTTCTCTGGATGTGGATGGCATTTTCTATCAAAACTCTTTTAACATTGTCTTTGCTGATTGTATTACTGAGAAGAGTCAAGTCAATTATAATTGATCATCATCCAATGTTACTGTTACTGTGTACAATATTCTCCTGGTTCTTACTCACTTCACTCAATATCAGTTCATGTCAGTCTTGTGATGTCTTTTTGAAATTTGACTGCTTGTGATTTGTTATCGAACAATATTATTCCATCACATTCATATGACAGTCATTCTCCAGATGATACATATCCACTCAAGTTCCAATTATTTGCCACTACAGAGACCTGCTCTGAATATTTTTGTACACATGAGTCCTTTGTTCTTTTAATGATCTTTGAGATTCAAGGCCTATTGCTCAATCAAGGAATATGCTGTTTTATTGTCCTTTGGTCATAGTTTCAAATTCCTGTCCAAAAAAGGTTGAATCATTTCACAATTCCACTAGCCATGTATGAGTATAACAGTTTTCCAACAAGCCAATAGATGTATATTATTAAGATTTTGGAGACCCTAGGTAAAGGTAATATTTTTGATTATTTCAGGAGGGAGTGATCACAAAGAACTTAGAGAATAAAAGAGACCCAATCAAAGAAATTAGGTTTGGGAGACTTTCGTTGCTAGTATTTTTTTTCTAATTTGACATACAGAAAAACTATTTCATAAAACATTGTACAAATTACATGATTATGAAAAAGGTAATGAAAATGCCAAGGAAAATTCTTTTTTTAATTGATATTTTATTTTTACAAATACATGTTATAAAAGTTTTTCAGCATTCATGCATATGCATATGCATATTTTTTAGATTATGAAATTTCCTTCCATCATCCCTTCCATCTCCTCCTCTCAGAGTTGAACAGTCAGGTGAATATTATACATACTCATTTCTGTTAATCATGTTTAAAAATTAGTTAGCTTGGTTTGGGGAATAAAAATTGGGGAAAAGAAAGAGAACCATGGGATGGGAAAGAAATGCATAAGAGAATTTTTTTTTTTAAAAAGGAAAGTTTTGTTCATCAGATTCTGAAGGTTTTATTTTGTTCGTTTGTTTTATTTTTCTTCCTCTGGGGACAGCATTGTCCATGGTTATCTAATAAGGTTGTCCTAGATAAAAGGAGCTGCATCTATTAAGGTTGATCATCTCAAAATTTGTTGTTAATGTGTACATTGTTCTCTTGGTTCTGCTCAAAATCAGATCCTGTAATTCATTCCATGCTTCTTTGTTTTTTAGGTTTCTGCAAGGCAACCGGGGTTAAGTGGCTTGCCCAAGGCTACACAGCTAGGTAATTACTAAGTGTCTGAGACTGGATTTGAACCCAGGTACTCCTGACTCCAGGGCTGGTGCTTTATCCACTATGCAACCTAGCCGCCCCTATTCCATGCTTCTTTAGAGTCTGACCATTCATGGTTTCTTATAGAACAATAGTATTCCATAACATTCATTTACCATACCTTGTTCAGCCATTCCCTAATTGATGGGCATCCCCTTAATTTCCAATTCTTTGCCACTATGAAAAGAGCTGCTATGAATATTTTGGAATGTGTGGGACGTTTCCTATTTTTTGTGGTTTCTTCAGGATATAGGCTTAGAATTGGAATTAATGCATTAAAGGTATGATCAACTATATTGCTCTTTGGGAACAGTTCCATATTACCCTCTAGAATGGTTGGATCACTTCACAACTTCACCAGCAATCTATTAATGACTCAATCCTCGCACAATTTCTCCAACATTTTTTGTCATCTTAGCCAATCAAATAGGTACAAGGTGATACCTCATAGTTGTTTTAATTTACATTTCTCAATATGATTATATAGCTTTAATTTCTTCAATTGAAATCTATCTATTCATATCCTTTGACCATTTATCAAATGGGGAATGACTTGCAGTCTTATAAATTTGATGCAGTTCTCTATGTATTTTAAAAAAGAGACCTTTATCAGATCTACTACTTGTGAATATTGTTTCCCAGGTTGATGTTTTCTTCTAATTTTGGCAGCATTGATTTTATTGCTGCAAAATTTTCTTTATTTAATATAGTCAAAATCATTCATTTTGTAGCTGATAATATACTCTATTTCTTGTTTGGTCATAAATTTGTCCCTTCAGATAAAGCATTCCTTGGTCTATTAATTTATCTATGGTGTCTCACTTATGTCTAAATTATATACCCATTTTGATGTTATTTTGGTATGGAGTATGAGAAGGCATACTATTTTCCAGTTTTTCCCAACAATGTTTGTCAATTAGTGAGTTCTTTTCCCAGAAGCTAAGGTCTGTAATGTTTGTAAAACAGTAGATTACTGTAGTCATTTGACCCTATCCTAATCCACTGATCTATTATGTATTATTTTTAATCAGTACCAGGCAGTTTTGATGACTGCTGCTTCATGGTCTAGTTTTAGATTTGGAAGAGCTAGGTCAACACCCTTTAATTTTTTTTCCATCAATTTCTTCAAAATGCTTGACTTTCTGTTTCTCCAGATGAATTTTATTACTATTCTTTTCTAGCTTTGTAAAATAATTATTTGGTAGTTTCATTGGGATGAAACTGAACAAGTTATTTAATTTGGGTAGAATTGTCATTTTTATTATATTAGCTTGACCTAACCATGAATATTTGATATTTTTCCAATTATTTATATCTGACTTTATTTGGGTGAATAATTTTTTACAGGTGTCTTCACACAATTCCTGGTTTTATCTTGGGAGGTAGATTCCCAAGTATTTAAAGGGCAACTAGACAGTGAACTGGATAGAGGACTGGCCTTGGTGTCAGGAGGTTGTGAATTTGAATCTAGCCATAGACAGAGGCTGGATAAAGATAACCCTGGAGGAGGTGACTTAGCACGACATCCTCTCTCTCAAATCCAATGCATTTTCTTGTCACGGCATCACCTCCCTGATGTCAAATGTCTTCTTCAAAAATGAAGGACTACCATTGTAATGTTGGCTAAAGTTACTTTAAATGGAATTTCTCTTTCTGTCTCTTGCTCTTGGGCTTTGCTCATATACAGAAATGTTAATGATTTATTTGGGTTTATTTTATATCCTGCTACAAGGACTTTTTTAGATGATTTTCTGTTTCTCTAAGAATACCATAATATTATCTACAAAGAGTAAAAGCTTTGCTTCCTCATTGACAATTGTGATTCCTTCAATTTCTTTTTCTTCTTATTGCCAGAATTAACATTTCTAAAACTATACTGAAGACTAATGGTGGTCATGGGCATTCTTGATTCATCCCTGATTGTTTTAGAAATTCTCTGAGTTTATCCCCATTACATATACTATTAGATGATGGTTTTTTAGATAGATACTTCTTACTATTTTTAAGGAAAACTCCATTTATTCTTAAACTTTCTAGTGTTTTAATAGGAATGGATGTTGTATTTTATCAAAGGTTTTTTTCAGCATCTATTGAGAAGATCTTATGATTTTTTGGTTTTGCTAATAATATGATCATTTATGTTGAGTGTTTTCCTAATATTGAACCATCCCTGCCTGCCTGGTATAAATTCTTCCTGATCATGGTGTGTTATCCTAGTAATAATATGCTGTAATCTCATTGCTAAAATTTTATTTAAGATTTTTGAATCAAATTTCATTAGGGGGATTGGTCTATAATTTACTTTGTCTGTTTTGGGTCTTCCTGGTTTCAATATCTGCACCATGTTCATGTCATAAAGTGAATTTGGTAGAACTCCTTATTCTCCTATTTTTAAAAATAGTTTATATGGAATAGGAATTAATTGCTCCTTAAATATTTGGTAGAATTCTCTTGTAAATCCATCTGGACTTGGACACTTTTTCTGAGAGAGTTTATTGATGGTTTCTTCAATTTCTTTTTCTGAAATGGGATAAAGTATGCTATTTCCTCTAGGCAGTTTATATTTTTAAATATTCATCCATTTCATTCATGTTATCAAATTTATCAGGATTCAGTTCAGCAAAATAGCTCTGAATTATCTCTTTTATTTCCTCCTCAATGGTAGTTAGTTCTCCTTTTCCATTTTAGATATTGGTTATTTCGTTACCTACCTTCTTTCTTTTTTTAAATCAGATTAACCAAAGGTTTATCTTTTTTTTTGACTTTTTCATAAACCCAACACCTAATTTTATTTATTAGGTAAGTGTTTTTTTTTACTTTCAGTTTTATTAATCTCTTCCTTATTTTTTGAACTTCTAATTTGGTATTTAATTCAGGATCTTTAATTAGGTTTTTCCAGCTTTTTTATTTGAATACTCAATTCGTTAAATCTCCTCTCTGAATATATTATTCATAAAAGCATGTAGAGATATAAAATTTCCTTTCAAAATTACCTTGGCTGTATCCCAAAAATTTTGATATAATGTCTCATTATTATCATTTTCTTGGATATAATTATTGATTATTTCTTTGATTTGTTGTTTGATTCACTATTTATTGAATTCAGTTCATTGAATTTGATTATTGGAATCAGTTTATTGAAAAGTAAGTTATTTAGTTTCCAATTCATTTTTGGTTACTCTTTCCATGATCAGCATAATATATTCTACTCAAGTATTTTACCTTTACTCTTCATGCATCTTTCTGCTTCAAATGCATTTTTTTGTAAGCAGCACATATTGTAGATTTCTGGTTTTTAATACACTCTGCTATTTGCTTCAGTTTTATGGGAGAGTTCATCCCATTCATATTCAAAGTTATAATTGCTAACTCTTTATTATCCCCCATGCTATCTTTCTTCTATTTGATTTTTCCCCTATTTTTCACCTAATTTGTATTTCCAGTATATTGCTCCTATGTAACACCTCCTTTAGCGTTTATCCCCTTCTATCAACCCTTTCCCTTTTCTTTCCCCTTTCCATTTACCCCTCCTTCTTTCCTTCTTTCTGTCAATCCATCCTTTCCTCCTCCCCCACCTTTCCCCTCTTAATGCTTGAAAGGTAAGATAAGTTTTTAAATTAAACTGAGTCTGTATGTGTGTGTGTGTGTGTGTGTGTGTGTGTGTGTGTGTGTGTGTGTGTTAATCCTTCTTTAAACTAAATTTGATGAAAGTAGGATACAGGTTTTTCTCATCTCCTCCCTTCTTCCCGTTTATTCCAATAGGGCATTTGCACCTCTTCATGTATTTTAATTTATCCCAATTGATCTTGCCCCTTCCTCCCATCTCTTTACTTTGTCTCCTTTTTAATTAGATATTATTTTAAATCATTCCATCAGTAATAGATGTCATGGCTGTCCATTCCTTCTGGAAAAGTATATTGCCTTTAATAGAATTACTGTTCTCAATACTTATAAGAATCTTCCTCCAAGGTGAGGATATAACCATTTTAATCTAATTGGATACATTTTTTTTCTCCTGTTTACCTTTTCATGTATCTCTTGAGTTTCCTATTTGAAAAACAAGTTTTCTGTTTAGTCCTGGTCTTTTCTTTAGCAAAAGTTGAAAATCTCCTATTTCCTTTAATGTCCATCTTCTTTCCTGAAAGAAGAGGCTCAGTGTACCTGGATAGTGAATTCTTGGCTGTAATCCAAGTTTCTTTGCTCTCCAGAATATCATATTCCAGACCCTTTGATCATTTAATGTTGATGCAGTTAGTCCTGTGTAATCCCGATTGTGAAACCTTAGTATTTGAATTGTTTCTTTCTGGCTGCTTGTAGAATTTTCTCCTTGATCTGATAGTTCTGGAGTATGGCCACACTATTCCTTTTGGGATCCCTTTCAGGAGGTAATCAATGTATTCTTTCAGTGACAATTTTGCCTTCTGATTGCAGGATTTCAGGGCAGTTCTTAATAGCCATTTCTTAAAGTATGTAGTCCAGGCTTTTTTTTTTCTTCAAATGTTTCAGCATGTCCTATGATTCTTGTCTTTCCTGGATCTATTTATTCTGTGTCAGTTGTTTTGCCAATAAGCTATTTTATATCTTCTATTTTTTCATTTTGTTTAACAGAATCTTAGTGTCTCATGAAATCAGTTTCCACAGATGCCAATCTTTTTTTAAGAGTTTTCATCATTTGCCTATTGCACCTCCTTTTCCAATTGGGTCAATTCTATTTTTGAAGGAGTTGCTTTCTTTTTCCATTTGCCCAATAATGAGAGCATTATTTTCTTTTTTACACTTGTTCAATGTATTTTTTTGGTAGGGTTTTGCTAGGCAGTGGAGTTGAGTGACTTGCCCAAGGCCACACAACTAGGTAATTATTTAGTGTTTGAGGCTGGATTTGCACTCAGGTACTCCTGACTGCAGGGTCAGTGCTCTATCTACTGAGCCACCTAGCCACCCCTGTTCAATGAATTTTAAAAGGATTTGTTTTCTTGCTGATTTTCTCTTGCATTTATCTTCCCTATTTTTCCATTTAATTTTTAAACTCCGTCCTGATCCCTTCTAAGAAGTCTCTCTGGACTAGAGACCAATTCATATTCTCCTCTGAAGCTCCATCCTCTCTGAGTTAGGATCCTTGTGTTCAAAGTAACATTCAATGAACCCTGTTTTGTGCTAGTCTGTCTTCATTTTGGGTCCTTTACCTGGGGTCTTGAGTTTGGTGAGGGCCTGGTTCACAGACCTTTGGTTTTGAGATCCCCAGAGCTCTTGATCACTGGGCTTAAGAGCTCCAGGGGTTTCTCAGTGGACCCATCAGTAAGGGATGCCAGAAGCTTTCTCTGGATTGTCTGTGGTGTTGATTTGTGGCCCACTAACTAGTCTGGGCAGTGGGGGGCAGGATCATAGGTATCTGCACACAGTCTTTGCTGGGCCCCACAGGCTAGAAAGCAAATCAACTTAATCAGCAATCAGTGCTAGGGGAGATCTGCAGTCCACTCCCAGATCTTGGGCTAAGGTGCAAACATCTAGGGGCTGTTATTGTATTTGTCTTGGAGAAAGTCACTGTTCACTCACAGGAAAGGGGATTGGGACAGCTAGAAACATGAGACTCTGATGAAAACACAGGGGGCTCAACGCCTGAGTCTTCCAGACCAACTGAATGGACAAGAACAAAAGAAAAAATGAAAGAACCAAAGAACCAAAGAACCAAAGAACCAAAGAATGAAAGAAAGAAAGAAAGAAAGAAAGAAAGAAAGAAAGAAAGAAAGAAAGAAAATTGTTTTCCAGTTTTCTATCTTCCTCTAATCTTGGTTGTCCTGGTTTTTTTTTTTGGTTCAGAAACATTTCCTTTAATGTAATCAAATGTGTTTTAGATCTGGAAAAGCTAGGGTATCTTCCTTTTATATTTTTAAATTTTAATTTGTTGATATTTTTTTATCTTTTTTTTCTTTCATTGGACTTTTAAAACTGTTTCTTGTTCTAAAAAATAATTTTGGGTAGTTTTCTATGTGTAGCATAAAATTAGCAGATTGATTTGGCAAAATTTTCAATTTATTATATTGTCTTGGTCTATTCATAAGTAACTGATAGTTTTCCAGTCATTTAGATCTGGCTTTTTGTGAAAAATGTTTCACAATTTTATTCATATAGGAACTTGTTTTGTCTAAGCATGTAGACACCCAAATGTTTCATCGTGTCTACATTTGTGTTGAATAGAATTTTTCTTTCCATTTCTTGATGCTGGGATTTGCTGGAAATGTAGAGAAATGGTGGATGTTTGATAGTCTGTGATTTCCTAAAGTTCCTAATTGTTTCAAATAGATTTTTAGCAAATTCTCTAAGTATACTGTCATATCATCTGTAAATAGTGATAGTTTTGCCTCCTCATTGCCTCTAATTCCTTTTAATTTATTTTTTCATCTCTTATTGCTAATTCTAACACTTGTAACACAATTCTGAACAACAGTATCACTAATGGGTGCCCTTGTTTCACTCCTGATCTTAGTGGCGAAGCTTCTAAATTATTCCGAAATCATATAATGCTTGTTGCTGGATTTAGATAATTAATATCTTACATTTTAAGGAAAATTCCATTTAATCATATACTGTCTAGTCCTTTAATGGGAATGGATGTTGGATTATGTAGAAAACTTTTTTGGTATCTATTGAGATAATCATGATTCTTGATTGATATGGTCAATTATCCTGATAGTTTTCCTAATAATTAATCAGTCCTGGACTCCTAATATGTATCTCACCTGATCCAGTGGTGTATTCTGGTGTTAACATGCTGTGTAAACTCTTTGCTAATATTTTATGTAATATTTTCCCATGAATATTTATTAGACAAATTGGCCTATAATTTTTTTCTTGATTTTGACTCTTCCTGGTTTAGGTGTCAGTACCACATTTGTTTCATAAAGGGTAGAATCATTTTTCAAATATGTTTTATCATATTGGAATTCTTTTAATGTTTGGTAGAATTCACTTGTGAACTTATCTGGCATTTGAGATTTTTTTTTCTCAAGATGTTCATTGATGAATTATTCAATTCCTTTTTTAAATAGGTACATTTCCATACTTTATTTCCTCTTCTGCTAAAATGAATCAATTTGCGTTTTTGTAAATATTCATTCATTTCACTTAGATTGTCAATTATATTGGCAAATAGTTCAGAAAATAGCTCTAAATTACTGACTTAATTTTCTCTTTATTGGTGGTGAATTTCTCATTTTAGATAATGGTGATTTGTTTATCTTCTGTCTTTGTTTAAATCAAATTAAACAAAAGTTTTTTTCTATTTTATTGGAATTTTTTCATGAAAACAGCTCACTTTTATTTATTAGTTAAATAGTTCTCTTACTTTCAATTTTACTAATCTCACCTTTGATTTTTAGAATTTCTAATTTGGTATTAGGGGATTTTTAATTTGTTCTTCTTAGGTTTCTTAGTTGATTGCCTGATTCAATGAATCCTCTTTCTCAAATTTATTCATATATATATATATATATATATATATATATATATATATATATATATATATATATATATATATATATATGTATTTAGAGATATAAATTTTTAACCAAAATCAGCTTTGGTTGCATCACATAAGTTTTGCTATGTTGTCTTATTACTGTTATTCCAATGGATTAAATTTTTAATGATTTATTGTTTGAAGCATTCATTCTTAAAAAATAGGTTATTTAGCTTCCAATTAATTTAACAATCTAAGCAAAATGGATGAACATTTAAAAATATAAATTGCACAGGTTAAATTAAGAGGAGATTAAATACTTAAACGACTCTATCTCAGAAAAAGAAATTCAACAAGCCATCATTGAACTCCCTAAGAAAACATCTCCAGGGACTAAGGGATTCACAAGTGAATTCTTCTAAACATTTAAGGAATAGTTGGTTCCAATTCTATACAAATTCTCTGGAAAAATAAGGGAAGATAGAACTCTGCCTAACTCTTTTTATGAAACCAATATGGTGCTGATACATAAACCAGGAAGAGTTAAAACAGAGAAAGAAAATTATAGACCTATCTCCCTGATGAACATAGATGCAAAAATATTAAATAAATCTTAGAAAAACGATTACAACAAGTTATCACTAGGATAATACATTTTGACCAAGTAGGATTCATGCCAGGAATGCAGGGTTGGTTCAATATTAAGAAAACTGTTAGTATAATCAATTATGTCAACAACAAACCTATCAGAAATTATATGATCATATCAACAGATGCTGAAAAAGCTTTTGATAAAATACAGAACCCATTCCTACTAAAAACACTTGAGAGTGTAGGAATAAAAATGTAGGAATAATTGTTCCTTAGAATAGTAAGCAGTATCTATTGGAAACCATCAAAAAGCATTATGTGCAACAGGGACAGGCTAGAGGCATTCCCAATAAGATCAGGGATGAAACAAGGATGCCCATTATCACCACTATTATTCAATATCATATTAGAAATGTTAGCTTCAGTAATTAGAGAAGAAAAAGAAATTGAAGGAATTAGAATTGGGAAGGAA
Source organism: Macrotis lagotis (assembly GCF_037893015.1). Classification (NCBI taxonomy): domain Eukaryota; kingdom Metazoa; phylum Chordata; class Mammalia; order Peramelemorphia; family Peramelidae; genus Macrotis; species Macrotis lagotis. Next base: position 200,270,745 of record NC_133666.1, on the reverse strand, counting down.
GAAACAAAACTCTCACTCTTTGAAGATGACATGATATTATACCTAGAGAATCCCAAGAAATCATCCAAGAACTACTGGAAACAATTAACACTTTTAGCAAAGTTGAAGAATATAAAATAACCCTCATAAATTTTCAATCTCTTTCCATGGCTTTTAATTACATGTATTTTTGATATATCATGATCTGACAAAGATGTCTTTTAATATTTCTGCATTTTTCATTTTGTTGCGAGATTTTTGTACCCTCATATATGGTCAATTTTTGCATAGGTGGAAAAATAGTTATTTTACTTTATCTCTATTCAGTATTCTCAGAGGGATATCATGTCTAATTTTTCTAAGATTCTGTTCACCTCCTCCACTTCTTTGTTGTTTATTTTGTGCTTTGATTTATTTAATTCTGAGAGAGGCATATTAAGTTCCCATACTAATACATAGTTTTTTCTGACTTCAAGTTATTCACTTAATTTCCCCTCTAACAATTTGGATGCTATAACACTTGGGGAATATATGTTTAGAACTAATATTACATCAATGTCTATGGTGTCTTCCAGTAAGATGTAATTTTTTTCTTATCTATTATAATTAAACCTATTTTTGCTTTTGATTTGTCTGTTATCAGGATTATTTCCCATCTTGGTTTTGTTTAACTTTTGCAGAAGCACAAAAATTTGCTCCAGTCTTTTACCTTTACTCTGTGTTTCTCTCCTTCAAAATGTATTTCTTTTCTTTCTTTCTTTCTTTCTTTCTTTCTTTCTTTCTTTCTTTCTTTCTTTCTTTCTTTCTTTCTTTCTTTTTTTTGCAAGGCAATGGGGTTAAGTGGCTTGCTCAGCACCACAGAGCTAGGTAATTATTAGGTGTCTGAGGCTGGATTTGAACTCAGGTACTCCTGACTCCAGGGCCAGTGCTCTAACCACTGCACCATATAGCCAACCCAAAATGTATTTCTTGTAAACAACATGCTACAGGATTCTGTTTTTTATCCAATCTGCTATTTTATTACAATTTAATAGTTCATCCCCTTTACATTAACAGTTATCATGACTAATTCTATATTTCCCTGAATCCTCTTTCACCTATTTCAATGTTTCTTCTCTTTTAACTCTATCCCTCCTCATCAGTATTTTGCTTTTGATTAGCAACTTCCTCGAAGTTGCTTTCTCTTCTATTGATCTTCCCCCCTTTTCTTTCGCCTTTCCCTTATTATGTCTGCTAGCCCTTCTGTCATCTCCTCCTTCCCCTTTTCCTCCTACTTCAGTAAAGGGTAGGATAAACTTAAACCTAAAGAAAATCACTTACTGGGAGTTTCCTATTATAGTAAAACTACATATATATATTGAAAAAAATACTCATGTTCAGAAACCATGTGTGGGAATGTAGAAATATGAAGCAGGTTTACTAAAACTGAAAGCTAGACATCATCCTACCTCTTTGCCTTGGTTAGGTGCTTTTGACTGGCTTATGAGGTCCCTGATGAGCCATAAAGCTTCTCTCCAGTAAAATCTTAATTGCTTTCATGGGAAGAAACCCTTTTCAATCCACTGAAGCACATGTTTCTAAGTAAGCATAAAGAGGAAAAATATATTTTAAAAAATTTCAGAAATGGATAACATCATTGTCTTTTTTAGGCTTTCACAGACGGAATTTTTTGGTCCTCTTTAAGAATAGCTTTATTTGTTCTTAAGTAGACTGGGAGACATATTTCTTTCCACATTCTAACAGAAGATGAAAGCAAGAAATTGAAGAAAAAGCACAGATATATTTGCTCTAAGATTTTTTCTCTTTCTTTTAGGATTACCACAACAATAACCACGGGAAATTTATACCAGGGTTTGTTCACATTATGCTATAATATGTTGAATTCAACACATTTTTAACTTCTAAAAATGTTTTTGATTAAGCAACACTGTGTGGCCTTCTCAAAATAAAGTCTGGTTTTTAGATCATTATATCCCCCAAACTGAAATGAAGAATACACACAAAAAATTGAATTGAAAATTACTGGAGAGCAGCAATTGTTTCTGCAGTTCAAGTCACAAAATTGAGCATTATATGAAAACTAATTAGGATATGTTAGGTACATTGAGAACATAATCAGGATCTGTGTCTGATTCAATATTCTGATTTAATAATGAGTTGACAAAGACAAAGTGACTTTGTTTCTTATGCTTCATTAGACTGATTTACATGTTCAATAAATATTTTCTAATGACACCATCTTTTGCTTTCATTTTTGTGTTTTCTTGGCTCTGCCAGATCTGCTTTTGATTAGAGAAAACAAGATGAAAACTTAAATGTTAAACACAAATGAAAAAAATTAAAACATAGTTACAGTTTTTTCGTAATTTCTTTTCAGAATCTCTTAGCAACAAGCTACTAATCATTAAATAATTAAAATTTAAAAATAAGACTCAACATTAGTTTATACTAGACCATTAATGTAGCTTTTTGTATTTAACTAGGTTAACATAAAGATACGAGGTTAAAACCTTTGAACTATTTATTCTCTGAATTTATTGTCTCAGTTCTAGGTTTTCTCTGAAAGATCTACAAATAGTGTTATTACATCTCAGTGATAATAGTTCTCACCTGAATTAAGTATTTAAAATGATTACCATGGTTCTTTAACCATGTAGCAAGGTTTGTGGGTTTGTTGGTGTTCCTAAGTAGTTATAATTTGTGAATTGGTATCAGATCTTAACAACAACAATACCAACAGCAACAAGAAGCAATGCCAATCAGTAGCATGCTTTCAAAATGAAGAGGAAAATTACAGTATTTCCAGAGATAAGATGATTACAAAGAGAATGTGTTTTTCTCTGAGCTTTACAATAAATTTCTAGCATATATAATATTCTTTTCTATAAACACATGATTTGGAGAAAAATAACACAGCTAAGTAAGGAAGGCTATTTAAGATCCCTTAAGCTCATTACAAAATAACAGTAAAGTGGCCTAATGAGGTATTCAACTAGAATCTATGATGAACTCTATGAAAATCAAATTGGTTTGAAAAGTCATAGAACCTAAAATTCAAGATATTTAAATTTTTTGTTTGTTATTGTTTGGCGGGGGTGAAGACAATAAATTTCAAGATATATTTCATTTCACAGTACAATTGTTATCATAATACAGATGAATGAATACTAAATTTTTCCAGAATAAGAAATGGAAAGTGGTACATTCCTTCCCTACACTATAAAATGGATTGTTCACACATATTATATACTTTTGATTGATCCATTAACTATCCATAAGAATCATTCTCTGTGATAATCGCATTGCATAAAGAATATAATTAGATTAACTGAAGTCTCTTTGGCTTATAAATTTTAAAAACTAATATTTGACAATTTAACCAACATAATTAAGAAGTCTGATATGCTATACAATATGCTACCTGTGGTACTATGTAACTATAAGATTATTATAGCTCTCACATATATGTACATATATATATAATATTCATCATATTATTATTTCATATTTAGTAATAACTATTTTTGTTTTTTATTTGCATATATGTATTTTTTCATATATAGTTACTTCAGTTTCTATGTATGTCTTCTTATCCATTCCTCTCTTGTTTCATATTCAATTTTTTTCAAGTCCAGTAATATTCTATTATATCCATGCACCTCACATTATTAATCCCTCCTGAATTGATGGTAATCTACTTTATTTCAATTATTTTGCTACTAGAATATACTATAGTATTTGGGTGTATACAGGTTTATGATTTTTAATCATTGTTCTTATGACTATCAGTAAAACATGCTTTGTCACTTTCTTTTCCAAACTGATTTTCAGGAAAGCTGAGGCAATTCTCAGCTCCTCCTACAATGATTTAATTTTCTTGTTTCCCCAAACCTTTCTTCATTTCTCGTTTTCCTTTTCCAGCATCCTTGACAACCTGATAGGTATGAGGTGGAACTTCAGAGAGGTTTCTCTAAGAACTAAAGTATATAATCTGGATTCTCTTTCTTTTTGCCTTCCCTCCCTCCTTCCTTCCTTTCTTGAATTTGGCTTCACTCTTTTTTTTTCTTAGCTTCTCTTTCCGGTTTGATATTATTCTTATTAATTTGTTGCTATTTGCCATGGTTCCTGAGGTGATTTTAGTGAGAGCTAAGATATTTCAGGGTATTTTCTTTGTTGGCATTTTTGCCTAAATTTTTAAATATTTCACTATAAATTCTCCACATTTTCTTCTTGGTATCTACTGATTATATTAAAAAAAAGACCCTTCAGACATTTTTTACTTTTCATCTGAATTCAAGAGAATTTTAGCTCCAAAAGCTTCATTTATTGTAAGTGTTAAAACTTAGGTTCATATTGCTTTTAAAAATGATCTTTTACTATGTGTTTTTCTTCATTAAAATGTTTTCTTCATAATGCTGGCCTCAGGAGAGGCAAACTGTTTCACTCTTACAGATCCTAGGGGAGAAATAGGCAATGTGCAATGTGTCAGTTATATTATAAAGTTTTATAACAAACTGGAGTGTCTAGGCTTTGTTTCCATTATTCCACTGACTCACTAAAAAAATTTTTGTATAAGAATATAATGACAACTATAATTTTGTCATACTTTATTACAATATTAACACAAATGTAATCACTTGAAACTAAATTAGAAATGAGAACACTGTGACTGTACATACCAGAATGATTTTGATGATAAACACATTCCAGTGCCTTTAAGGTATCAAATATTGATATTTTATGAATATTTTTTATCAAAAAGTAATGATTTGATACCATTTAAAGAAGAAATTATCCCTTTTTGAGAAGGGGAATGTGGTTTTGAAAATGAAAAATGAGGTTTGATGTATAATTAATTTGTTTTTATTTAAAAAACTAACACTTTATTTAAAATTCATCCTAAAAAATCATCATGATGGAGATAGATCTATAAAGTTATAAATCATTCTATAAATTTGTGATATATCTGTACATATCACATACATATTTATTTCAACTAGGAAGAGAAATTTGAGCTTCAGAACAATAATTTTCAATAATATTCTTAATTTTAAATGTTAGAATACTTCCCTACATTAAAAGGAAAATTTTGCAACTTTAGTCACTAAAATCTCTTCTAAATTTCTAGGGACTTTAGAAACTCATTTTTAGGATAAAGAATTTGCTTCTTATATAGCAAATAAATTCATTTGAATATTATTTCTAATTCATTTCTTCATTAATATAGATACCTCTATTCAACTTTACAAGTTTTTCCTAAAGAAAAAAAATTGAATTGACAAATATTGGACTTGGCAATGTGAAGTCATTTCTCTAGCATAAAGGTATGAAGGGCCAGTGGCCCTTTATTTTCAGGAGAACAGCAAATAAATAACTCACCACTAAATGAAGACAGCATGTGAATAAGAATCATGCAATTCTTTGTCCTTAATAGCTAAAGATTTTTTGAAGTATCGTAGAAAATTATTCAGTCAGAGGTTGAATATTAATGAAATTATATCATTCATTGAATCAGAAAACTTGTGAAGAGAGAAACTTTATTGAATTTGCAATTAACATAGGCAGGAAATTCTGTCATAGTTGTCCATAATCTCAAAAACTATTGATCAATTGTTTCTAATTTTTTTCCATCTATCACAAATACACTGGTCAGCAGGAGAGGTTAAAGGATGCAATTGGGGAGTTATATTTCCTGCCCTAGTCTACAAGTATTTATTGAGATACAATTAACATATGTAAAATAAATAGGGGACAATGTACTACAATATAATAGCATCAACAAGTAAAAGTGCTTAGTACAGTGCCTATCAAATAGCAGTCACTTACCAAATTTTCAATAATTATTTGAAACTCTTTTAGCAGGATACTGAATGTCAATTTTGCATGTAAGAGAGGAAAAAAAATCATTAGCACTTAGCCCCATGATCTTTTAAGACCGGAGTGAGACTTTAAATCTCACTCTTTAATTTCTTTAAAGAATCAGTTGTACCTGTTTTTAAATTACTTGTTTTCTCCATGACTTTAAGAGAAAAGATCTCATTTGAGAGAAGTTCAGAACTGAGGGAAATGTTGAGTTTGATTTGGAAGTACATTTGGGATATCAAGAAACAAGAGAACATTGGGACTAAGATAGTACAATTGGTGAAGATTGCCCCTATGCATTGTATAACTGCCTCTTTTCAGTGACAACATGAGACAAGGACAAGGACAATATAAAGTCTGAAGGAAAGGGTATCTAAATTTACTATTTAGTGTGGTTTTACCATTTGTGAGAATAGGTATAGATTATGAAATGCCTGCCCCAACTGAGATCATATCCTATGTTGTGTGTGTGTAATCACATATATACAAAACAAAATACATATCTCCATACACATATATATTGTGTTTATGATATATTGTATAGATATATGTGTGTTGCCATATATATATATATATATATATCATTTCTTTTAAAATTACATCTATAATAATACCTGAATATTAGTTTAAATGCTGCCTAGATCAATTTTTCATTTGATTGATCATAACTGTTCTCATTTGCTTCCTTATTGGAAAATTGAGAACTACCAAAGACAAAGAGGCAGTAATGGGAAGATTCATGGGCAAAAATGAAAGAGTACTGAGGAAAAGATATTCTCTCTGATTGGCAATACTTGCTTTTCTCCATGCTCCTGAGGTACCTGAGTATCATATTGATCTTTTAGACACACACACACAAACATACATAAATTTATATCTGTTTTATATATATATATATGTATATATATGATTATATTAGTTATGATTGCACAGGTGTGTGTGTGTGTGTGTGTGTGTGTGTGTGTGTGTGTGTGTGTCTATATGTACAGGGAATCAAATGCTGGCCTTGAATTAGGAAGACTCATCTTCCTGAGTTCAAATGGATCCAAAATCTCTAACTGGCTGTGTGACCCTGGGGAAGTTACTTGAGCCTCTTTCCCTCAGTTTCATCATTTGCAAAATGAGCTGGAAAAGATACTCCAGTATCTTTATTTTTAGATTTTTGCAAGGCAAATGGGGTTAAGTGGCTTGTCCAAGGCCACACAACTAGGTAATTATTAAGTGTCTGAGGCTGAATTTGAACTCAGGTACTCCTGACTCCAAGGCCAATGCTCTAGTCATCCCTTCAGTATCTTTAATAAGAAAACTCAAAATGGTCTTACAAAGAGTTAGAAATGACTTAAAATTACTGAACAGCAAAAAACAAGAACATATAGAATCATATTGAACACAAACACAGCTATATAGAACCTTCCATTAAGGGGGAAACACTGAATTTGAAATATTCTCTTAGGGTAAACTGAGTCAATTATTTATCTAATGATACAGCTAAGGTTGCTTTCTCCATTTTCCTCCACCAAAATCTTCAATGAAAATATCTTTGTATGTGTTCAAATCAAGAGCAGATATCTAAGAGTGGATCATGTCTGGTGGAGAGTCAAGCTGAATAGAACTATATTCCAGACTTCAGGGTGAAAGGATATGGAGTTAGAATTACTCCCCCCCTCTCCTCCCATATAACAATAGCATTTCCATTTTCCACAAAGTTTTATCCTTAGACCCCTGGATATACATGAGAAATTTTTTTGAACAGGGAAATGATATTCAGAAAATGTCCTCAAAATCCCATGACCTACATATGCATTATACCTCAGTTTCATAAAGGATTAGTTATAATTTGATCACAATATGACCTATAATTTCTCATCATCTATGATTAAGAAATTTATGATTCCTCTTGTCTATGACTGCCTATCTTTCCATCTTTATTTATAATTTATTCCTATCTGGGAATTCACATGACAACAGTATATTATATATATATATATGTATTAAACAATTCATGTTTAATATACATATATATATATATTTGTGTGTGTATTCTATTAAAAATCAAACTAGATAGCAGACTAAACAAGATGCAATTCCCTTCCTACTTTGAGATTGTTATTGTTTGAAAGTGGTGGCCACAGTCATGAAAAGGAATGGATTGACTTTGGAATTTTGAATTTGAATTGTTGAATTAAAATTCCATTTTTAATAATTGAGGAAGTTAAGTCTCAACTTGGCTAAGGTTACATATTTGGTGACCTTTGAAGCCAGAATTTGAATTAAGTATGCCCCCCCCATAAACCCAGTGCTTTTTTCTGTTGAATCAGAAGGATAAATGAAAGACAATTTCAAGTTTTCTAAGTCTTGATAATATCTTTGACAGAAGTAAGAATTTAAGATCTTGGTATTGATGAATAAAGAGGTATGTTGAATTTGACATGACCCAGAACTTTGAGTGAAATGTCAAGTAGGAAATTGGAATTACAATATTAGAGTTTGGGCAAGAATCAGCACTAAGTTCTGAAAGTCATTAGCATACGGATAATAGTTGAATAATGAAAATGGAAGAGCTCACCAAAAAAAGTGTAGGAATCATTATTTTCCATTTTTACATTCTCTGATGGCATATTAGTAGGCTGTAAAGGAGCTTAGAAATAATCTACTTCAATTCTCTCATTTTCAGATGCACAATTGAGTCAAATAGACATTGAGATGTTCCCCAAAGCATATGATCTTTTTTTAATTGACAGTTTTCTTTTCCCCCAGTCTATTTTTCTATTCACATCACCATTCTATTTCTGCTTTGAACACCATATATAGATAATGAAGTTTTGAATCTTTTATTTATGCAAATACAAGACTTAAAGAACCACTTCACTAATAAATACTGTCCCTGTTCAGATTTTACTTCTTCCCAATCTCTCTTACCCTATATGAATGTTTCAGAATACAGGATGAAAAGGTGCTGAGTTGCAAAATAGACCATCTTATAAGGAACTTCAAGTAGGACAGTTTGGTTGTAATAAAGAATGTATGAGGAAACATTGCACATTTTTATACAGTCTGGAAAGTTCAAAAGGAGTTACACTGTAAAGGAATTTAAAAGCTTTTGGGAAGGAGTCTTACTGGTTTCAATGAAATTAATAAGAAAGCTATTGCAATAGCCTATATAAAAAGTGATGACCAAAATGAGAGTGGTGATTGTGTTAATAGAAAGAAGACTTTAGATGGATACAAGACATGCTGTGGTGGTTAAGACAAAAATTGATGAAATAAAAGAATTGGGGTTGATTGATAATGCAGAGTTGAGACTGAGTTCCAGATTTTAAAGAACAGTGGTTGGTCCTTTGATTCCCATAATGGAAGGAGGTGCTATATCAAAGGGGGCTGTTTATTTAAACAAGAGTTATTGTTCAGTTGATTTTAAAAGGAATAGTTATAGCTTTCAATGCCTCTTTTCCAGTCTGTCAAATATTTTGGATCTCTTCAAACTCTCCATCAGAAAAAAAAAAAACCTTCCCAACTATTTTTTCTAGGTAACTATGATGACTGCTGACATAAATACTTCTAGCCATTCTACTTTAGTGCATCCCTTCCCTTTACAGTTTCCCTCAAACTTTTATTATCTTTTTCCCTATTAGAATGTAACATCCTGGGGTGGCTAGGTGACTCAGTGGATAAAGCACTGGCCCTGGAGTCAGGAGTACCTGGGTTCAAATCCAGTTTCATACACTTAATAATTACCTAGCTGTGTGGCCTTGGGCAAGCCACTTAACCCCATTTGCCTTGCAAAAACCTAAAAAAAAAAAGAATGTAACCTCTTTGTGAGTAGGGACTGCATCAAGTGCTGCTATTTGTATCTAGAGGGATTATTCTCTTCTGTTTCTCTCTCTCTCTCTCTCTCTCTCTCTCTCTCTCTCTCTCTCTGTCTCTCTCTCTCTGCCTGTCTTTCACTCTGTTTCCCTATATCTGAATTTGTGTGACTTTCTCTATTTCTCTTCCCCCCTCAAAAGTTCCAATTTTAAGAATACAATTCTTTAGGAAATAGTATCACTGAAACTAACGTATAACTGTGGAAGGATGCAAGTACAATATAGTTTGTTTAGTTATGAAAATATTTCCCAGTTCTAGATTGAGTGTAAAAGGCATACTTTGTACTAAAACCCTGAAGTAAGTGGTTCAAAAGCCCTATCTTTTTACATATTTTGATAATCAGTACAATAAATAATTCTAACTGGTCAGAAAAAATGAAATAAAATTTGAATTAATTCTAAAGTAAATTTGATTCAAAACATTTTTGAAATACCTATTCAGAACATAGCATGGTAAAAAGTCCTAGAGTAGATACAAAGATGAAAACCTTATATCTAATTATCTAACAATCTAGGATAATTTTTTAAAGCCAATTTTAAGGAATGAAGGTGCTTTTATAATAATTTTTCTACAAATACTAATAGTTACCTTAGGTATTATTTAGTGGAAGTTACCCAAGATACATAAAAATGAAAACAAAACATTAATATCTTATGAATATACCATTTTTCTCAATGAGCAATTACAGAATTATTTTAAAATTTGTCTTAGTGATTCCTCAGAGTTAACAAAATTTTATTACAACCTTAATAACATTTTCTGAACATTTCAGGAGTATGTTTTCTTTAGACCAGAAACTTCTAAACTTATTACTTTTTTATGATGCATCTTGATCAGAATTCAATTGTATCTCCTAAATATATGTGTATATATATATTACAAAATTCTAATATATTAATGTTACATGGATAGAAAGTAGAAATTAATAAGAGATAAAATAGAATATTTTACATTATTTTATTTTGCTTCATTTACTTTATTAAAAAATGCCACCATTTTTGGACAAGGTATTTATGTGGGACATAGTAATTGTTGTAATATCTGTTGAAGAAGTAGAATAGGGGGCAAAGAGGAGGAGAGAAGAGAGAATATAAACTGGGTTCCTAATGATTACCTGCTATCTCACTTGCTTGCCTGATAACTAGAGAGGAACCTCTGTAGTGGATTAATTGTAGGGAAATGGCGGCAGCAGGAGACATTGATTGCAATATGGTAAAATAGTTTTGAGAATATTCATTTGTAGTATTTTCTTTGAGCAGTCTGATGGATTATCTAGGTACACTTTAGTTGCAAAAATATTCTAATTGACAGATGACAACAGAGTGATCAATCATCTTCCTTTCATCTTCTTCTAGAAAGAACTCAAGTTTTTTCAAATTTGGCATATGCATTTTTAAGGATTCCTAAGTGAACTTATGATAATTATAATATTTTTCACTAGATATCTCATATGCTTCAACTTTTACAATCTTGCGTGACTGTTGCAATCAAACAATAATTCCTGAGAATTCCAGTGCTTTTCTTAAGGATGAAAGTGCAGATAAAAGAGTGCTAAATTCTCACATTGAGACAGTTTGACCTTTTAATAAAGCTTTTAAGGAAAGTTACTGATAAGAATATTTTACACTTTTCACAGGACTTGATCATTGAGACATAAAATTGTGACAAAAGTCCTAAACTGAATCATTTAGGTACCTAGATTTAAAGAATAGTCCTTACAAGATCTCTCACCTAGTTATTAAAAAAGTGAGCAGTAAACGTGACCAATTTTGAGATAATTTTCAATAATGAACAAACAAAAACAGGATAAACTTTTCTAGATGTGAAATTCATTTGTCACTCATAAGAAAAGTCTTTGACTGGAGGGAAAAGAAAAAACATATTTATTATTATCTACCATGATCTTCTCAAATATATTAATGAAAAAGAATGAAGAAGAAAAAGAAATATTAAATCTCAAGAATGCTTTTCTGTTAATTGCTTTGGACATCAATCTTTAAGGAATAAAGTTAGTGTAAGGCAAAGGTTTGGTCACATTTATCCAAATGGTTTTAGGCATGTTTTTCTCCTATTGCTGACCCACACTGTGAATTTTAAAACAAACAAAACAAAAGTCTGTATTTTTACATTGTTTTATTCAAGTTATTTTCATAATGAAGAAAAATAGACTTGCTTGTCTATATAAGGAGAGAGAGTCTAAAATAGTGAATCAGATTCCATAAAGTCAACATAAAAATTAGTTTATTATTTTGTCTTCCTACTTCATAGAATTTCCAGAACTTACCAAACACTTGCTAATTGCTTACATTTTATTGTATAAGACTAAGATCAAATGAGTTCTCATTTATTTCTATCAACTGCATTCTCTATTTAAAGGATTGTGAGATTTATATAGATGTAAAGGGACTTAGTTATCATTTAATCAAATCTCCTCATTTTATAGTTGAAAACATGAGGTATAGAGAGGTACTTGATCAGGACCACAAAGGTCAAAGTGGGAAAGCTGATGATCCAGAGCTTTTGATTCTAAATCTTTTTTTCCATAAAATTCATTTCATTTCCAAAAGAGTTATGGTAATTATCTTTTATGAATTTATGTGTTCTAATTATGAAATACTAATATTACTAATGAAAATATTTTTTTATTTTCTTGAGAACTATTTTCTTGATATGATTTTCTATAGAATTTTACAGGTGTTTTTTGTTTCACCTAATAATACTAACCTCTCCTTTCATACAACACCACCTAATAATACTATATCCAAAACACAAGACCTAAAATGACTAAGGTTTTAAACTTTTGCAATCCGAGTATTAAAATGAAAATGTATGTTTAGAATCTTGCTTTCAAAATGTGTGTTCAGATAGTATTGCTTTATCAAACTTAAAATAATGCATACATATTTATTAGGGAAAATAGATAAGCACTAGAAAGTCAGTTTAAAAAAGATTTCCAGCTGCCAGGAAAGCTAACATAGTTTATGCTTGTATGTTCATTCAAATAGTCCAATCTTGCTTATTTTTTAATTAATTTTAAAAAGAAAAGCAACATGACTATGTTTTCTAACCCCAAAGTCATTTAGAAGTAGCAAGAAGAGATAAGAGCAACCAATGTTTATAATATTGAACTATGAGAGCCAACAAAAAGGAAAGACATAACAAATATAATAAACATGGCTAATTCCTTCAACTTACCTTTTTTCCTTTCTCTTTATTCTTGAACTAATGAATGCTACTAATGAAAATCCATGAAAGCAATTTGACGCAGTTATGTTGACTATAAAATATTTATACTATCTAACCTTAAATAGGCTTTCACTGACACAAAACAATTGTTTTAGTCATTTCTTATTTATTCTTTATCTTTTCCTTCAGTGCATCTTCTAAATTCAAGAATTCTACATTAATCTTAATCCTATTCTAGCATTCTCTAACCAGATGACATTATCTCTCATTCAGAGTAGAAAGATGATCTAATTGAGTGTGAGGTCTCTGCTAGTATCCCTTATAAGTTAAATTAAGAAGTCCCTGGAGAAGCTTCAAAATCCCTGTCAGAAAAGGTCACTCCAACAGAGCAATAGTAGAAGTAATAGCCCAAATCCATCTCTCCAATTAGTAGAGATTTGAACTAGTCAATTAGCCACTTCAGAGAGACTTCCCTATTCCAGTTAGCATGAACCAGGACCTAAGATTCAGGTTCCTCATTTCATATTGCCAATGCCTGTCCTGCTAGATGCAGGTAAGAACCCTAAAAAATTATAAAAACCATATTAAAAGACTTTATTGGTGAGTCAGAGGTGCCCCTCTTACCTCTAGGAATCTAGGAGGGTTTTGGGGTCTATCAAGGAAGACAATGGACTTGTTTCCATTCTTTTCTCTGACTTTCCTCCTTTTGTGAGTATCTTTCCTCAAAAAACTAGATCAATTTACTGTTGTTAACTTCATGTTTCCTTGAATTGGATTATTGGTATTTCAACTGTCTTTGAGTCTGTATTAAGTCAGTTTTAGCTCAGCATTCCTCCTTTTTGACTTAAGTATCCTGATTTTCTCTCAACTCATCTTTTCATTGCTTCCAATCACTTAAAGAAAATATGGTCACCCTACTGTTTGACAAAACTAATACTTTTACTTATGCTCATCCCATGTCCTGCAGTTCCTCAATCATCTTATTTTCAATCATCCCCTTTCATAGGCAGGTAAGTGGCTCATTGGACTGAATCACGAAGAACTTTACATTCAATGTCAGACTCTAACAAACTCTTAGCATATCACTTAGCATCTGTTTGCCTTTGGTTCCTCATTTGGATAAGAGGGGGATAATAACAGCATTTACTGTTACAGTTGCAAAGTTTCCAATGAGATAAGATTTGTCAAACACTTAACTGTATATGTTAGGTACTATAAAAGGGCTTATTCCCTTCCTCATACTTCCCCTTTTTCATACAGTTTAAATTTCTCATTTTATGACTTCATACATGCCTAAAAAATGCAGATTTCCCTAATCTTAAAAAAGTTCTCACTGGTATTACCTTACAATCAAATTATTCTTTATCCTTCTCTTCATTGCCAAATTTGAAGAAAATAGCAATTTGTTACATTCATTTCTGTTGGCCTTCATAACTAATTCACATAAGTTTTGTATTCCAAAGTAATTTAATGAGCTCTTTATTGCCAAATCTAATGACCTTTTTACAGTGTACATTTTCCTTCACTCTTTTCATATAATTCATATGGTATTTTACTCTCCTTATTCCTCACTTGTTTGACTTCTATGATACACAATTTTATGGACTTCTACTCTCTGACTACTTCTCTTTTGTCAACTCTTATTGTTCTTTCTTTTCCTTAAATATTTGTGTTCTTAGGAAATTACCTTGGTTTTCTTTTGTGTCTCCAAACTCTCCCTGGAATTTTCATCAATATCCATAATTTCAATTATCATGTTGATAGGAGTAATGCTTAAATGTATATCTCGATTGTTGAGTTTATTTCCAGTTCCTCAAAATGAAGTTTCATGAATGACTCACCAAAGGAAGAAAGATGTTCCAGAGTAAAAATAAAAAAGTGGCTGAAGAAATTTCCAGGATCAGAAAGTAGCTGAGGAATAGTGACAAATTATGGAAAGTCAGAAAAAAGGACTAGGAGAGGAATGAAGATGTCTAAACTGAGTGCTTCTTCAAATTGAAGGTTCTAGGAGAAAAATCTTTGGGAGAAGAGGACCCATTAAGGGAGAAGAACTTTTCAGGCTGAGAAGGTCACAGTGCCAAGGTTACTAGTTATCAAGGGAAACAGTTAACTTTAAGTCACTTTATGAGGGAGGACACCAGGACTTGTTAAAGGTTTCTTACAGAAGTCTAGACGAATCTTCTTACTTGGTATCTCTCACATTGATTCTCTTCATCCTCAAAACCATCCTAGTTTAAAGTAATTAAAGTATCCACCCTGATTTAAAACTAAATCACATCTTGTTGAACTATTATAACCATCCCTCTGATAGATTTTTCTAACTCTGCTCTATTGCACCTCTATTTATTAATCACATAGCTGCCAAATTCATCTCCTTAATCTTATCAATATAATAGTTGAATCAAAATATTTTAGTGGCTTTTAAAAAAAACTTATTTTTCATTCAAGGTATGGTCCAACAGTGAGTACTACTAACCTGAGATGTGTGGAATACATCATCCTACCCAATTTTGATTTTTCTTTTTTTTCTTACCTTTGTACTAGGCTTGCCTTGAAAATAATTGAATGGGTTTCTTTCCACTAGGCCATCACTTCTTCAAGGACAAGAAGTATATTATTATACTATTTTAAATATTGTATACACAATATGTTACTCAGATTCTTGCATGTATTATACAATTTAGCTTGTGTTTATTTTATTGAATATTCAGTCAGAATCAGAAAAAGAAAAGAAAAAATATGGCCTTTGCTCTCAAGGATCTTACATTCTGATGGCAAACAAAACAGATAATTAACTTTGTACAGAATAAATGAGAGCTAAAATCAGAATGAAGTTATTAGAAGACAGGGGAAGTCCTTAATTAAAAGGTACAATTTCAAGTGAGTCTTGAAGGAAGTTATGGAAGCCAGTAGGTAAAGATGATGAGAGAAAAATTTTCAGGTACAAGGAACAGTCATTTAACAGGCATGGAATTGGGTGCAGCTAAGTGGTGTAGTGGATAGAGCATTGGCCCTGGAGTCAGGAGGAACGGAGTTCAAATCCAGCCTCAGATACTCAATAATTAAGTGACCTTGGGCAAGTCACTTAATCCCATTGTCTTAAATGAAAAATTGGGGCAGTTAGGTGGCATAGTGGATAGAGCACCAACCCTGGAGTCAGTCCTGAATTCAAATCCAGCCTCAGACACTTAATAATTACCTATGTGATCTTGGGAAAATCATTTAACCCCATTGCCTTGTAAAAACTAAAAAAAAAAAAAAAAAGCATGGAATTGGAAAATAGAGCCATGTGTGAGAAAAACCAAATAGTTTTTGTTACATGAAAAGGAGTAAAATGAAACAAGATACACAAGCTAGGACAAGAAAGAGGATAGTTAGAAAGATATCAGGTCATAAGAATTTAAAATGCATTGTAGTCTGATCCAGAAAACATGTTTTAGGATCCATAATGTTCCAGGCACTTGCTAAACACTTAGGGATGCAATTAATTAAAAAAAGACAGGTCCTGCCCTTGAGGAACTTTAATATAGGGGAATCTCAACTGGAAAACTTTATAGTTGGTCTAAGAAATAATAGGGAACCATTGGAGTTTATTGAAAAGTGGGGAGTTAAGGGGCGGAGTCAAGATGGCAACAGGAGAAGAGCCTCTCTTAGGGGGTCTCTCTATATAATATTTCAAAAATTAAAAAATAATGACTCTAAATTTTCAAGAGACAGAAAGATCCAGTGAGGCAATTTTTCAGCCCAAGGCTTCCTCAAAAATAGTGGAAAGACTCCACTCCACGGGGTTAGAGGGTGGACCTGCCAGAGAGAAGAAACTTCAGTCTTCCAGAGGCAGTCCCAGGGTGCCTAGGAGTATGGCAGCAGGGGAAGTTTCCTGATCTAAACCCTGGGGAGCACTGGGCACATCTTGGAATATCAGCCCATGGAACCTCTGCCAGAGTGAGCATGTGAAATCCAGCCCTCAGGACACTCGATAAGCAGTGGTGACCAAGGCAACCCAGATCCAGGAAATGGAAGCAGGCAGAGCTGGGAAACAGGAGCCACCAGGCAACTGAGCATTGAGTACTCAGGCTACCAAAAGTAGGGGAGTGGAGAGAGACTTTGGAGGTCTGTCCTCTGTACCTGGAACAGGACTCTGGGTCTCTGAACACATTCAGATCCTGATCTCAGTCTAGGCTTCCCATAGAACAGCTTCTCCCCCCACCTCAGTCCTGTGAGAGAGGGGTTCATTTGTGGCCATTCACAGACCAGAAGGGAAGACAGAGCTACACATACTGAGACCCTTGTGGGGGGGGGGGTCTGTGCCAATAATACTGAAAAGCTCAGGAAGCACCCCCAAGACCAGACACAGGCTGGGGAAATGAGTAAATGGAGAAAAAAGAGGAACACTATTGAGAAATACATTGTCTACGATTCCAGGAGGGATCAAAATACTCTGTCTGAATATGAGGAAGTACAAGCTCCTGCATCTAAAGACTCCAAGAAAAACAGAAATTGGACTCAGGTTATCACAGAGCTCAAAAAAAGTTTTTAAAATGAAGATAGAAGAAAAATTGGGAAAAGAAATGAGAGAGATGCAGGAAAAACATGTAAAAGAAGTCAGCAGCTTAGTCAAGGAGATCCAAAAAAATACTGAAAAAAGTAACATGTTAAAAACCAGCCTAGGTCAAATGTATAAGACAGTGAAAAAAGTTATTGAGGAAAAGAATTCTTTAAAAAGCAGAACTGGCCAGAAGAAAAAAGAGATAAGAAATCTCTCTAAGAAAAACAAATCCTTCAGACTTAGAATGGAGCTATAGGAAGCTGCTGACTTTACAAGAAGTCAAAACACAATACTTCAAAACCAAAAGAATGAAAAATTAGAAGAAAATATGAAACATCTCATTGAAAAAAAAAACTGATCTGGAAAACAGACTCAGGAAAGATAATTTAAAAATTATTGGTATACCTGAAACTCATGATCAGGAAAAGAGCCTTGACATCATTTTTAAAGAATTCCTATAGGAAAATTGCCCAGATATCCTAAAAGTAGAGGACAAAATAGAAATTGAGAGAATCCACTGATCTCCCCAAAAAAGAGATATAAAAAGAAAGAATCCCCAGGAATATTATAGCCAAGTTCCAGAACTCCCAATTCAAAGAGAAAAATATTACAAGCAGCCAAAAAAGGCACAATTCAAATATTATGGAGCTGCAGTCAGGATCACACATGACTTAGCAGTAACTATATTAAGGGCTTGTAGGCCTTGGAATATATTATTCCATAAGGCAAAAGAGCTCAGAATGCAACCGAGAATCAACTACCCAGCAAAATTGAACGTCCTCTTCCAGGGAAAAGGATGGGCTTTCAATGAACAAGGGAAATTTCAAATGTTCCTGTTAAAATGGCCGGGGCTGAACAGAAAGTGTGATCTTCAAATACAGGAGTCAGGTGAAGCATAGAGAGTGGAGGAGTAGGGTAAAATATAAGGGACTTAATGATGATGAATTCCTGCATAGAAAAATGATACTGATAATACTCATAAGAAACTTCTCATTTAATAGAGCAAGTAAACGGAGATTTTATAGATGAAGCACAAGGGAGAGCTAAATTTGAAGATATAATATATTGTAAAAATGGCCTAAAAGGGAAATGTAATGGGAGTAAGAGAAATTATATGGAAGGGAAGAAGGAGAGGGGGAATGAGGGAACCTTTGTTCTCATCAGAGGTCACTTGGAGAGGAAACAGCATATATAATCAATGGAGTACAGACATCTAGAGTAAGAAGGAAAGAAGTGGGACAGGGGCAAGGGGGATGTGAGTGACAGAAGAGAGGGTGGACCATGGGGGAGAGTGGTCATATTTAACACATTTTCTTTTTTACTTCTTGCAAGGAACTCAGATTGGGTGGCCTGTCTGGGACCACAGGATCAGGTGGTTGTTAGGTCTTAAGGGTGTTATGTTGGCTCAGGATCTCTTGGCCCCAGGGCCAGTGATCAGTCTGCTGTGCCACTCAGCTCCCCTACAGCACATTTAAGAAGAGGGACAGAGTAGAAGGAGAGAGAAAATATAGTGTATGATAGTGGGGAAATATGAATGAAGGGAGTTGCAATTAGCAGTGGCAACAATGGAAAAATATTGAAAGTCATTGAAAGTCCATCCTTTTCCCTGGAAAAGTTTTGCTGGGTAGTTGATTCTAGGTTGCATTCTGAGCTTTTTTGCCTTCTGCAATATTATATTCCAAGTCCTACAAGCCCTTAATGTAGTTGCTACTAAGTCATGTGTGACCCTGACTGCAGCTCCATGATATTTGAATTGTGTTTTTCTGGCTGCTTATAATATTTTCTCTTTGAGTTGGGAGTTCTGGAACTTGGCTATAATATTCCTGGGGATTCTTTCTTTTTGTATAGCTTTCTTGGGGAGATCAGTGGATTCTCTCAATTTATATTTTGCCCTCTGCTTCTAGGATATCTGGGCCATTTTCCTGTAGGGATTTTTTAAAAATGATGTCAAGGCTCTGTTCCTGATCATGACTTTCAGGTATGCCAATAATTTTTAAATTAACTTTTGTGATGGACTTATCATAAAGAATGTGATCCACCAGTGACAGAGCTGGAGGTGTTGGAACACAGACTGAAGCACATTATCATCATCATCATCATCATCATCATCATTATTATTATTATTATTATTATTATTATTATTATTATTTGTTTTTTGCAGGGCAATGGGATTGGGGTGACTTGCCCAGGGTCACACAGTTGGGTGACTGTTGGGTATCTGGGGCCGGATTTGAGCTCAGGTGCTCCTAACTCCAGGACCAGTGCTCTGCCAATTGTGCCACCTAGCTAGCCCTATTATTATTTTTTAATTTTAATTTAATTTTTTTCTCTTTCCTTTTTTATTGCTCATGAGGATCTTTATTTTTTGGGGGGATAGTGGTATTAGGTTCACTGTTAAACAAGAATAATTTAGTAATTCATCAAAATGTCATTTGTACAAAAATTAAAAATATTATAAAAAAGAATAAAAAGAAAAGTGGGGAGTCATATTCAGGACTTGTACTTTAATAAGAACCCTTTTGGAGTTGAATAGAGGGTAGATGACTTGAGGAAAGAATTGAGAGGGGAATATCAATGAGAAATCTATTGCAATAGTATTGAGATATAATGAGTCTTCATTAGGGTGACATCTATATGACTGTATAGAAATAGGTATATATGTTATGAAGGTAGAAATGACAATAAAGGGAAACAAATGGAATATTTAGATTAATTTCAAGAAAGGATTCAATCATGAGAACCTGGGCAAGTGGGAAGATAGTGGCATCTTTGACAGCAAGAGGGTTGGTATTCAGTTTGAACACATTGAACTTAAGGTATCTATGGGAGTATCCAGTTCGAAAATATAATTAAATATAAGAGTGGATGGAACTCAGAGAAGAGAATGGAGATGAATAAATAATAATTGATCCTGTAGGACTTGATAAGAAAACAAAGTATAAGATCATGGAAGGAGAAGAATAGAGAGAACAGGGCAGAGCCTTGGAGGAATTCCATAGGAACAGAGCATGACCTAGTTGAAGAGTTTGCAAAGAAGACTGAGATGAAGTGATTAATAAGATAGAAAGAAAATCAGGAGAGAACACTGTCACAAAAATCTAGAGAAAATGGTATATCAAAGAGGAGGTGATCAAAAGATCAGAGGTTTCAGGAAAGAAAAAAGTTGAACTCTAAGCAAAAGCCAATAAATTTTATAATTAATAGATCTCTGATGATTTCTAAAGACATTAGATATAATAACTCAAAATGTGTAGTAACCTGAACCCATTTAGTATGTGATTAAATAGCCCCAGAATTTATAGTAAAACATTGTTAAGACATTGCAGATAGAGAAAATTATGTTCAATACCACAGGTTTAAAAAATTCAGTCATGTGTATATTTTAGAAATATTGGTAACTCAAAAATTCTTTGAGTCTTTGAAGTTTTAATTTCTTCAACTATTTTGATTCAGCTATTCAGAATAACTCATTTTTCTGAGAGATCTGGAAAGCCAAGGTTCTATCATATTTGATTTATCATTCAAAAGTGAGACTGGTCCCCTTCACATTATTTAAACTTTTTTGACTATCCTAGAAGATTTCACTTCTGTCTCCTAACCTGTATATTTTCCCTGAAAATACCCTATATGACATTCATATGCTTAGTGTAGCACAATAGGTATCAAGAACAAACCAATTTAGAGATTTGGTACTCAGTTTCTTGTGAGTTAAACAATTACTAGCTGGAAGGTGAAGAAGAGGTGAACAGATGCTGAAATGCTTCCTATAGAGTTGATGTTATCCCAGGATAATTATTCAAAAGTGAAACAGAAGGATGAATTTCATTTCAATACTAGTGACCTGGACTGGTGCAAGAAAGAAATTGGTCCATGAGTAATCTAGTCAAGTTTACTCAGAGTTCATAATATAGACAGCTAATTTCTAATTTCAAAATGACTCCAGTATTATTTCTAAAATTTCATTCTTTATGACTGAATAGATTATTTAGGTTCATTTCAAATAGCATGGGGAAATAGGACAATTCTAGAATGTCCTGCATAAAGCATTGAGTTTGGGGATCAGTGACATAGTTTTAAATTCTATTTTGGTCCCTTATTAATCATGTGATCTTGGGCAACTCACTTAATAGGGATATTTGATTTAACATTTAATAGAAAGAAGATTGTTTAAATCTTCTCTCTAACTTTTATTACCCAACTGATTGAGCCTAAGTTTTCCTCTCTATAGAATGCTTATAAATAATCTCAATACTATCTACTTCAGAGGTTAGATATCACCTGGAATAACTAGATTTAGAAAATCTACTTTAGGCATCCAAAATGAGGGATTTGTGTCTATTTTGAATTCTATCTGAAAAATATTTGGGAATTTTAATAGAACTTTATATCAAATGAGTAGCTGAAAATGTGATATAGAAATCATAAAAGCTAATGAGATTTTTAAGTTGCATTAATAAAGGTATAATATCCAGAAATAAGGAATCCATGGAAGAACAAATGGAGTATTATGCTCCCTTCTGAGCATCAATCTAGAAAGAATACTGATTAGCTAGTGAGTTCCCAGAGTTGACCAATAGGTATGATAAAGACCTATGTTGATTCCATATGAGAATCAGATAAAGTAATTTGAAGATATTTGTCTAAATAATAAAAAGGAGGCACAAGTACTCTTATGAGACAGCTAGTGGCACAGTACATAAAGCATTGGCTTCGAGGTCAAGAGGACATGGATTCAAATCAGATATTGACTAGTTGTGGAACTCTGGCCAAGTCATTTAACCCTATTAGCCTCATTTCCTTTACTGAATCTTTGCCAAGGAAACTTCAAATAATGCCATGGAAAGTCAGTCATGACTAAAATGACTTAACAATAAAAAGTTGTTAAATGTATTAAGTATTAAAAGTGAATTGATTTAAAAATGTGATGTGAGTGATTTAATATATTATTTATCATTAGAAGGCAAAAGTAGCATTAGTAAAATCTTCAAAGACTCCATCTACAGTAGTGAATTTGGAAATCCACAATTTAAAGGGAAAACAATACATATGGGAAGGTTCAGCAGCAGTCAGATGGAAGAATCCCATGGTTAATGAGACAAAGTGACAAACCAGATATTAATACTTCTTTAATCTAATTTCCACTGACAGAATGTTATCAGTAATGAACCCATTAACAGTGGCAAGGCTTTTGGTGGCAAGGACTTTGCTAGTTCTTCAGTAACTGTTACCGAAGCACCTGTAGAAACAGTTGTAAGTCCCCATATTTAAAGGAATTGATTTCTAGGATGTAGACTGGGACACTAGTGTTGATTCCCAATATTCAGACTTTAAGGTTCCTGACGTCTTTATCATGATCTGAGGGTAGTTGGCAGTCAAAATGGCAGTGGTAGTGATGAGATTGGTAGTTTGACTTTCCCGGCATATGTTGCTTCCTCTTTCTCTCTTAAAATGTTTTTCATCTTTGGTGTGACTTGCCTATAATATGTTTGACAGTTAGTTGTTAGCTAATAGAAATGATTACCTCTTCTCTATATTAGTTGCTTCCCCCCAAAATTGGATTGGAAACAGATGTGGTACTTCAGGAGGCACTGCTCTTTACCAATGTCTTGAACTCAGAGTTCTGGCCTATCTCCATCTAGAATTTAGGGAGGAAACTCTGTAGGATATGTTGGAAAGCTTTTTTTTGAAACTGGCTAAATGTCTATTAAGTTTCCCTAAAGTTCTGTGATTCTCTGACTATGAGGAAAGTGCCTGATAAACCATAACATACTATATAATTATGTGGATAATCAGCATTTATACTCTTTTAACTTGCATTTGGGTGACCACTATGCCTTCACTCAGATTCTAGGATTAGTAGTGTGATATTGACTGAAGATATTGGATGAAGATTATATGCTTCACTTGTGTGTTTGCTCCATGATAAAAAGTTCATATTAACTTAATATGAACACAATTAAATATTAACACATATTAAATTAGTTTTCAAAAGTATATATTGCTATAGAAAGATTAACTGGTAAAAAAATGTTGTTCCATCTAGCAAATTCTGTTAAAAAATTCTCTCATAGTTTATACAGATTCCAGAGTAAAGTTAATTTAATCATTGATACTAATAAAATGAGAAATCTACAATGTTTAAGATGTGTTAAAGCTCACAAAATCAAAGAGTAGTGTTAAAAAAAACCCTGAGGCTAACACATATCCCCTTTACTCCCCCCAATGAATCATTGCTTTTGGGGAGCTTATTATATGCTCAAATATTGGGAGTTTAAATTGGCTGGTCTGCTATTTTTATAGAATATGCATAAGTTTTTATCAAAACCCTCAAGACAAAAAAATGAATCCTTCAGCCAATCTGAAAAAACTTCCTACTCAATCTAGCTCCTTAAAAATAACTTTTGATGGGGTTGCTAGGTGGCGCAGTAGATAGGGCACTGGCCCTGGAGGCAGGAGTACCTGTTCAAATCCAGCCTCAGACACTTATTAATTACCTACCTGTGTGGCCTTGGGCACGCCACTTAACCCTGTTTGCGTTGCCAAAAAAAAACCCTAAAAAAACTTTTGATCGATTAATAGTCAGACACTTTTTCATGCCTAGTTCCTGACTCTGATTAATGCAATAATATCTATCCTCACCCAATTAAAGAAATAGAGGTTAAGTTGTACAATGTATTAGCATTAATTTGCATCTAAGAATATGTTTCCTAAATTGAAAAATGGACAAAATAATATTGATATTTACATTGCAAGGTTATTGAAGTGAGAAAAATAAGAAGCACAAATGGGAGTAAATAATAAAGATATGAATCAGAGTAGCAAATAAGGAAACTACTGCCAGTGGAGACCTAAACAAAATATAAAAGGAAGTAGATATTTTTGGTTGTAGTAGTTATAGCTATTGTTGATGTGATAGTGGTTGTTGTTTTGATGTTGTATCTATTTAAAAATACTTTTCAGTTTTATCATTTTTATGAATTTATTGAGAAATTAAAAATTATCTTCATTGAAAAATAATCCCCTAATAAATGATAAGATTACAAAGTTAGGTTATTTAAAGACAACATTTCCCCCATTGTGAGAACTCATTATAGCTAAAAGGAATAAGTTATAAAAGCAAGAAAAAGACGTATTTCATCATATAATAAAATAATTGATCCAGGTCTAGGAGACCCAGGATATTTGAGAGTTCTGGACATCAATGAAAAAAGAGAAATAATGTTTCAAGGGTATTTTTTTAAATAAAATCCAAGAACAAGAAAGGACAAGGATTTGATGAGGAAAACAGTTATTACATGATTGACTGTGATCTTAGTTTTAATTCAAATGAGTCCATAAATGTTGTCAGACAAAGAAAGACACTGTTCTGTGGAATCCTGTTTTGAGTATGCAAAACCTCTCAGCTTAAATATAAGATCAGGTTAATTGACAAATTTCATAAACCAAAGTACTACAGTTGTTTCTAATACTTTAAATCTCACTGAGGGGACAACATCTAAATCAATATAAAAATATTATGTACAATATCAGAAGATAATTTAAGTACCTGGATACAGCAATGTAAAGAGAAGTATTGATTACAAGGTCAAGCATTAAATTGTCATGTGACCTTAGGCAAATCACTTAAACTGGATTTCAGAATTATACAAAATAAAGGTAGAGATGAAATAGAATTCTCTAACTTGTAAAGTCCCTCCTAGATTTAAAAAATATATATATCACTGAGATTAAGAAAAAAAAAAGCAAAGCTAAGATATTATTGGTTTTATGCTTAAATATATGTCACTTCATAAATGCTGATCAAATTGACTCAAAAAATAGAATGTAGCAAAAAATGTTTTGAAGACTATCAAAGTACAAATGCTAATCTAGTCTTTAAATTTTTTTGTCGTTAAAATTGTTTGTGATATATTTTTAAAAAAATAAAAATATACATCATAATTGTGTGAATCTTTTAGAAGTTTAATTTTACTTGGAAATAAATAATTTGTTGATTACAGTATGGCATGAAAGTTATTTGCTTGCTTTTAATCTAAAGATCTATCCTATCTAGGGTGCAGTGAGGTGATGCAGTGGACTCAGGAGTTGTCAATCCACAGTTGTGAAGGAGGTCAGGATAACTGAACAGAAAGAAATAACAGTGAACTGTTTACTGGCACTTGATTCACAACCCTGTTGTATTAGAGATGAATTTCTAGGTCAAAATTCAAGAGCAAAAAAAAAAAAGGAGATCTTTAAGTCGATCAGGGACCTGAATCATAGCTTCAAAATTAGGATGAACACTAGCAGCCAAGATAGTGTAGAGAAACTAGGAAGGTCCCTCTGAAATAACCTTAATGAAGCTCCTGAACAGACAGCAAAGTGATAGCACCCACAAAAAAGAGAGAGTGAAGCAACTTTTTAGCTTGAGATAACTTAAAGGCATTTCAATAAAATTCTGTCTCCCAAAGGTAAAAAAGGAAATGCACCCTTGCATATTCAAGGGAACTGGAAAGTCAGTGGGAGACTATTTACCACAGTGAAGTTTAGTTACAAAAACATCTGGGTCTTAGTTCAGCACCCCAGCACCCAGATATGGAAGGCATACCTCAAGATCCAGAATGCAAGTGCAACAAGCAGGACTAGGTGGCTTTGCCCTAAAACAGGGAACAAGCTGGGAGCATCTGAGACCCCAGTGCAGAAAGCCAAGGACTAAACCCCCCAGAAACTCAACCCAAAATGCTTAGGACTGTGCCCTCTCTGCTTCAGGAGCAGAGCACAACTTTAAAAATAAGCAAACATTCTAGAAGAATGCTAACCATAGAAAGTTACTATGGTGGCAAGGAAGATCAAAATTCCATCTCAGAACAGGAAATCAGAGAGACAAAAATGCCTACATATAAAGCCTCAAAGAACATTAAAAATTGGTCTCAAGGCCAAAAAGTCCATTTGGAAGTGCTCAAAAAAGGATTTTAAAATACAAAAATAGAGAGGAAGAAGGAAAAGGTGAGAAAAAATGAGATATATAAAAATTGGAAAACACAAAAAATTCCATTAAAAATTTTTTTTAATGGTTTTAAAAGTAGAACTGGAAAAAGGAATGTGAAAAGAAAACAACTCCTTTAAAAATAAAGTTGACCCATAGAATATGGCACATCAAAGTTATCTGTAGAAAGTAAATTCTTAAAAATTAGAATTGGGCAAATAGAAACCAATGATACTGTGATACATCAAGTATCCATCAAAACCCAAAAGACTTTATAAATAGAAAAAAATAAAATATCTCTCAGGAAAAATGACCAACTGGAAAATAGAACCAGGAGAGGTGATTTATGAATTATTTATTATCTGAAAGACTCAATCAAAAAAAGCCTAGAAAATATCTTTCATAGGGCAGCTGGTTTGAACAGTGGATAGAGCAACAACCCTGGACTGAGGAGGACCTGAATTCAAATCCAGCCTTGGATACTTAATAATTGCCTAGCTGTGTGGACTTGGGCAAGCCAATTAACCCCATTGCCTTAAATATATTTTTAACAAGAATGCAACACTAATAAAATTTAAAAAAGAAAATATCTTTCAAGAAATTATCAAGGAAAACTATTTTAATAACCTAGAACAAGAAGGCAACATAATCTTGAAAGAATCCACTAATCACCTCCAGAAAGAAATCCCCAAATAAAAACTCCAAGCAATATTGAAGGGGCAGCTAGGTGGTGCAGCAGAAGAGTACCTGCCATTGAGTCAGGAGGGCCTGTGTTCAAATATGGCCTCAGACACTTAATAATTGCCTAGTTGTGTGACCTTGGGTATGTCACTTAACCCTGTTGCCTTAAATAAATATTTTATTTTAAAAAATTATTATAACCAAATTTCACAGTTGTCACCTAAAGGAGACTTTACTGTAAGAAGTCAAAAGGAAACAATTCAAATTACAAGGGCCAAAATCAAGATTATGCAAGGACCTAGAATCTTCAACTTTAAAGGACTGGAGGGACAGGAGTATGATCTACCAGAGGGCAAAAGAGCTTGGATAACAACCAATAATCAACCATCCTGCAAAATACACTTTCAGGGGAAAAATGGGTATTCAGTGAAATAATTGAACTTTCAAACATATGAGTTAAAAAGAACAGATCAGAAAATTTTATCTTCAAATATAAGAGTCACGAGATGTGTAAAAAAAAGGGGAAATGAAAAGGGAAAAAGTGACTTAATAAGCCTAAACAATTTGCATCTCTACTAGGAAGATAATACTTGAGAATTGTATTTCTCTTAGCATAGTTGAAAGGAGTGTGTGGGAATAATTGATTATTATGTGATGATACTTATAACTTGAGAATTTTATTTCTCTTAGCATAGTTGAAAGAAGTATAAATTAACAGAAGGTGAGTATAAGACAGGTGTAAAATAATTATGAGATTAAAGAAAGAAAGGATTATAATAAAAAAGGAGAGGCAGAAGAGAGTAATTAAAACCAAAAGAAGGGGTACAAAGGACCTTATATAACAGAGGAAAAGAAGGGAGGGTGTGAGCTTTGAATAAATCTTACTCTCAGCAGATTTAGCTTAAAGAGAAAATAACATACATTAGAAATTTATCTTACTCTATGGGGAAATTGATGGAAAAAGCAGAGAGAAAGGGGAAGGAAGGCTGATAGAAGTAAAGGAAGAAGGGAAGAGAAAAGTAAAAAGGCAAAGGGGGAAGAAATGTGAGTGTGGCTGATAGAAAGGATGACAAATAGAGGAAGGTGGGGGACAGAAGCAAAACATTGTTAAGAAGGGTAAGGTGAAAAAGAAAAATTACAGGGGTAGATAGTACAGAAGACGATATAGAGTTAGCAATTATAAGAAGAATAGGATGAACTCTCCCATAAAACAAAAGAGGATATCAGAGTGAATTAAAAACCAAAATCTTACAAAATATGGTCTATTAGAAACACATTTGAAGGAGAAAGATACATACACAGTAAAGATAAAAGATTGGAGCAGAATACATTCAGCTAAAGTAGAAAAAAAACAGGAACAGCAAGTCTTATCTCAGTAAAAGCAAAAACAACATAGATCTAATTAAAAGACTAAGAATTCACAATGATGGAGAAATTAAAGTAAAATTTATAACTATTTTGCCTGTATGTCAATAAATCAGACAATCTAATTGAAATGGATGAATATTTGCAAAAGTATAAACTTCCCAGATTATCAGAAGAGTAAATAAAATACTCATCCCCATTTTTTAAAAAAGTGACAATTCCTCAAGGAATTTTCTAAAAATAAACCAATAAATAATATCACCAGGATCAGATAATTTTACAAGTGAGTTCTAGCAAGCATTTAAAACAATTAATTCAATACTCTCTCAAAGAAAGTAGGTAAAGAAGTTCTGCCACCTTCTTTTTATAACACCAATATACTGCTGATTCCCAAATAAAGAAGAGCCAAAAAAGAAACAGAAAATTACAGACTAATTTCCTTAGTGAATATTGATGCAAAAAATTTGAATAAAATATTAGTAAATAGATTGTAGTAAATAATGACTAGAATCATGCACTATGATCAGATGGAATTCATACCCAGAATGCAGGGACATTTAAATAGGAAAGCAAAGATTGATCATATCAGTGCAAAACTAACAAAAACCTTATATGATTATATTAATAGATACTGAAAATTTTTTGACAAAATGCACCAATTCTACCAAAATTACTGTAGAAAATAAGAATAAATGGAGTTTTTTTGTAAAATGATAATATCTAAAACCATTGGTAAGCATTAGATGTACTGTAGATAAGCTAGAAGTATTGCCAGTAAGATCATGGTGGTGCAAGGATACCCATTTTCATCAGTATTATTCAAAATTTTATTAGAAATATTATATATCAATAGAAGATCAGGAATGGAAGGAATTAGAATAGGCAATGAGGAAACACCTCCACTCTTTGCAGATAATAAGATGGCACACTTAGATAATGCTAGAAAATCAACTAAAAACTTCTTGAAACAATTTACAATTTAGCAAAGTTGCAGGATATAAAATGAGCCCACTTAATCATCAGTAGTTCTATGGTTGCTTCTTTTCCTTTGATGTTTAAGACCAAAATGACATCACTACATTAGAGATAAATTACAATGTGTCCGACTGTTGCTCATCAGACAGAGCATTATGAGCTCAGAATGCTCTACCACAGGTAGAGCACAAATAATCCATGTCAACAACTGTGATGGTTACTGTAAACTAATGTATCTCATGTTTCCTTTGAGTTGCTTCCATTCTGTCTTACTCTGTCTTCTCTCTTGCTCTGATGAGGATTCTCCATACTGGCCTGGCCTGTGCCAGTGTGTCTCATGTTGCACTATCAATTCCAAAATAGGAGACCCTTCAGGGTGACACTGTGTTACTTCTTCTGACCTTCCTGTGAGTGCTTACCCAATGTGAATTCTCCATAAAATTGTCTTTTTTCGAACAGTACAGCCAATCCATCTTTGTTGAACTCTCTGTAAGTTGCACTCTGGGTAATAATGTTTGAATGCTTTATAGTTTAAGTTGAGAAAGTATCTCAATTCTGGTATCTTATATTGTCATTTGATCTTCTTGACAAATGCTTTATCTCTTGAATATTCAGGGCACTTTGTTAAAGTTATAAGAATATACTTCATTGCCCAATTGATCAATGATCAAAGGATGCTCTAAATCAGTATTACTTAATGAAATGGAAATCGAGACATTTCTGAGGTGTCAACTCACACCTATTAGATTGGACAAAATGATAAAAATGGAAAATGATCAATGTTTGAGAAGATGTAGGAAAACTAGGACACTAATACATTGTTGGTGAATTCTGGAGAGCAATTAGGAACTGTACAGAAAGGGCAATAAAACTGTGCATGCCCTTTGATCCAGCAATATCAACAGCAGGTCTACATCCCAAAGAAAGAAAAAGGGAAAAATCTAGATGCACAAGAATATTCATGGCAGCTCTTTTTGCAGTGCAAAGAATTGGACATTGAGGGAATGCCTACCAATTGTGGAATGGCTGAACAAATCTTGGTACATGAATGTGATGGAGTAACACTGTTCTGTAAGAAATCATGAGTGTGCAAACCAGTAAAAGCTGCATGAACTAACAGTGAAGTGAGCAGAGACAATACACATTAAGAGCAACATTGTCGGTCAGCTAGGTGGTGTGGTGGATAGAGCACAAGCCCTGGAGTCAGGAGGACCTGAGTTCAAATTCAGCCTGACACTTAATAATTACCTAGCTGTGTGGCCATTGCCTTGCAAAGACTAAAAAAAAATGGAGGTTAGAAAATTCATTGAAGAAAAGATCTCCTTAAAAAAATTAGCCAAATAGAAAAAAAATTCAAAAAAATAAAAAAAAAAACTACAAAGGGCTTCCATGAACTGATGCCAAGTGCAATGAGTAGAACCAGAAGTTCATTATATACAGTAACAATAACATTAGGTGATGATCAATTTTTTTTTCAGTAGTACAATAACCAAAGACAGTTCTAAAAAGATTTGTGAAAGAAACATCATCCATTTCCAGAGAGGTAACTATGGAGTTAAAAAAGAATCAAAGTTTGCAGTCTTCAATTTTTAAAATTTGTCTTAACTATTATGTGTATTTTTCCTCTTCAAAGATTTTCCTTCATTTGAATTTGATTTTTCTTTCACAACAAGATTAATATGAATCTATGTTTAGCATAATTACTGGTAGGGTCTATATTAAATTGTTTTCTGTCTGGGAGAGGGGGGAGAGAAGATAATGAGGGAGAAAAATGTAAAACTCAAAACCTTGACCAAAAAAGATTGGTCAAAACTATTATTGCATGTTGTTGAAAAAACAAATAAATAATAACAACATATAAAAAGAAACAAATTAACTATTTTAGAACAACCATCAAGATCTTATAAGATTTAGCAATTTCCATGATAAAGAAGGCTAAATTTTCATATTAAATGACTAGGAATATGATACTCTAAAAGAAAAAAAAATGGATTACAACCAGAAGTAATCTACAAAGAACAATTGTGTATAACTTTCAAGTAAAAAATGTATATTCAATGAAATCAATAACTTCCAATCAATTTTGATGAAAGTCTAGAGGTAAATAGAAAATCCAACCTTTCAAATATGACTCTAGAAGATTTTAAAAGGTAATCACAAAAGAGAAATCATAAAGAATTTAATAAGGTTAGATTGTTTACATTCCTTTTGGGAGGATAGCAGTGATAACTATTTTTTATTTTTTTTTTAGGGTTTTGCAAGGCAAACGGCGTTAAGTGGCTTGCCCAAGGTCACAAAGCTAGGTAATTATTAAGTGTCTGAGACTGGATTTGAACACAGGTACTCCTGACTCCAGGACCGCTGCTTTATCCACTATGCCACCTAGCCACCCCCAGTGATAATTCTTAAAACCTTAAACATTATTAGGTCATTTAGAAGGAGACAAAGACAGAAACAGTGGGTGTAAATTGACTATGATGTGATGATTTTGAAAAAAAAATTAAGAGGTAAGAAAAGGATGCACTAGAAGATGGTGGAAGGGAGAGAAAGAATGGGAAATTGATAACAATCAAATGAGAGGTGGTGGTTCATAATAGAGATGATGATTATTAAAGGAGATCAGAAGTAAAACAAAAGTTTGAGGAGGGTTTGTATAGAAATAGAAAGGATAGGAGAGAAGGATAAATGGGATATAAAAACACGATAAAGGGAACTTGCACAGTAATCATAACTGTGAATAAGAATAGTATGAAATCACCCATATATTAGAAACAGATAATATAATTGATAACAAATCAGAATATACAGAAGAAGCACAGCTGAAATAGGTACAGACCTATAACATGAATAAGTGGTTGGTACAGAATCTATTATGCTTTATCTGAGGCAAAAATATAAACAAAATTCAGGTGTAGAAATCATGATTTCAGCAAAAGAAAAAGCAAAAACAAAAATAGGTCTAATGAAAAAACACGAGCAGTTAAACTACATTTCGTCAAAAATATCATAGACGAAAAATTAATATCAATAGTAAATAGATATAAAAGAAGCGACATAAACCAAACCATCCAAATCTTGAAGGAAAAGTTAAATTAATTATAGGACAAAATAAATAGCAAAACTATACTATTGTGGGACCTAACAGTTTCCTTCTCTGAACTAGATAAATTTAACGATAAAATGAACAAGAAAGAAATTAAAGAGATGAATAAAAATTTAGAAAAAAATGTGGGAATTCTGGGAAATATTGAGTGATAATAGAAAGGAATACAAATTTTTCAGTTCTATATAATAATTTCACCGAAATTTACAATTTATTAGTAGATAAAAATCTCAAAACCAAATGCAGAATATTAAATGTATTCCTTAAGAATAATAATGCAAAGTAACTTCATTCAATAAAAGACCATAAAAGCATCAACTAAAATTAATTGGAAACAAAACAATCTAGATCTAAAGAAAGAGTGGGTTCAAGAACAAATTTTAGAAAGAACCAAAGGCAACAATGGGACAGTACACTAAAATTTATGGAATGTGGTCAGATAGTAATGGAAAATGTATATATCTAAACACATCAATGAAATAAAGAACAGAGTCATGAATTGGGCATGCAACAATATCAACAAAATCTAGAAAAAAGAACAAATTCAAAATCCTCAATTAATCACCAAGTTAAAAATCCTAAAAAATCAAAGGAGAGAATAATAAATTTGAAATTAAAATTTACAGTTAAATAAACTAGGAGCTTATTTAAAATAATATCCATTAAATAGAAAAAACATCGATTAATCTAATTTAAGGGAAAAAAGGAAACCAAATTACCAGTATCAAAAATGAAAGCATGAATTAACTGTCAATGAAGATGAAAATTAAAGCAATTATTAGGAGCTATTTTTACTAGTTATATTCCATATGAATCTAATGATGTAAGAGAAACTGATAAATATTTATGATCACTTTTGGATATAGAACTAGTAGTTCTATTGCCAGATCAAATGCTATGAGTAGGTTTTTTGCCTTTTGTGCATAGTTACAAATTGTTTTCCAGAAAGAATGGATCAATTCACAATTCCACCAACAGGGCATTAGTATTCCAATTTTTTTTACACTCTTTCCAACACTGTTAATTTTCCTTTTTTTGTAATTTTAATGAATCTGATAGGTGTGAGGTAGTACCTCAGAATTGTTTATTTTTTGTAATTCTAATCAATAAAGATTTAGAACATTTTCATATGACTGCAGATAGCTTTAATTTTTCCATCTGAAAACTGCCTGTTTATATCATTTGTCCATTTATCAATTGAGGAATGACTTGTATTGTTATATTTTTTTTAGGTTTTTGCAAGGCAAATGGGGTTAAGTGGCTTGCCCAAGGCCACACAGCTGTCTGAGACCGGATTTGAACCCAGGTACTCCTGACTCCAAGGCTGGTGCTTTATCCACTATGCCACCTAGCTGTCCCAACTTGTATTCTTATAAATTTGAAACAATATCTTAGAAATGAATCTTTTAACAGTAACATTCACTGTAAAAATAGTTTCCTAACTTTCTATTTTTCTTCTAATTATGATTGCCTTGATTTTAATTATGCAAAATGTTTTAATTTTAATGTAATCAAAATTATCCATTAAATGGATGAAAATTTACAATTATACAAATTTCCCAAATTAACAGAAGAAAAAACTAGAGTATTCAATACCTAGTAAAAAAAGATGGGACATTCTATAAATGAGTTTTCTAGGAAAAAATCCCCAAGATCAGATGGATTCACAAGTGAATTCTATCAAATCTTTACAGAACAATTAATTGTAAAACTATATAAATTTCTTGGTAAAATAGACTAAGAAGGCATCCTATTCATTTCCATTTAAGTGATGATGTCTAAATCATGAAAAAACAAAGATAGAGAAGGAAAACTGTAGGCAAATTTCCCTAAAGAATATTGAAAAAAATACTAGCAAGGAGAATATATCACAAAGATCATACATTATGACTGGGTGGTATTAATATTATAAATACAGGGCTGGTTCAGTATGGGGAATACTGGCAGTATAATTGATATCATAACAAAAGCAAGAATCTTAATTTTTTCAATAGATGCAGAAAAAACTTTTGACAAAATATATTAAAAATACTAGAAAGCAAAGGAATTAAGTTTTCTTAAAATGATGAGTAGCACCTATCTAAAACTCTTTCTTCTTAATAACTGTTGGCAATATAAAACACCCAGAAATCTACCTGCCAAGACAAACCAGGAACTATATGAATATTTACAAAACAATTTCCTCACAAATAAAGTTAACTCTAAACAATTGGATAAATAGTAATTACTTTTGAGTAGGGCAAGCCACTATAATAAAAATGGCATTTCAATCTAATTTAATTTTTTTATTCTATATAATCAAACTACCAAATATATTTCATAGAGATTGAAATAAATCATAATAAAATTCATGTGGAAGAACAAAAAGTCAAGAATATCAAGGTCATCAATGGAAAAAAGTAAAGGAAGGTAGGTAGTACCTCTTCTCAAACTGTATTACCATGTAGTATTTATCAAAACAATCCGAGAAATAGAAATTAAGAAATAGAGCAATAGGTTAGTGAAATAGATTAGATAAATGGCATTACATGATAATTAAATTATCATAGCAATCTAATTGATAAATACAAATATTTAAGACTTTGCAACTAAAACTCATTATTTGACAAAATGAAAATAACTGGAAAAACCATTGAAACAAATTAGATTTAGGCCAACATTTTACACTTTATTCTGGAATAAGGTCAAAATTGGTACATAATTTTGACTTAAAGAATTACATCAGAAATAATTTAGGAAAACATGGGATCAGGAAAAGAACAATCCTTCCTTTCACACATTACAAAAGAGACTTAACTAGACTTCACAAGGCAGCTAGGAGAAGAGGTGATAGGGAAAAAAATAATGTAAACATCTAGAAAAAAGGAATTCAGGTACTCAAGAATTATAGTCAGGATCACATAAAACTTGTAGACTAATGTTAAAAAGAAGACAAAAATCTAGTAAAAAAGATAGCAAATGGTAAAATATACAGGTTACATTCAGGAAAATCTTGCTGGTTTTCCTTTGGTTGGAAAAAAGTAAGGAGGGGTTTTAATAAAATAGAAAAAATTTTATACTTCCAATGAAGAAAACAGAGTTGACCAGAAACTTTGAAATGCAACCAAGAAATGCAAGGCAAGAGAAAATTAGAAAGTTTAACATATTTTAACTACTTATATTATAATTGACAAAGACAAGGGATGAAAGAGAAATTTTTAAAAACAAGGATTAAATCAGGAAGGGAAGAGTCACAAGAAAAATAAATTTCAACATTAGTGAATAGGTGATTAAGTGGAAATTAAATTTAAATAAGAAAACAAAATCAAATTATTAATGTTTACAAGAACAGAAAAGAGGAAGGCCAGTGTTGCAGAAACAGTCAACTTCAGTTATGGATTACTTAAGGCAGCTAGGTGGTGTAGTGCATAGAGTATTGGCCTTTGAGTTAGGAGGATAGGAGTTTGAATCTAGCCTCAGACTCTTGTTATTTACTAGCTGTGTGACCTTGGGCAAGTTACTTAATTCTGATTGACTCACATCCAGGACCATCTTCAGGCATCCAGATTCATATCTGGTCACTGGACCCAGATGGCACTGGAAAAGAAAGTGAGTTTGGTTACTTAGCACAGCACTCCCTCACTCAAAAATCAATTCATGTGTGTCATATCATCTCCCTTAATATCTTGGTCTTCTTCAAGAATGAAGGACAAATATCATTATTATTATCATCATCATTATCATCTTAGATTACTGATTGTATTTCACTTCTTTGCACACCTTATTCTTTGTAAAAGGAGTAATTGATAGCAAAGATAAATGAAAAATGTAAAATGAATGATATTTTTATAGGAAATACATAATTAATCATAACTATGAATATTAATGAGATGAATTCAGTCATAAAACCTAAAAAGTAGCATAATGTAAGGAAGAATTTAACATGTTTCTTCATTTTTTCTTTTTTATTTCTTTTATGCAAGGCAATGGGATTAAGTGACTTGCTCCGAGTCACACAGTTAGTATTAAGTGTGAGGCCAAATTTTGAACTCAGATCTTCCTGACTCCTGGTTGTTGCTCTATCCACTGCATCACTTAATTGTCCTAACTTTTCTTACAGTAACAATTTGAAAAAAAATTGTTAAAAATTAAATCAGAGACTGAATCATAATTTTCATTTTCAAATCAATTAAAAAAGAATAGACAAGTTTAAAAAATGACAAGATTAAAAACTACATCTTTTTAAAGGAAACACATATTACTACATTTCAATACAATGCATGCAGTGAAGGTCAGAGCATCTATGTAATTGAAGTAAGAGTTAATTTAATTACAAGGAGGAAAAAATAGCTAGACTATTTTAGTTTGAGGTCTTCAATGTTCATCTTTCAGAAGAAGACCAATTAAATAAATAAGGCAAAAAAGAAAGTAGGTAAGGACCTCAATAGAATTTTTAAAAAGTTAGTCTAGTCAGATGTCTCATAATTGCTGGGGATAATAGAAAGGATTATACATATTTGTTAGTTGATCATGGCCCCATTACAAAAACTGACTATGTACTAGGATATAAGAATCTCATAACAATATGGAGAAAGACAGATATATTTAACATACTTTTCTGAAAATAAAGCAACACATATGTTATATTTATGTACCTATCTTATTTATCTATCTACTGACCTAGGTGTGTGGGTATATAATAAATAACAGTTGAAGAAAAGGTTAAAAATAAGAACAATGAGAGAGTACATGAAATTTTAAAGTATATTTATATCTTAAACATCCCTTTGAATAAAATTTAGATTTCTAAACTTTTTCATATAAAAAGAAATAATTGAATTGGGTATGCAAATAAAACAAGCAATAATAGCAATATTTTTATAAAACTTTATATAACAAAATAAAAATTATAAAAAATAAATAGAAATTACAATTTATAATAAAATATCATTATAAATAAATTTAAGTGGGGAAAAAGTGGAAAAAGTCAAACTGCCAATTTCAAAAACTTTTAAAAAGAAAATTCCTATCACATGAAAAGAAAACATAGGAAATTATTTGAAAGAAATGACCCTATCTCCATGTAATAACACTTGCTAATAGATAGAACATGTAAAAGTTACAAAAAAATAAAATAACAGATCAAGAATCAGAGTATTTGACAGCACAACCACAAGAATGAAATTGAATAAGCCATAAATTAATTACCATGGGAAAGTCCTTGCACCAAAGGAATTTACTAGTGAATTCTAGAAAACATTCAAAGAACAAGTAATTCAAATATTATATCAACCATTTGCAAACATAGAGAAATAAAGAACCCTTCTCAATTCCTTCTATAATAATAAAAAATGATCTTGTTACCTAAAACCTGGAGTGAAAAGGTTATAGGGACTAGGGTAGGAGACTGGGAATTATATTACTGATAACTATAAATTAAGGAATAGTTAAATAAGTCCTTGTTTTTGACACCTTTTAAATATATATCTTTCAATCAAGTCTCTAGGCAGAGGGCCTCATACTTATTCTAGGTTTTTTTCTTGATCTTAGGGAGGGAAATACATTGCATAGCAGGAGAAAGAGGTACCTGCTTCCCAGGGTGAGTGAGATCTTTCACAGTTTGTTGCTTGAATATTTGTCTGATAACTAACATTCCACTACAGTTGGAGCTCAACAGGACAACAACAAAGAATTGTTTCTCAGAATACAGCTGAAAGGGGTATTAGAGGTTGTAGCAAATAGGCATCAAGTGGTCGAGAAAGAACTTTAAATACTTTATTATAAACAGAAAACATATTCCATTTGAGTCCAATATGTAAATAGGAAGTCTATCCAGTATGGAGTTATTAGGGGTTTTCCTGGAATAATCTTAAGGTTTGCTTAAAAGAATGAAAGCTCATGTTTTCCATTAATAGTTTTTTTTTTTTTAATGTGCATGAGAGAACTAGGAGGAGAACCAGGCCAGTTAGTTTTCATTTATAACTTTAGCTAATCACATTTTGATATAAGATTTTTTTTCTTTTGTTACTCTATTGGATGATAAATAATAGTTTATGGGTATTTGTTTTAGATGTTAAACTACATATGTCAATAATTATTTGACTTGTAAAATGTGTACCCCTTTTACTGTTTATAGAGAGTGGTAATTCAAATTGGAAATGAACTGCTTAAATCACTTCTTTAGTAGCTGAGATACATGGATACTCTTCAATCTATTCAGATAACATGTTGATCATTGCAAAATCATATTCAGAGGAATTGCACAAATGCAAATTAGTGAAATAAGACTATAAGTTTGGATAACTTTGTTGAGAACTATGTGTCTTTATCCTCAGAGCAATGCTATAAATTCAAAATTAGGTCAAGACTTTTTTACCATGGAGAACAAAATTTGGGGTAAACCATTTTTTAATGCTATAATTACCATCCTCATTTGCTTGTAGAATGCAGAGAGGAAAAAAGGAATGAATGTACCTCTATAAAAATTACCAAGGGGTTGCTAAGTGATCACCAGAAGCAGCTGTTGTGCAGAAAAAATCTTGTATAGAGGCTATAGTCCTTTTCCTTATCTGATGCCTGATTATGGAGGAGGGGCAAGCATTTGGTTTGCTGATGGAAAAATATGACCAGAAATTAGTGTCTGGGGGGCTAGAAAATGTTTTATATTTGTGAAAATGTTCTGCTCCTTCATCTCCCATAGTGATATTATGGTTGGGAGTTACAAGGAGCTTTGTTTTTATTTTTTAAACTGTTATAATAAATTTAAAATAACAGCAACAAAAAACTATAGTTAACATTACTATGTGTCAGACACTAAGCTTTTCACATTAACTGTCTCATTTGATCTTCACAATAACCCTGGGATGTATTTGCTATTATTATGTTCATTATATAGATGAGGAAATTAAGACAAATAGAGGTTAAATGATTTGTCAAGATCACATAGCTAGTGAATTCAAATCTTCCTGTCAATAGTGCTAATATATACTATGCCACCTATGCCTTTAGATAACCTCTAAAACCTAGTGATAATTATAGATTTGAATACCTGACAAAGTAAGGCACTTGCTCTGTTTCTAGTTTTGACTAATATTGTGTATTGTATTAAAGGCAAAAGGAATTAGTTTTAGAAATATTTATGGTGTTTTTTTCAAAGTGGTAAAATATAGCCTCTGAAGTGATAACGTTAATGAATTCTTATAAGTGTTTTGCTTGAACCATGTAATAGAAAACCTACAATAGTCATTTTATACTAAAAATTTTGGCATCGGTTTTTCAGTAGTGGGAAAGGTATTTTAAGTATAAACTAAACTGTTGAGGGAAAGTTGCTTTACTCCTTCCTGAAATATTAGTGCCATATGTACTGTGTCATATGTACTGTGAAGCAGTGCCATAATGAATGAATAAAGCATAGGACATGGAATGAGGAAAACTTGAGTGCCAAGTCTAATATACCTTGATTAGCTGGGAGACACTATGCAAGTCATTTACCTTCTTTCAGTCTCAGTTTCCACATCTGTAAAATTTGAATAATGATGATGATTATGATGATGATGATGATGATGATGATGATGATGATAATAATAATAATTAAGGATCAAATAGGTTAATGATTGAATAGGAAATAAATGAAAGAAAAAAAATTCATTGTGTTAATCACTGAGGAAACAAATAGGAAAAGCAAAACATCTCCTGCCCTCAAAGAATTTATATTCTAATTGGAGAAACAATACATCTAGAAGTGAAATGGACAGGGAAGACTTTTAACTAAGGAAGAAGTGACAGAAATAGTAAATGGAATCAACTGATTGACATGTCCTTTCAAGGAAAAGTAGTATTGATTTTTATTATTATAATAAGCCCCAAAATGAAGGTTTTAGTTGGGAGAGAACAAAGCAGTTGTGTTACCAAAATTTTATTGTGTTGTTCAACTTCTTCCCATGCTATTATTGCTTACTGAAATTTTCTGTTTTTCTCATTTTTAGTCTCTATGGAAAAGTTTCTATTACTGTATATGATACCTTCTAGTTAAGGTCATCCATTCTTTAGTGACATTCAATTATTTGTTTCACTTTTTAAATAATATTCAGGGATATTTCTCAATTTTGTGGGTATTTACCTTGGAACAGTCTGTTTCCAGGGGGGACAGTTTTAACTAATTCCCATCAACTCTAAAATGAATTGATTATTATCTAGATCTTTTAGAGGCCAATTGTAGTCTACAAAGGAGCTTTTCACAGATTCTCTGGACATAACAGATCATGTTAATTTACATCAACTTACATTATATCATAACAATGTATAAAAACATATAACACTTGAAATTTTACTAGATGCTCTCTACATTAGGAAAACTTTATGTAAAATTGTAATCACTTGGCATTTAAGGGGTGTGAATAATAACAACATTTTCCCTGGGGGTGCCATTCCAGTATATTGCCTTTTTAGAGCATTGATTGGGATAGTTGGAAAGACCCTAGATATGGAGATTTTAGCATTAAAAACAATTTGGGACAGGGCAGGAAAATGAATCATTGATGGAGGTGTTTGGAAGAAAAGGAAGAAGGAAAATATTGGAAAAGGAAGGGATAAGATCTAAATAACTTTTTAAAATACAGAAGGGTTTTGGAAGGAAAGCGATTTAGGGTGAAGAGATATTTTTGTTTGAAGTGGGAAGAGTGATAGAGATAAAATTGTTTTAAATATCCCATCAAAGATAATTTTTCATTGATAGGTTTAGGTTCTGAAAGGGTTAAAAGAAAGGATTATACATAATTTGGGGGGAAGTAGTCATTTTTTGTTACATATTAATTGGGAATTCATTTTTAATTGATTTTAGCCCTGGATTTGTTTTTTCACATTTAGAAGCTTTTCAATACCAAACAAAAACACTTTCACTGCAGTTATTTTACTTTATATCATGCCATTAAAAAACCCCCCATAAATGCATTATTGTATTAAGGTCATATGTTTCTTGCTTAGAGAACTGTTTAGTTTCTGGCTTCTCTAGTTCCACTCAGCAAAAAATCTTGAAAGTCATGGGAGACTGAAGAGCATATTTATAACATTCTGAAGTCTGCTACAGGGAAGCAAAAATTTGCTTAAAGGAACCCAACCCCATTGAAGACACATGAGAAAAACAAAACAGGGTTATTCAGATTATCTGCTATCACTCTTCTTTCAGTCATGTGGGGAGGAAAGGTTGGCCTAGTGGCATTCCTTAGGACAATGTTGTTGTTATTATGCACTCCCCATAATTATAATGTATTTTTATATATCATCTTAAGATTTGCTTAATATATTCTCTACAGGTAATGAAAGTGTTATAAAGAAGACATTGATCATGGAAATATCCTATTGAGGTAAGAGTCAGCATTTTGACAGATAACACAATCACTGGAATATACACATCTAAATTCTATGTTTGGTATTATTTTCTTGGATAGTTTGTTTAAACATTTTCTCCCTACAACTAAGAGAATCAACTAATATAGAAATGAAAATGCAAGGGTATTTTGTTTGTTTGTTTTCTGGATTATTTAATAAGAGTTGGGGCCAGTCTTGCCTGTTTGACCTATAAAACTTTTCACAACTTGTCCCAAACTATCTTTCTTGTCTCATTATACATTAATCTTTCAACACTCTACAATTACAACAGGCAATTCTTCTTTCAGTTTCATACATATAAAACCCCACTAAACATTTTATCAAACAATGTCCCATACCTGTAATACTCTATTTTTTTCACCTCTGAATCTTCTACATGAAGCTACTTTATACTTCATTAGCTAGAGCTCTTTCTACTGATCTATCTTATATATTTATTCAATGTTTAATTAAATATGTATTTCTCTATTCTTTTATTAGTTTGTGAGCTCTATGGGAATATTTTTAATTTATTCTTTACAAATCAGTACCTACTATAGTTTCTAGGACATAGTGAGTACTGAACAAATTATTGTTCCTTGATGGTCAAAGTTTCTGGGGCTTTTTCTATGACTTTTTTGTTTTCAATTTCTGATTTGAAGAAAAAGTGAAAACTTGTAACAAAATGTACTCCATTTAAATAGGTGGATAAACATTTTAAAAGTATGAGTAATATGTTAGATGAGGTTTTAAATATACTGTTTTCACAATCTTAGCATGTTTTCTATAGAGTATTATTAACTGGGACATGTCTTGTGTGTATTTGAATATAGATATTCATAAAGTCATAATAATATTTATGATCAGTTTCTGAGAATTCTGAATTTGATAAACTTTCCATCCTATTTAATGTTTAAAAAATTGTATTGTAATTAATCAGAATCAATCAATTTTGTAAAAGACTTTGAATTAGACCCAGGTATAAAAAAAATGACTAAAAAGGAAAAGAAACTCTGTTCAACTTTTTATATGTTTTCAAAATACCAAATCTTCTTTCAATATTGTAATAAAACCCAAAAATGCTCTTCCTATTTTTATAATATATTTGCAACATATACATGTACTAAATTATATACTAAAAAAGCAATACATTATACTGGATGGAGAATTAACCTTAAATTCAGCAATATTTTGAATTCAATTGCTTCTTCTGACAAAACAAACAAACAAAAAAAAACAAAGAAAAAACTAATTATGTTAACTTGGATAAACAATTGAAACTCTTAGTGCCCCAATGTAAAAAAAAAAACTCTATGATTAACAGTATACCATAATAGAAGAGTATTTTTCACCAGCAAATCTTTTAAAGCATTTAAATCACAGGTCCTGGGGAAGGGGAAGTATTACATTTGTTTTGTTTTTTTTTAGGTTTTTGTAAGGCAAATGGAGTTAAGTGGCTTGCCCAAGGCCACACAGCTAGGTAATTATTAAGTGTCTGAGACTGGATTTGAACCCAGGTACTCCTGACTCCAGGGCCAGTGCTTTTTTCACTATGCCACCCAGCCGCCCCTTACATTTGTTTTTTTAAATAATTTAGTTGTGTCTGAATTGCTACAACTTTATTTAGACTCTTTATTTAGATACTGGAGTAGTTTGCCATTTTCCACTCCAGTTCATTTGACAGTTGAGGAAATAAGGCATACAGGATTAAGTGACTTACCCAAGGTCACAAAGCAAGTAAGTATCTGAGGATAGATTTGAATCAAGTCCTTGATTGCCAATATACCTTAATAGCAATTCTTAAAACCATTTAAATCACAGGTTCTGAGAA
The DNA here is from genome assembly GCF_037893015.1 of Macrotis lagotis. Taxonomy (NCBI): domain Eukaryota; kingdom Metazoa; phylum Chordata; class Mammalia; order Peramelemorphia; family Peramelidae; genus Macrotis; species Macrotis lagotis. The sequence goes on along the minus strand of NC_133666.1, from coordinate 200,227,043 downwards.
AGGATGTATTACATTTGTTTTTTAATCATTTAGTTGTGTCTGAATTTCCATAACTTTATTTAGACTTTCTTTTCTTGGCAAAAATACTAGAATGGTTTGTGATTTCCCACTCCAGTTCATTTTACAGGTGAGGAAATAAGGTATACAGGATTAAATGATTTACCCAGGGTCATAGAGCTAGTAAGTGTCTGAGGACTGATTTACAGATTTGAATTCTCTCTCTCTCTCTCTCCCTCTCTCTCTCTCTCTTTTCTCTGTATATGGGTGTCTCTATCTCTGTATCTCTCTTTGTCTCTGTCTATGTCTCTGTCTTTCTCCCTGTGTGGCTTATCAGATAGATAGAGAGGTAGATAGACCGATATCAAATCTAACTAGATCTAGATATCAGAATCTATAGCATTCTATTATGAAGAACTATTCCAAAGCACTTGAAAATGAAAATGTTTCAGAGAAAATTTTGACAATATTAAGAGAACTTTGAAATTTCACAAAATGCAGTGTAATCTACTTTTTCCCTCTCTTGTTCATTCCTGGGCCCAGTTCATCACTTACTGTAGTGTCTATTTCAGATCAGTATAGAAGTGACAACACATAGAAGAACTGAAGGTGAGAATTCCCCAAATCATAACTAAAATAAGTAATTTTCAAGACTTTAAAAATGAAGATTTATTTTGAGAAATATGATTGATATAAAGGGAATTAAAAGATTTCATAAGAAAATGTATGCAGTAAAGGCAGGGACTCACTACCTAAGCTATTTCCCAAACTACTCCAAATACCTTTAAATAATGACTAAATGAAGTCTACAATGGTCAAATCCTCAAAAAGATAGAGTGAAACATTTTTCCAAACCAAGGCAACTTGGAAGATTGATGGGAAAGGTCTGTGGAAACTGGGTGAGAGAGGAACACAGTAGATCAAAGACCCTGCCAGCACTGACCAGTCCCAGCAATCCAGAAACAGGAATTGAGGTGACTGGGACAGTGACAGTGGTGGTTTCCAGACCTCTTAATTCAAAGACTGCCAAGGGGCGGCAGCTAGGTGGCGCAGTGGATAAAGCACCGGCCCTGGAGTCAGGAGTACCTGGGTTCAAATCCAGTCTCAGACACTTAATAATTACCTAGCTGTGTGTCCTTGGGTAAGTCACTTAACCCCATTTGCCTTGCAAAAACCTAAAAATACAAAAAAGCAACCCAAACAAACAAACAGAGACTGCCAAAGACAACTTGAAATTCATTCCAGCACAAACCTCAGCAGTACAAACCCTAGCCTACAAGACCATGATCAGTACTTGGGAACCACTGAATCAGCAGTGGTAGGTACTTCTGGAGCTCCCAGTCCACTGATGTTAAGGAGATCAGGAGATAAAAGGGATTTCTTTATCACTGAGACAGGACTCTCTGTTGCTTTGCCCATATATTAATTTGGGTCACAGGCTTGGGTTGCAGGCTCAGTAATGTAGGAGCAATAGCACAAAGTACTTTGCTGCTTTAGTGGAGCAAGGACCAGAGCACAAGCAAGAAGAGTAGTAAAAATCTCTTTAGACCATACCATCTTGAAAGAACTGAAAAATGCTTACATGAATAAATTAGAGAAAGAGGAAATCAATGAAAAAAATGCAACTAAAAAAATTAAAGAAAAATTAAAAATCTCCAATTAAATAACAAATTAGAAATTCTGAAAATTATAGGATAAAGTAATAAAATAGAAAGCAAAAAGACTATTGAATTAGTAAATAAAACCAAAGGTTGGTTTTATGAAAAAAAAAACAATAAAATTGATAGACCTCTGGTCAATTTGATTTAAAAAAAAGAAAAAAGAAAACCAAATTGCTAGAATCAAAAATGAAAAAGGTGAATTCACCACCAATGAGGAGGAAATCAAAGTAATAATTCAGAATTATTTTGTCCAATTCTAAGTCAAAAAATTTGACAATCTAAGTGAAATGGATGAATATTTACAAAAATATAATTTGCCCAGGTTAAGTGGAGAGGAGATTAAATACCTAAAAAACCCTATATCAGATAAAAAAATTCAACAAGCCATCATTGAACTCCCTAAGAAAAAATTTCCAGGGCCTGATAGATTCACGAGTGAATTCTACCAAATATTTAAGGAACAATTGGTTCCAATTCTATATAAATTCTTTGGAAACACAGGAGAAGACAAAACTCTGCCTAACTCTTTCTATGAAACCAATATGTTGCTGATACCTAAAACTAGGAAGAGTTAAAACAGAGAAATCAAATTATAGACATTTCCCTGATGAATATAGATGTAAAAATCTTAAATAAAATCTTAGGAAAACGATTATGAGTAATCACTAAGATAATACATTTTGACAGAGTAAGGTTCATCCCAGGAATGCAGGGTCGGTTCAAAATTAGGAAAACTGTTAGTATACTCAATTATATCCACAGAAAACATCAGAAATTATATGATCATATCAATAGATGTTGATAAAGCTTTTGACAAAATACAGCACCCATTACTACTAAAAACACTAGAGAGTATAGGAATAAATGGACTATTCCTTAGAATAATAAGCAGTATCTATCTAAAACCATCAACAAACATTACATTTAACAGGGATAGGCTAGAGGCATTCCCAATAAGATGAGGGGTGAAACAAAGATGCTCATTATCACCACTGCTATTAAATATCATATTAGAAATGTTACCTTCAGCAATTATAGAAGAAAAAGAAATTGAAGGAATTAGAATTGGGAAGGAAGAAACAAAACCCATACTCTTTGAAGATGACATGGTGGTACACCTAGAGAATCCAAATAAATCATCTAAATATCTTCTGGAAACAATTAGCGAGTTTCGCAATTGGCAGGATATAAAATAAAACCTCATAAATCCTCAGCTTTTCTATATATGACTAGCAAGATACAGCAGGAAAAACTAGAAAGAGAAATCCCTTTCAGAGCAACCTCAGACAACATAAAATACCTGGGAGTCTATTTGCCATGGCAGACTCACAAACGTTTTGAAAACAATTATAAAACACTTCTCACAGAAATTAAATCAGGTTTAAATAACTGGGCAAGCATCAACTGCTCATGGATAAGTAGAGCTAATATAAAAGTGACAATTCTACCAAAACTCAACTACCTATTTAGTGCCAGACCAATCAAAATTCCAAAAAATTACTTTAATGAATCAGAAAAAGTTGTAAGTAATTTCATATGGAGAAATAAAAAGTCAATAATTTCCAAGGATTTAATGAAAAAAAGTGCAAAAGAAGGTGGTTTAGCACTACCTGATCTAAAATTATATTATAAAAGCATCAGTCATCAAAATGGTCTGGTATTGGCTAAGAAATAGTGGTGGACCAGTGGAATAGACTAGTTGCAAAAGTAGGAAATGATTATAGTAATCTGTTGTTTGATAAACACAAAGAGTCCAGCTATTGGGACAAAAACTATCTCTTTGATAAAAACTGCTGGGAAAATTGGAAGTTAGTATGGAAGAAACTTAGATTAGACCAGCAACTCAAACTCTAAACCAAGATAAGCTCCAAATAGATACAGGATTTAGACATAAAAAAACAATATGATAAACAAATTAGAAGATCAAGGACTAGTTTACCTGTCAGATCTATGGAAAGGGAAACAGTTTATGACTAAGGAAGAGATGGAGAACATCACTAAAAGAAACTAGATGATTTCGATTACATTAAATTAAAAAGCTTTTGCACAGACAAAACCACTGTAACCAAGATAAAAAAAAATATAATAAACTGGCAAACAATCTTTACGACTACCATTTCTGAAAAAGGACTTATTTCTAAAATATACAGAGAACTGAGTTATATTTCTTTTAAAAAAACCATTCCCCCAATTGACAAATGGTCAAAGGATATGCAAATGCGATTTACAGATGAAGAGATCAAAGCAATCCATAGTCATATAAAAAATGCTCTAAATTATTACTTATTAGAGAAATAAAATTAAAGCATCACTGAGATACTACCTCATAACTCTCAGACTGGCCAATATTACCAGAAAGGATAATGATCATTCTTGGAAGGGTTGTGGGAAATCTGGAACATATTACACTGTTGATGGAGCTGTGAACTCATCCAACCTTTCTGGAGCAAAATTTGGAAATACACCGAAATAGCAACAAAAATGTGCTTACCCTTTGATCGAGCAATACAACTACTGGGTCATACCCTCAAGAGATGATGAAAAAGGATAAAAACATCACTTGTACAAAAATATTCATAGCAACCCTGTTTGTGGTGGAAAAGAATTGGAAATCAAGTAAATGTCCATCTATTGTTGAATGGCTTAGCAACTGTGGTATATGTATGTCATGGAACACTATTATTCTATTAGAAACCAGGAGGGATGGGAATTCAGGGAAGCCTGGAGGGATTTGCATGAACTGATGCTGAGTGAGATGAGCAGAACCAGAAAAAAACACTGTACACCCAAACAGCAACATGGGGGTGATGATCAAACTTAATGGATTCGTTCATTCTATCATTGCAACAATCAGGGATGATTTGGGGCTCTCTGCAATGGAGAATACCATCTGTATCCAGAGAAACAACTATGGAGTTTGAACAAAGACAAAGGACTACTAATTTAAATTTAGGAAAAAAAACTGATATTTTATTATCTGAACTTACTATCTCTTATATTTTATGTTTCTTCTTTAAGGATATGATTTCTCTCTCATCACACTGAATTTGGATCAATGTATACTATTGAAACAATGTAAAAACTGACAAATTGCCTTCTGTGGGGGGTGGGGAAGGTAAGTAAGATTAGGGGAAAAATTGTGAAACCCAAAATTAATACAGTCTTTAATAAAAAATAATAAAACAAAAGAAATAACTGAAAATTTGCAGATTCCCTAAAATATTTCCTGAAAACAACAGCAAAAAAGTCCAAAAATTTGGCATTATATATTCCCCCCATTCCCCTTGGAAGCAGAGCCTTACCTTAATAAAGAGTTAATAACAAATCATGGACTGAAAAAAAAAGAAGAAACAAAAGAGGAAATCTGGTCATAGAATGTTACTGGGTTGATAGGGAAGATCAAAATACACACTGAATATAACAAAGTTAAACCTCCTCCATCTAAGCCTATAAGAAAAATCTTAATGTTCTTAGGTCATAGAAGAATTCAAAGATGAAGTGGGAAGGAGGAGGTTAAATTTGCTTTCACAACAAGCATATTGTAGTAATGTGAAAATAAATCATGAAAAAAATCAAGAGAAGTAGAAGAAAAATTGGAAAGAGAAATGTGAGGGATAGGGTGCAAATCAATGAAACCAAGTCAGTAGCTTTGGTGAAGGAGACACCAAAAGTATAGAAGAAAATAACATCCTGAAAACCACACCAGCCCAAATGAAAAAGAGAAAAACAAAAAGACAATGAGGAGAAGAAAACATTAGAAGGTAGGGCTGACCAACTGGAAAAGGAAATACAAAAGTTCAATGAGGAAAATAATTCCTTAGGATTAAGAACTGAGTAAAGGTTAGTTGATGACTTTGTGAAAAGTCAAGAAATAATGAACAAAACTAAAAGATTGAAAACTAGAAGATGATACTGAATTTCATAAGAATTTTCTCATTTATTGGGGCAGTTAGGAGTATATATAAATGGTACAGATGGGAACAGAATATGAAAGGGTAATGTATGAAAAAAGGAGCTAATGAGTTAGAGGGAAATGTACTGAGAGGAAGGGAAAGGGGAGGTATAATGGGATAAATTATTTCACATAAAAGAAGCAAAAAAGCTTTTGCAGTGGAGTAAAAGCAAATGAACCTTACTCTCATTGTAATTGACTCAGAGAGGGAAGGAAAATTATGGGAGGGAGTAGAATCAAAACAATTTTGAGGAGGGACAAGGTGAAAGGAGAGAGAGAGAGAGAGAATAGAATAGATGGGGTGGAAGGGAATAAGATGGAAGGAAATACAGTTAACAATAGTTACTGTGGGGAAAAAATGTTGAAACATTTCTCTGATAAAAGCCTCATTTTTCAGACATAAAAGACTGAGTCAAATTTATAAAAAATAAGACCCTCCAATTGATAAATGATTAATATAAATGAACAGTTTTTAGCTGAGGTTATCAATGCTATCTATGACTACTATGTTTTAAAAAATGCTAGCTCTATAATGAATGGAGAAATGTAAATTAGGACAATTCTGAGGCATTATGTTATCTCTATTTGATTGGTTAATGGGACATAAAAAGAAAATGATAAATGTTGGAGGGGATGTAAGGAAAGTGAGACATTACTGCAGTATTAGAGGAGTTATGAAATGATTCAACCATTCTGTAGAGCAATTTGGAACTATGCCCAAAGAACTATAAAACCATGTATAAACTTTGACCTAGCAATGTCACTACTGTATTTCTGAAATGATGAAAAATGGGATGAAAAAGGACATATATGAATATTTATATCAGCTCTTTTCTGGTGGCAATGAATTGGAAATTGAAGGGAAACCATCAATTGGTGAATGAATGAACAAGTTGTTGTATGTGATTGTGATGGAATGCAATTCTGTTGTAAGGAATGATGAGCAGGATGCTCTCAATAAAACCTGGACAGGATCTACATGAACAGATTCAATGTGAGATGTACTGTATATAAAGTGACAGTAATATTTTAGGATGATCAACCATGAATGACTTAGCTTTTCTCAACAATGCTGTGACCCAAGACAATTTTGAAGGACTTATTAAGAGTGCTTTTGAATCCAAGGGAAAGAGTTGATGGTGTCTGGATACAGAATGAAACATACTCTTTTTTTACTTTAAAAAAAATCCCAGCAACACTGATTACTGATCAATTAGGATGGACTTAGCTCCTCTAGGCAGGTGAGTGAACAAGGATAATTCCGAGACTTGTGATGGAAAATGCTATCTACATCCAGAGGAAAATCTATGGAAACTGAATACAGGTCAAAGCTTATTATTTTCACTTTTTATAACTAGTATTATCATTTTTTCCCTTTAATTCTGATTCTTCTTTTAGAACTTTAGAACGTTTAGAACTAATATGGAAATTTTAAAAACATAATTGTATGTGTATAACCTTTATCAGATTTATCACTGTCAAGGGAAGGGGAAAGGAAAAAGGGAGGAAGAAAAATGTGGAACCCAAAAGATTACAAAAAGATGACTGTTGAAAATTTTCTTCATATGTAATTGAAAAAATAAAATAAAATGACATTCAATAAAAATATGTAATTGGAATTGAAGTTGCTGGGAGAAATATCAACAATCTCAAATAGGGAGATGATACATTCTAATGGCATAAAGTGAAGAAAAATTCAGTCTCTTAAGGGTGAAAAGAAAGTAAAAAGACTGACTTGAAGCTTAACATAAAAAACTACCTAGAATCTTCATGGGATCAGTTCAAAGTCCTTGATTCTGTGATAACTAGTTTTACTTATAATCCAACACTCACAGTCATACCTTGGTACTGGAAAAGTTGTAGCTTTGAATATAAAGACCTTTATCAACAGGGTCATGTCTCCGTTTTCTAGTATATTGTCCAGAATTGCCATAACTTTTCTTCCAAGAAGCAAGCATCTTTAAATTTCATAGCTATAGTTTCCATCTTCAAGATGAGACCAAGAATTTAAAACCTGCTTTTAAATTGTGGTGCTAGAAGAGATTTTTAAAATTCCCTTGGAGAGTTATGAGATCAAATCCAGCAACATTTAAAGAAATTAATTGACACTATTCACTGGAAGGTCAAATACTGAAGCAGAAGCTAAAACACTCTGACCACATAATGAGAAGATGGAACTCATGAAAAAAAGACCTTGATGCTGGTAAATATCAAAGCAAAATGAAAGAAGGACAACAGAGGATAAGATGGATAGATAGTATCATTGAACCAATAATATCATTGAAACAATGAATATGAACTTGGAAAGACCTTGAGAGACAGTGGAGTCTAAAAAGATCTGTCATGGGATCTCAAAGAGTCAGACATGGCCTAACAATTGTACAATAATAACAATTATGATTCCAGAGTTAGTGTTCTTTCCATCATGCTCTTAACAATGATGATGACAACTAATATTTATAAATTTGCCAGGAACTGTGATAAATACTTTAAATTATTATCTCATTTAACCCTGGTAGTGAGGTATTCTTCTTCTTCTTCCCATTTTACAAATGAGGAATCTGAGACAGACAAGTGCTTGAGGTTGAATTGGAACGTAGGTCTTCTAGATTCCAAGTAATTTTGTCCTATATAATTTAGTTGGTTTTGCTTATTCTAAATTAAAATTTTACAGAATTTTAGGATATTTGTGGAAGCTTTATATGAATATAAATGTTATTTGTTGAAAAGGAGAAAAACATCACTGCCTAGACAATTTATAAAGGGAATGTGGAAAAATATTCTTTGAGTTATGATGCTGAACTGTTTTTCTAGAGGGCAAATATCAATTATGATTTAGTTCACACTTTAAACCATTCTACATTTTTCTGCCCCCTGGATATTCTTTACTTCTACTGAAAATGTTCTATTGCCTATTCCCTATACACCTTATAATCAGGGGAGAGACGTTGAATAGTCCACTTAGGAATTGCAACAGTCTTGGAAAAATAGGATCAATGGCCCTGTGATTTAACATTTGAAAGCATTTTTTTTTACAATTTCTTATTTATAAGTAAAGAATTGAAGATCCATATATTTATTAGAAATAAACCTCCATTGGTATTGATTTTTAAATTGTTTAGCTTTTTAAGAAGTTTATTGTAATGGTTATTATTAATATATATATGGAGGACATCAACTTTCTTTGGTAACCAGGTCTAATCCTCATCTTGAAAGTAATTTGTTTAAATAGATACATTTTCCACCCTCAGAATTGATTTAATTGAGATTCTTTTATCATACAGGAACAAAAAAATGGTGATAGGGAACTGAAAGATTTTATTTTTTCTGTTGAATTTAAATTTTGCTCCCAACAAAAGCATTTGTTAATCACTACTTGAATGTTCCACTGATTTTTATAAATACCTCTAAGTAATATGTTTAATTAAAAATACATATGTTGTGAGTTTTATATAGATGCTCACCATAGATCTCAAAATTTCCATATTCTCACATTCCCTTTATAGTATTTTTAATCTAAGTATTATGAGATATTGTTATTAATATACTGGAGAACATTGTTACTTGAAGACACAATGACTGAAAAAAATATTGATTACTATTAAAGTGGTTGATATTGGAGATGTCACAGTTAGTTAAAATTTTCTCTCCTAGGGTTTTTCCCTTTAGTATAGTTTTGGAAGCCAGATTAATAAGTGAGGTGGTCTGGAATTTTTGGGACAAGGTTTTGGACAATGTTGACTTAGAGATTGGTGAAGAGGAGTTGGTTTAGGTCATATTTACGTTTTGACCAACCTAGAACACATTTTCTTCCACTGATATATCTCTCTTGGTCCTCTGAAACTTCAGTTAGTGAGCTTTCTTATCTCTAGGTAGATATTGGTTGCTCATGTTTTGCTGGTGGCAAGGATGGGTAATCCCTTCTTTATAGATGTTGCTTTCCTACTTAAAAGCAGTAGGGTATAGGCTGGAAGACTATAACATTTTGAACCCTAGCTAAAAATGTTGTAACACTTAGATTAAGGAAATTCAACATAGCAGAGTGAAGAGAGATTGTCTCAGACTCTGGAGACCAAGGTGACCAAAGTCCCATCTTATAAATTTGTGATCATGGGTCACTTACTTCATCTCTTAGTATAGCTTCTCATCTATAAAATGATGATAACACTTTCATTCCCTATAAGAAATGTATTAAAATTAAATTAAAACTAAAATCTTAAAATGCTACAAAATGTTATCATTTTTAGTCATTTGTTTTTATTTTGTTGTTTTTGATCATCCAAATCTGTGAAATCATGGGAATTTAGAACACCTAGGGAGGAAAGTATGATTTTTGCAAACTATAACTTCACAAATTATGTCTCTGAAGGTACCTGGAGACAAGGAGGGTGTAAGTAACTTGGCCTGAGTCACACAGTCATTAAGAATTAGTAGCAAGAAGTGAATCTTTTTCTTACTTACTTCTAGGTCAGCTCTCTAGCCTCCATGTTTCTCCTGGATTCATATTATAGAACTGGAAAACACCCCTATGGATTATATAATAAAACTTAAAGATTAGAGAAATCTTTTTTTTAATTTAATTTTTTTCTGCAAATTTATTTATTATTTGGTTTTGCTTTTTTAGAAAGGTTTTATTTGTTTTGAGTTTTACAATTTACAATTTTCCCACCATTCTTGCTTCCCATCCCCACCCCCCACATTGTTTCCATGGTATACATTGCTCTTAGGTACATGTGATGAGAGAGAAATCACATTATTAAGGAAGTATGAGATAGCAAAATTACATAATAAGTTAATGGCTTTTTTCCCTAAATTTAAGGCAATAGTCTTTCGTCTGTCTTTGTTTAAAGTCCACAATTCTATCTCTGGATACAGATGGTATTCTCTATCGCAGATACCCCCAAAATTATCCCTGGTTGGTGCACTGTTGGAATGAGCAAGTCCACCAAGGTTGATCATCATCCCCATGTTGCTGTTAGGGTGTACGATGATGATTTTCTGGCTCTGCTTATCTCACTCAGCATCAGTTCATGCAAATCCTTCCAGGTTTCCCCGAATTCCCATCCCTCCTAGTTTATAATAGAATAATAGTGTTCCATGATGTACATATACCACAGTTTGTTAAGTCATTCCCTAATTGAAGGACATTCATTTAATTTCCAATTCTTTGCAACCACAAACGGCCATTATGAATATTTTTGTACAAGTGATGATTTTACTCTTTTTCATAATCTCTTCAAGGTATAGACCCAATAGTGGTATTGCTGTGTCAAAGAGTATGCACATTTTTGTTGCCCTTTGGGCATAATTACAAATTGCTCTTCAGAAATGTTGAATGAGTTCATAGCTCCACTAACAATGTATTAGTGTCCCAGATTTCCCACATCCCTTCCAACATCATTGTCCTTTCTAGTCATATTGGCCAATCTGAGAGGTCTGAGGTGATATCTCAGAGATGCTTTAATCTGCATTTCTCTTATAAGTAATGATTTGCAGCAATTTTTCTTATGACTATGGATTGCTTTGATTTCCTCAGCTGTAAATTACCTTTGTATATCCTTTGATCATTTGTCAATTGGGGAATGTCTTATTTTTTTGAAAATTTAACTCAGTCTCAGTATATTTTTGAAAAGTCTGTTGTCAGAAATACTAGTTGAAAAAATTGTTTACCAACTTACTACATTTCTTTTGATCTTAGTTGTAGTGGTTTTGTCTGTTCAAAAGCTTTTTAATTAAATGTAATCAAAATTATCTAGTTTGTTTTTAATGATGTTCTCCATCTCTTCCTTGGTCATAAACTTCTTCCCTTTCCATAGATCTGACAGGTAAACTACTCCTTGATCTTTTGTTTGTTTATAACATTGCTTTTTATGTCTAAATCTTGTATCCATTTTGATCTTATCTTGGTATAGGGTGTGAGGTGTTGGTCTAATCCAAATTTCATCCATATTAACTTCCAATTTTCCCAACAATTTTTGTTGAAGAGAGAGTTTTAATCCCAATAGCTGGACTCTTTGGGTTTATCATACTGCAGATTACTATAATCATTTCCTGCTATTGCACCTAGTTTACCACCTAGCCACCCACATGGTTCCTTTTTTTAAGATTCTCTTTTTCAGCCTGTTGATGACATTGTCATTATCAGAAATCTTAAGTGGAATGCAAAAAACTCTGAAATTTTCTAAATTTAATATTTGTTTTAAAAATCTTTTATTTTTGAAAAGCATATGTTTTATTTCATTAAATACTTCCTTCAGGTAAAAAAAATCAAAATTGATTTTTTTTAGAGTTCCAATTTTTTTCTCTTCCTATACCTTCCCTATCTTTGAGAACCAAATTTTATTTTATTTTTTTTGTTTTATTTTTTAGATTTTTGCAAGGCAATGGGGTTAAGTGGCTTGCCCAAGGCCACACAGCTAGGTAATTAAGTGTCTGAGACCAGATTTGAACTCAGGTAATCCTGACTCCAGGGCCAGTGCTCTATCAACCGCGCCACCTAGCTGCCACCATGAACCAAATTTTATATTGATCATGTATGTAAAATCATGAAAAATATATTTCTATAATAACCATGTTGCCAAAAAACACAGAAAGCAGATAAAACAAGAAAAATAAAAATAATAAGTTTTAAAATGTACACTTCAATTTGCATTCTGATTTTATTAGTTCTCTCTGTGGAGGCAGATAGTATCTTTCATCATGGGTTCTTTGAAACATTGTCTTGGATCATTATCTGTATCAAAATATCTAATTTTTTCACAGTAGATCATCCTTACAATATCACTGCTACTATCACAATGCTGCCTTGGTTCTCTTCACTTCTTACTCTTCTTAGGATTTTTCTGAAATCATACTCTTCATCATTTTTATAGCACAGTAGTGTCCAGTCATGATCATATGCCAAAACCTGTTCGTACATTCCTTAATTGATGAGTATTCCCTAAATTTCTAATTCCTTTTTATGACAGCAAGAGCTCCCCTATGTATATGTGTGTATACATAATGGTAGTGACATTTCTCAGTCAAAGGTCATGCACAGTTTTAAAATCCTTTGGGTATTATTCCAAATTGTTCTCCACAATAGTTTGATTAGTTCTTAATACCCAAATTTTGCCCATCCTTTTCAACATTTGTTATTTACTTTTTTTGCAACATAGACCAAACTGATCAGAGTAAGATGGTATCTTGAGGTTGCTTTAATTTGCATCTCTCTACTCTGTGGTCATTTAGAAAAGAATTTACTGAGGGAAATGTTGTTGTTGTTGTTCATATTTATAATGCAAAATTTGTTGTGACCCCATTTGTGGTTCTCTAGGAAAAGATAGAAAAATCATTTCCTTCTTCAACTCATTTTATACATGAAGAACTAGGACAAACTACATGAAGTGAGAGTCTCTGAGATCAGAATTCAACTCAGGAAGAGGAGTCTTCCTGTCTGCAGACCTGGCACTCTATCCATTACACCATCTAGTTGCCCTATTTATGTGCTTATAGATAGCTTTTTTGTTTTTCTAAAAACAACTTGCCCTCTCCTTTGACTATCAAGTGGAGAATGTCTCTTATTTTTACAAATTTGATTCAAATCCTTATATGTTTGAGAAATAAGTCTTTTTCTCAGAGAAACTTGCTGTAAAGTTTTTCCCGTTTTCCTGTTTTCTTTTTCTAATTTTTGGTTACATTGGTTTTGTTTGTGCAAAAACTCTTTAATTTCATATAATTAACTATTTTGCTTCCTGTAATTTTCAATATTTCTTGTTTATTCATAAATTCTTCTCAGTCTTAAACCTTATAAAAATGATATTTTTTCGTGCTCCTCTAATTTACTAATGATAGCACACTTTATGCCTAAATCATTAATTCATTTTGACTTTACCTTTGTCTATCATATGAAATATTGGTCCATGCCTAGTTTTTGCCAAATTGCTCTCCAGTTTTCCCATGAATTTTACCAAATGTTGAATTCTTGAGGCAAGGCTTAAATCTTTGGGTTCATCACTCCTGATTACCATGTTCATTTGTTTCTTTGTATAATGTATCTAATCTCTTCCACTGATCTAACACTCTATTTCTTAGCCATTACCAGATTGTTTTGATAATTATCACTTTGCAATATAGTTTGAAATTTGGACATAATAGACTGCTTCCTTCACATTTTTCATCGATTTCCTTGAAAATCTTATTACTTTGCTCTTCCAAGTGTTTTTTTCATCATTCCTAGTCCTACTTTGATTGATAGGGCTTATTAGAATTTCTATTTTTATTATATTGAATGTCTAAAAGGAGCAATTAATAATTTTCTTTCTTTTTGCAAGGCAATGGGGTTAAGTGACTTGCCCCAGGTCACACAATAATTATTAAGTATCTGAGTCTGCATTTGAACTCAGGTCCTCCTGACTCCAGGGCTGGTACTCTATCTACTGTGCCACCTAGCTGCTCCAATAATTTTCATTTGTTAAATTTGTCCTTATTTGGGTATAAAATGTTTTGTAATTGTGTTCATATATCCTCTGGACCTATCTTGGAATACAAACTTTTAATTATTTTATATTATCTCTAATCATTTAGAATAGAATTTTTCTTTCTATGTTACTACTGGTTTTAGTTGGTGGTATATAGGAATTCTTGGGATCTGTGTAACATCAAGTCATCTACAAAATGATAGGTTTTTTATTTCTTTGATTTCTTTTTACCTGTCAAATTGCTAAAGCTAACATTTCATTAAAATGATCCCTTTTATTCCCATAATTTCTAGATTTTTATGGTACTGAGAGTTATATTTTGTCAGATTTTTTTGCATTTATTCACATAACCAGATGGTTCTTGTTTTTTTCATTGCCATGGCAAATTATGTTCATAGTTTTCCTAATACTGAACCAATCCTACAGTCCTGATTTAAATTCTACTTGGAACTAACAAAAACAAAAATAAAAAAGACCCAAAATCTAAATGGTAAAAATAGGTTCACTTTTTTAAAACTGCTGTTATTTTTATCTTTCATCTTGTTTCTTTCTATGGTTTTCTTTTTTTTCCCCTTAGTCCTAATTCCTCTTACACAAAATGATGCAAAATGCAAACATATGTAAAATATGTAAAAATGTTAAACACAAATGTATAGGAAAATTTTTAACACACTGAACCTGAGGGGAGGGGGTTGAAAAGAGAGGGTGGTAGAAAAGTGTGCAACATAGATATACAAGTGGATGAATGTTGAAAAACTTTTATAACACATAATTTTAAAAATAAATTAAAAAATCGATCATCCATAGCTGAATTCCCATCAGGAAAAAAATTTAAGAAAATAAATTCCACTGGTTTTAGGGGCATAATATTGATGTTATACTGTTGGCATTTTCTGGTTAAAATCCTATTTAATATTTTTTTGCATTGGTATTTATTAGGAAAATTTATCTATAATTGTTTCTCTCTTTTTTAAATCTCTCTGTTTTAATTATTATCAATACACAATTATGTCAAAAAAGAATTAAGTAGGATTTCATTATGTATTTGTATAGTATATATGAATTGTTTTGAAATGTTTGATAGAAGTAAATTTTAAATTAATCTGGCCCCTGGGAATTTTTTATTAGGGGGCACATTGATGACTTATTTTATGTCTTTTTCTAAGATACGATTGTTTGAGTATTCTATTTCATCTTTAATTTATGTGGGAAGTTTATGTTTGGTAAATGTTCATTGATTTCATATAGAGAATCAGTTTTACTGGCATTTGGCAAAATAACTACAAATTTCTTTAATTTCATGACAATTGCTGAAACATTCAGCCTTTTCATTTTGATAATTTGGTTACTTTCTTTTTTATAATCAAATTAACCCATGTTTTATTTATTTCTATAAAATGATGAGAGTTTTATTTATTAATTATTATGTTCTGTATTATTAACTTTTTCTTTTATTTTGAGATTTCCATTTTTATGTCTAATTGAGATTATTTTGTTGTTTTTAAAGCACTAAATCATTGATTTCTCTTTTTTTCTTCTCTTTTTTACGTAAATATTTAAAAATGTAATATTTTCCCTATGTATATCTTTTTCAGAATCATGTCAGTTCTGGTATTTTATCTCATTTTTGTCACTGCCTTTAATTAAATGATTGATTGCTTCTATAACTTATTCTTTGATCCACTGTTTCTTTGGGATTATATAATTTAATTTCCTATTAATTTTTAATATACTGGACTTCTGAAGTGGAGTCAAGATGGAGGTATGAATCTAACATGCTCCCAGAATTTTTCCCTAACAAAGATACATGAAATCTCTACTCTGACTTTCAAATTACAGATCAAAATAGGAGATTCAAAGAAGTTTTCAACTATAGACATCATGGAAGATCTACAGCAAAGGTTTGTCTCTTGGGGGAAAAGTGGAAATAAAGTTGAGGAAGGAAGAGAACAAGGAAAGCCAGTAGCAGACTTTTAGCCACAGTACAATCCAGGTCCCAACAGCTTAAAAACAGAAGAGCTCCTAGCAGCTGAATAGCAAATCAGCAGGGGGGACTCCAGACCAAACAAAATCTGAGCCCTGAGATCACCAGGGTAAAAGACAGAACTGGGTCAGGAATAAACCATTGTTAAGTTAGAATCTGGACATAAAGAAAGGAAAAAAAAACCTTTGCAAAGGCAAGGCCTGAACTGCATAGGTAGCATCTTAGACAACTACAGTTCTGGGATCGGACTCCAGCTCCAGCCAAAAAAACAAAAAATCAAAAAAAAAATCAAAAATAAAAATAAAAAAAGAATCTTGGTTCTATACTCTCTGTACCCCAAGAGCAGAGCTAAAATAGCAAAAATGAACAAAAAAGCTAAAAGAGAACTCACTATAGAAAACTACTTTATAGACAACCATAACTGCAATGCCATGTCTGAAGAAGAAAGCAGTGAAAAATCACTCACAGCGGAAATATCAAAATAGCCTAAAAATTGCACTCAAACACAAAAACTCGTCATAGAGCTTACAAAGAATTTAAAAAGGAAAGAAGAGAGGAACAAGAAAAATGGAAAAAAAAAGAAATGAAAATCATGAATGAAAATTATGAAAAATTGACCAAAGAAATGAACTCCATAAAGTAAAAATAACCAACTAGAAAAGGAAACACAGAAGTTAATTGAAGAAAATAAAACCTTAGAAATTGGAATTGAATAAATAAAAACCAATGAATCTACAAAACAAAAACCAATGAATCTATCATCTAAAAGATTCCATCAAACAAAATTAAAAATCTGAAGAAATTGAAGAAAATATAAAGTACCTTTTTTTGGGAAAACAAATGACCTGGAAGATAGCTCTAGAAGAGACAATCTACAAATCATCAGACTACCAGAAAGCCTATCAAGAAAAGAACCTGAGGGGCGCCTAGGTGACACAATGAATAGAGCACTGGCCCTGGAGTCAGAAGGTCCTGAATTCAAATATAGCCTCAGACACTTAATAATTACATAGCTGTGTAACCTTGGGCAAGTCACTTAACCCCACAGTTTTACCAAAAAAACCCCCCCAAAGAATCTGAAAAATATCATATAGGAAATTATAAAGGAAAACCATCCAAATCTACTAGAACAAGAAAGCAATATAACCATTGAACTAAAACACAGAAGGGGTGGCTAGGTGGAGAAGTGGATAGAGCACCAGCCCTGTAGTCAGGAGTACCTGGGTTCAAATCTGGTCTCAGACACTTAATAATTACCTAGCTGTGTGGACTTGGGCAAGCCACTTAACCCCGCTTGCCTTGCAAAAACCTAAAAAAAAAAAAAAAAAAAAAGAAAAAAAGAATCCACAGAACCCTCCAGAAAGAGACCCCCAAGATAAAAACTCCAAGGTCTGTAATAGCCAAATTCCAGAACTCCCAAATAAAGGAGAGAATATTGCAAGATGCAAAAAGAAAACAATTCAAATATAAAGGAAACTGAATCAGACTTACACAGGACCTATCAGCTTCAAAATTGAAGGATCAGATGACCTGAAATAGTATATTTTGGAAAACAAAGGACCTGGGGTTGCAACCCAGTATATACTACTCTGCAAAATTCAGCATATACTGCCAGGGAAAAAGATGGATGTTCAACAAAGTAGAAGACTTCCAGAATTTCCTGACACAAAGACCAGAACTGAATAGAGATTTCAATCACAAATACACAACTCATGAGTTGCCTTAAAAAAAAGGGGGGGGGAGGAAAAGGGGAAGGAAAAAACAAAACAAAAAACTTGAACTTTGGTCAAGAATATCAAATTGTATACAATCCTAAAAGGGAAGATATAACACTTCTAATTCTTTTGAACTTTACTTGTCTTAGGGCAATTAAAGGGTAGAATATAATTGAAGAGAATGGACCTAAAGGATATGGGTATAATTGGGTCTTATCTCTCATTTGAAGAGATCCTGGATGACATCACTGTGTTTGAAATAAAAATCCCTGATGAAAAAGGGGTTAACTTTAATCTTAAGTGTATCATTTTCTTTGACTCACTTTAATCACGGGTGCTTAGCACTTTGTCTAATGCGGGCATCATAAACTGGAAAGACTTGAGTCAGTTGTCTCTCTAACTTACAATCATTTGTAAGGTTCTCAGGTGAGACTTCCAGGGTGTCTTGGAACATAGACATCTTTAATATTCTTATAGTTAGTTAGATCTATGTTTGACTTAACCAGTGCTTCAGGACAGGGGAGGAGCTAAGTACCTGGCTGGAGGGGCAGGAGTAAAGTGGAAGAGAGAATAGGCTTTGCTTCACTTAACAAGGTGTTAAGTACCCTATGTGGGGAGGAGAGGAGGTAAAGTGTTGAAAGAAATAGCCCGAGGGAATTAGCTCAAATAGTTCAAGAAAAGATAAGGCTTGGGATGATACCTTGACTGTGAGGAGGATTATGTGTACATGAAAGATACTTGAAAGGGGAGTAAGATAAAAAATGATTATTATTATAATTCAATGCAATTTGTGTCACTATTGCTTATTAAGCAATCAAGTAAACAATCTGTGATGATATCTTGATAACAATATGAGTTTGTCAAGCAGTCAAATAATCCAATGGATGATATCCAATTAAAAATATTAGAAAGATAACACCAAGGGAAGAGGCATAAAGATTTATAATTTTAGAAGGAAAGAAGAGAGAGTATGAATGTTGAGTAAATTCTATTCAATAGATTTTGCCCAGTGAGGGAATAAAATACATTCCCGCTGGATTTAAAAATCTAACTTAATCTACAGGGAAGTAGGGGGACAGGGAAAGTAAAAGATAAGGGAGAATGGACAGATAAAAATGGAAGGGAAGGTATAAGTGAAAACAAATTGAAAGTTAAATTTTTGAAAGAAAAATCAAAGGGGAAAGGTAAAGAAATTTTGATGAGGAGGAATGAGAGAAAAGGAAAGGGAAAATATAAATGGAGAGAACATGGAAGGAAAAACAGAATTAGTAACCTTAACTGTAAGTGTGAATGGGATGAACCATCCCATACAATAGAAGTAGATATCAAAATGGATGAAAACCCAGAATCCAACAATATGTTGTTTACAAGAAACACATTTGAAACAGAGAAACACACAGAGGGAAAAGGGAAAAGATTGAAGCATAATATATTATGCTTCAGCTGAAGTAAAAAAAAATCTGAGTTAATGATCCTAATCTCAGACAAAGTAAAAGCAAAATCCAATCTCATTAAATGGGATAGGGAAAGAAACTACATCTTCTTTAAAGGTAACATTGGTAATGAAGCTATATCATTATTAAACATGTATGCACCTAGTGTTATATCCAAATTCGTATAGGAAAAGTTGAATGAATTACTAGAACACATAGACAGAAAAATTTAATAATGGGAGACCTCAATCCCCCTCTCTCAGAACTTGATAAATGTAACTACAAAATAAACAAGAAGGAAGTTAAGAAAGTGAATAAAATCTTAGAAAACTTAGATATGATAGACTGCTGGAGAAAACTTAATGGGGATAGAAAAGAATATATCTTTTTCTCAACAGCATGTGGCACCTACACCAAAACTTTTTTTCTTGTAGGATTACACTCCATTTTGATGGGCAGGTAATTCTTAGGGGCAACTAAATGTCTCAGTGGATAGAGTCCACAGTCTGAAGTCAGAACAACTTGACTTCCTGAGGTCAAACACGGCCTCAAATGCTTACTGTTAGGTGACTATGTTTGCTTCAGTTTTCTCATCTGTGAAATGAAGTACAGAAGGAAATTGCAAATCACTGCAGTATCTTTGTCTGGGAAAACCAAAATTTGTAACATAAAGAGTCATATAGAACTAAAATGATTTAACAACATAACATTTTTCTTGGTTGTAATCCCAGAGCCTTTGCCTTCTGGTTTATAACTTTACAATTTTTCTTTAACACAGAAGCTATTAAATGTGGTGTGATCCTGACTGTGGCTCTATAAGAATTGAGGGTTTTTCATAGTTTTTTTTTTTTGTTTTGTTTCTTTTTGATTTTGCAAGACAATGGGGTAAGATGGCTTGCCTGGGTCATTCAGCTAGGTAATTATTAAGTGTCTGAGGCTGGATTGGAACCCAGGTCTTCCTGACTCCAAGGTCAGTACTCTATCCATTTTGCCATCTAGCTGCCCTCTTCACAGTATTTCTCTTTTTTCTGAGAGTTCTTTGATTTTAGTATATTATTCCTGGAAGTTAAATTTGTATGTGTGTGTGTGGGGGGGATTGTCACAAGTCTATGGGATTAAGTGAATTGCCCAAGGTCACAAATCTAAGTAAATATTAAATGTTTGCCTCAGGCTGGATTTGAACTTAGGTCCTCCTGACTCCAGGAGCAGTGCTCTATCTCAAATATCAGGGCATTTTTCCTTTGTAATTTCTCCAACTATGATATCTAGACTCATTATTTGATTTTGACTTTCAGGTAGTCTAATACATTTTATATTATCTGCTTTTGGTCTATTTTCCAGATCAGTTGTTTTTCCAGTGAGATATTTAAAACTTTTTCTATGTTATACATTTTTTTGACTTTTTTTGTTTGTTTCTTGATGTTCCATAGAGTCCTTAACTTCATTTTGCCCAATTATAATTTTAAGGAATAATTTCTTTCACTGAACTGTTAATATCTCTTTTTCCATTTGGCCAATCTATTTTATTAAATAATTATTTTCTTCAGTCAATTTATTTTATCTTTCCCATTTGTGCAATTCTTTTTTTAAGATATCTTCTTCAATACTTATGATACTTATTTATCAAATTACATTTAATTGAATTTCCAAAATTTCTTACGTTGCTTTCATTTTTTAACTTATGTTTTTATCCTATTGATTTTGAAAATTATGTTTTAACTATCCTTGACTTTTTTGTTTGTCTTGAGTCCAATTCATTTCTTTCTCTTTGACACTTAGCTTATAGCTTTGTTATATCATTTTCTACTCAAAAATTTTTGTCTTGACATTTATTGTCACCAGAGTAGCTTTTCATATTCAGTTTCCTTGGTTTTGTTTTTAACTCATTTTCTGTTTTTTTTTACCTGTTGACTTGTTAGTAAAGTTGGGTTATTATCTCTACTTGGGGAGCAGTGTATCAAGCTTCAGGTTTTTTTCACTTCTGTTTTCAAAACACGTTTGTTATTTCTTTTTTTTTTTTTAATTTTTTGTGCTTCCAGGGTCATATGATTTGCAAAGAGGTATGATTATTCTCCTACTGTATTCTTTGGTCATTATCCAGGACATTGTACCATGAGACTCCAAGTGAAACTTCTCAGGGTTTTTGCTCCCTTATTTCTCAGGGTCTCTATCCCCATGGCAATGCAAAGGGAAGTGTTACTCAGGGAGATCTCATGTTTTTTGGAGATATTTAGAAGGGCTACACTAACTAGAAAACCATCAATGAAAGGAAATAGGGATCAAATCCAAAATAATTTACCTTGCATTGATATCTCAATCAAAATGTCTACTTAGAAACAATTATTCCTTTTGCAATATCTTTCAGTGAATTTTTATGTCATTTTACTTTTGTCTTAAATAATAAGATGCAAATAAATTATAAGTCTAATAAAATAAAACCACCTAAACAGAGATGGAATCAAATGATTGGCAAAACAATTCTCTAGTCTTCCCTCATCAAGCATTCTGCAGTCTGAAAAAGATTAGCAATATAATAGATCCTATATCAGATAAAAAGAATATGACTTTCTTGGAAGCTGCACAAACAAAGCAAAATGCATAAAATTGACTTAACATTTGTCACTAAACATTTTATAGGGGATGGCATTTGTTTTAGGTATCTTGCATAGCCTAACAGAGTTATTTTAAGTTAGTTTATGGGAAAAGTACTATCCAAGAAACCACCATATTCTGGATTTTAAATATTGACTCAAAATCAACAATGAGAAAAGTGGTGATCATAGTACCAACTTCAACAGACATCTCTATGAGAAAATGGTAAATATAGTCTATTTTCTTCTCAACTTTCTCTTGTAACATTGCAAGATATAGTAACTCTAAGATATTTTATAAACTATTAAACAGTATTCAAATGGCCTTCATATTTTAACAATAATAATTATTATTTTTAGAAAATTAGTAAAACTCAATCTCGCAGTCCCCTATCTGGACCCAGATTTCCTAGGTCAACATTTTTGATTTCTTTTCGTCAATTGTTCTTGTTTTTATTTGACTTGCTTTCTCTAAAAGCATCAATGATGTTTTAGTGATATTTCTTGAGTTGCATTTGAATTGAGTTTCAGTGAGTTAGAATTGTGCAAAGTTATCAGTCTCACTCTAGCCTCCAGAGTCATCAGAAGAATGCTGGCAAAACAGAGGTCAAGATGACTGACTGTGTACACACATAAACACACACACCCACACACACACCTATGCATCTACAATATGGAGTGATTTTTGAAGTGAAGAAAGTTCTTTCAAATGGAAAGCTAAAGCAAAGCCATGAACTTGGGAAAGAAGAAATAAGGAGGGAAAGGCATTCCAGGCATTGATAACAGTATATACACTAATATGAAACTGGGCAATGGAATGTCAGATATGAATGACAGTAAATAGACAAGTTTGTCTAGAAAAAAGTGACAAAGGGACTACTCTGTATTCAATCAGGACAGACAGGCTGATGTCTGATTATGAATGATTTTTAATGACAAATGGGAAACTATATATATTATATTGCTGTTTTTGTGTCATTCTAGTTGTATTCAACTCTTTATGACCCCATTGGGGTTTTCTTAGCAAAGATCCTGGAGTGGTTTGCCATTTCCTTCCCTAGCTCGTTTTATCAATGAAGAAACAAAGACAGTGTTAAGACCCTTATACAGAGTTATACAGTGTTAGTGTCCGAGCCTGAATTTGAACTCAGAAAAATTCGTCTTCCTGACCCCAGGTCTGACTTTTATGCTCTGGGAAAATTAGCAAATCTATCTACACATGCAAATATGTACACACACACACACACACACACACACACACACCCACACACACCCACACACACCCACACACACCTTCACCAAATGCATAGGTATATACATATATAATATATATAATATGTGTGCATATGTGTGTATACATATACATGTATGTATGTATAAATATGTATAAAAAGCTGTAAAATACTCAATTTTAAATGACAGTAACTGAAAAGAGTATAGTCCTGTTAGACTATTTCTATATAATAAAAGTAAACATACTTCTATTTTAATTGTCATGCTTAATACTATCCTAATCAAATTATCAAAGAGATTCTGCATATTACCAAATTAAATCTGGAAGAATTAAAGTTTTAATCTCAAATTAAATAATGAAATAAAAAGGTGGAAATGAGAGGGAAATAGTACTTCCATACCCCAAAACATTCCATAAATAATATCAACTTCAAATGAAGTCTACCAAAGTAGGAAAAATTAGGATCTTTAATGAAGGTAAAGGAATTGCAATTTGGAGTCACCACACAGTATCAGAGTATTGGAGTGCACAGGAGGCACAAAACAAAGAGACAAAGTGTCATAGGTGATACAGCCTGGAGATATTATATAAATTTTTTTGCATAACAGGTAAAAGTACATAGAGAAGACCAGGGAGACTAGAGAATGGGGTAACATCTAACAAGAATATACCCAAGCTCCTGCAGCAGCAACTGGAAACATGTTTGCACCTGGTTCAGTTATGGAGTTAGTTGGGTTCAGAGTCAGGTAGTTCTTTTTGATGTCTACAATCAACATGCTTTTTAAAATTGGTTTTCAATTGTCCTCTTTAAAATGGTATCAATTGCCCTCAGACAATTTTTAGCTCTGGCATAAGGCAAGATCAGTTGCATTCAACAAAACTCATTAAATCTACATAGTAATGGTTTAAAAATGTCAAGTCTGAAAGATAAGATTAAATAAGGAAAAAGCAGGAAATATTACCTTAAATCATTGTTTGATAAACCTGAGAATCAAGCTCTTTTATGCTTAGTCATTCAATTCATCATGACCCTGCAGGACAGGTTTCCAGTAGGGTTATTTCTACAGCTTAAAGAGACCTAGAATCCCATATTAGTAACTATCTTTGAACTATCCTTCAATCTTATATGCTCCCCTAATAATAAATCAGTAAACTCATTTTATGGTCAAAGACAGGTACTCAAATGCTATGGTAAATACATTAGACATTTTCCCTAAAATGAGAAATATAATATGTCACAAATAAATAGAATCTATAATGAGTGGGAATCTAAAGCAGAATAGTTGTAATCACTCTTGTAGGGAACATGTTTTTTTTAAAGATTTTATTTATTTTTGAATTTTACAATTTTTCCCCTTAATCTTGTTTCCTTCCCCCCCTCCTCTCACAGAAGGCAGTCTGTTAGTCTTTACATTGTTTTCATGGTACATTGATTTAGTTGACCATTGATTAGAGAGAAATCATATCCTTAAGGAAGAAACATAAAGTATTAGAGATAGCAAAATTATATAATAAAATAACTTTTTTTTAAAAATTCAAACTCCACAATTCTTTCTATGGATACAGATAGTATTCTCCATCCCAGATACCCCCAAATTGTGCTTGATTGTTGTACTGATGGAATGAGTAAATCCATTAAGGTTGACCATCACCCCCATGTTGCTGTTAGGCTACACAATATTCTTCAGTTCTGCTCATCTCATTCAGCATCAGTTCATGAAAATCCTCTCAGGCTTCCTTGAATTCCCATCTCTCCTAGTTTCTAATAGAACAATAGTGTTCCATGTCATACATATAGTAGAGTTTGCTAAGGCATTCCCCAATTGAAGGACATTCATTTAAGTTAAGGCAATTCAAAACTCCATTAGGTCAGAACTTTGATGACCATTCTTTTCTGGAAGATTGTCACAATAATATATACACAGCCAGATTGACTCCATACAGGATATATCATCTCTCCTGAATAAGATCAATCACAGTTCAATTTGTTCTTCAGAGAACATAGAGTCTTAGATGGATTCATTGGCTTCTGAAATGAATCAAGCAGGTCATTCAGTAGCTAATCCTGCTCCTCAAGGGGATCAATTGATTCTGGATGAGGACAGGTAGACCACTCCACTATCTATTTTTCAGTATTTTTTAGTTGAATCATGTCAGAAAGGTCACTTTGCCACAAGTCTGAACAGACCATTTGCAACTGCAAAACCTGTGCAAAGAAGTTTTTATAAATTATGGAGCATTTCTTCTGTACTTCCTAGACTCATACTTCTAATAGCAACTTGTATCTATTCAACTTTAAACTACTGACTTGTCTAGGTACTACTAGCCTCTCTTCAGATGAAGTATGATTCTCCTGTAACTGTAGAACTACAGTGATATTTCACCTAGGGCAATAGGGAAGTATCCCCAGAAAACTTTTATTTATTCAGAGATTTAACTTCCAGGTTGCTTGTCAATTCTAAGCAGAAAATGGGAAAGATATGATCTCTCCTCTTCAAGAATTTTTATTTGTTCAAATCCCCCTTCTTACCATAAAGCACTTGGACTTTTTAGATAATCAATTCCAATTCAATTAATTCTACTTCCTATACTCCTTTGGGGATCTTATGTATATGAGCCATTACAAAGTTTTGACTGTTCCCTGGCAAATTCATTTTCTGTCTCTCTGTTTCTCTCTCTCTGTCTCTCTCTGTCTCTGTCTCTCTCTCTCTCCCTCTCCCCCTCACTTCTCTTCATAGGAAATTCAGCTATTCAAGCCTCAGATCCTTTCTAGTATGTAAAATTTCTATTTTCAAATTTCTGGAGATCTCCACCTTTACGTTTCAATGTTTCTTTTGTTTGTCCCTTCCAGAGTTTCACTTATTTTTTTTACATCTTATTGTTTCAATTTTCTTATAATAAAATAGATCACTTTAATTGCATGACACTGAAAAACTTTTGCCTAAAAATATAATATTACTACAATAGGAATTTGATGTATGTGCAGACCTCCTAAAATTAAATATCTGACCTGGGAAACTCCAGGGACATGTTTCTGTGAGAAAGCAGACTTGTAACATACTTAGATATTTTCTTCGTTTTACTGAAGTAGAAGAAATATTGAACAGAGAAATATGTTTTATAGTTATAGTACCCTCTGCACCAACCATGTATTCCTTCTCCCCAACTCTTTGTCCAAGCTATGAGATAAGATCAATGATTTAAGTTCCTTACCTGTCCCAGGCAAGGACTCTGTAAACCCCTGCCCCCACCCCACCCCACCAGCCCAGGCACAAAAACCTCTGTCATCAAAACAATGGATCCCAATCTTAGTTTGAAAGGATTAAGTCTTTGACCTATTAACCCTCATCTACATACTTTTCATTAGCTCTTTTCTACTCTCTGAGCTACCTGCCTCCCCCTATGTCTCCCTACATTCCCCTTAAAAGCTCAGCTCACTACTCAATTGGGCTGCTAGTCTTCCTTTGAAGGGTTGCCTGCTCTGGGGCTGGGTGGGGGAGGGGTGTGTGATTTCCCCCCAAAAGAGTGATTCCCTAAATAAGCTCTAACATTCTTTTCTCCCTCTTAGCTGTCTTGATGTTCTCACCAACCCAACTGTGGCTGTTTCTTCTTTATTTAACTTCTCTGTTTCCACTGATACACTCTATCTTGCTGCCTCTCTAAGGAACTTCAACCTGTGAACTATTCAGTCACCTATGAACTTCTGTAGTAATCTGTGAACTTCTTGAGGTAACCTATGTATTTTTTCAATAACCTATGAATTAAAATTTCAAACTTTTCTTACTCTCTTGAGTATGAGTTGTTTATGTGGCTTAGGGAATCTATGTGGATTCACATAGATGAATCCACATAGATTCCCTAAGCCATATAGATTTCCACAAGTCCATTCTCCTGGTTTCAATACTATACAGTTGGGGATAGTCTCTTTTTACTATGAAATATAGAAATTCATTAAAAATTTTTTATAATAGGAAAATGAGGACTGGAAAAAGCTAGCCAGCTATAAATTTGGGCAGAACATGAAAGAATTCTTGTAAAAGACCAACTTGACCCAGAAGAAATTTTAGGGACAAAAAGATTTCTTTAAATATTGCTGTGGGGGCGGCTAGGTGGCATAGTGGGGCGGCTAGGTGGCATAGTGGATAAAGCACCGGCCCTGGAGTCAGGAGTACCTGGGTTCAAATCTGGTCGCAGACACTTAATAATTACCTAGCTGTGTGGCCTTGGGCAAGCCACTTAATCTCCTGTTTGCCCTGCAAAAAAAAACAAAAACCCTAAAGAAAAATAAAATAAATAAATATTGCTGTGATTAGCAGAAGCTAAAGGAAAGGAAGAATAATGGTATTTGGAACCCACTGATCCCTAAAGCATCGAAAAATCTTAACATGGCATAAGAGATTCTAAGGAAGGGGAAAGCATGAGAGGTTACTTGTTGGAGTTAGCTCCGCAGGAGTGAACTGCCCACCCAAAGGAAGATAAACAGCATAACTGAGGAATGAATGAGTTTTTAAGGAGAATACAGGGAGACATAGGTGTTGAATTCAGACCTGGGTTTTCCTCTTGCCTAGTTGATTCTGGTTGAATATCATTTCCAGAAGAAATGAAAATTGATTGAACCAAAAACTTTCCCTAAATAAAAAGTGATCAAAGAATATGAACAATTATAAAAGAAATTTCATAAAGTATTAGCAACCTTACAAAATGTTTAGGAGTCATCAACAATAAGACATGAATTGAAATAATTCTGTTTGTCAAATGACTCAATATGAGAATAGACAATAATGAATAATTTTTGGCAAGTCAAACATACCAATATTGCTATTACTTGTCCTGTTTTCAAAGAGGATCATTAACATCACCGGCCTTTGACTCATGCATGAATTAGATTTAAATGAGGCAAAATTGCACAAGGTCTTCAACCTCACTCTTTCTTCTGGAGTCATCAAAGGCCAATATCAGGAAAAAATCAAGAAGATTAGTAATAGCTGAATATGCAATGGATGATCTTGGTGTCTGTCATGTCTTTTTTTAATATTTAAAGATTTTATTTATTTTGAGTTTTATAATTTTTTGCCAAATCTTACTTCCCTCCCAAACCCCCACTGCCCACAGAAGGCAATTAGTCAGTCTTTACATTGTTTCCATGGTATACACAGATCTAAACTAAATGTGATGAGAGAGAAATCATATCCTTAAGGAAGAAACATAATGTATAAGAGATAACCAGATCAGACAAAAGCATATCAATTTTTTTTTTTTACTAATTTAAACTTAATAGTCCTTGGTCTTTGTTCAAAGTCCACAGGTCTTTCTCTGGTTACAGATAGTTTTCTCCATTACTAACAGCCCCAAATTGTCCCTGATTGCTGAACTGATGGAATGAGCATGTCCATCAAGGTTGATCATCCCCACCATGTTGCTGGTAGGGTGTACAGTGTTTTTCTGGTTCTGCTCATCTCACTCAGCATCAGTTCATGCAAATCCTTCCAGGCTTCCCTGAATTGCCATTCCTCCTGGTTTCTAATAGAACAATAGTGTTCCATGGCATATATATACCACAGTTTGTCAAGCCATTCACCAATTGAAAGACATTTACTTGATTTCCAATTCTTTGCCACCACAAACAGGGCTGCTATGAATATTTTTGTACAAGTAATGCTTTTACCCTCTTTCATCATCTCTTCAGAGTATAGACTCAGTAGCGGTATTGCTGGATCAATGGGTATGTACTTTTTTGTTGCCCTTTGGGCATAATTGCAAATTGCTTTCCAGAAAGGTTGGATGAGTTCATAGCTCCACCAACAATGTAGTAGTGTCCCAGATTTCCCACAAGCCTCCCAACAATGATCATTATACTTTCTGGTAATATTAGCCAATCTGAGAGGTGTGAGGTGGTACCTTAGAGAAGATTTAATTAGCATTTATCTAATAAGTAATAATTTAGAGCAATTTTTCATATGACTATGGATTGCTTTGATCTCCTCATCTGTAAATTGCCTTTGCAAATCCATTCACCATTTGTCAATTGAGGAATGGATTGGTTTTTTTGAAATTTGACTCAGTTCTCTGTATATTTTAGAAATGAGTCCTTTGTAAGAAACAGTTATAAAGATTTTTTCCCAGTGTACTACTTTTCTTTTGGCTTTTGTCTGTGCAAAAGCTTTTTAATTTAATGTAATCGAAATCATCTAGTTTGTTTTTGGTGATGTTCTCCATCTCTTTCTTAGTCATAAACTGCTTCCCTTTCCATAGATCTGAGGGTAAATTACTCCTTGATCTTCTAGTTTGCTTATAATACTGTTTATTTTTTATGCCTAAATCCTGTATCCATTTGGATCTTATCTTGGTATGGGGTGTGAAGTGTTGGTCTAATCTGTTTCCTCCATACTAACTTCCAATTTTTCCAGCAGTTCTTATCAAAGAGAGAGTTTTGATCCCAGTAGCTAGACTCTTTGGCTTTATCAAACAGCAGATTACTATAATCATTTCCTGCTATTGCACCTAGTCTATTCCACTGGTCCACCACTCTATTTCTTAGCCAATACCAAAGAGTTTTGATGACTGATGCTTTATAATATAATTTTAGATCACGTAGTGCTAAGCCACCTTCTTTTGCACTTTTTTTCATTAAATCCTTGGAAATTATTGACTTTTTTTTCTCCATATGAATTTATTTACAACTTTTTCTAACTCATTAAAGTACTTTTTTTGGAATTTTGATTGGTAGGCACTAAACAAGTAGTGTGGTTTAGGTAAATTGTAATTTTTTATTATATTAGCTCTACCTATCCTTGAACAGTTGATGTTTGCTCAGTTATTTAAATCTGTTTTAATTTAACTGAGAAGTGTTTTGTAATTGTTTCCAAAAAGTTTCTGAGTCTTCCTTGGCAAATAGACTCCCAGGTATTTTATGTTGTCTGAGGATTCTTTGAATGGGATTTCTCTTTCTAGCTCTTCTTGCTGTATCTTGCTAGTCATATATAGAAAATCTGAGGATTTGTGAGGGTTTATTTTATATCCTTCAACTTTGCTAAAATTGCCCATTGTCTAGTAGTATTTTGGATGATTTCTTGGGATTCTCTATTCTACCATCACATCATCTACAAAGAGTATGTCTGCCATGTCTTACCAAGCTGTTGTGCTACATAGTGTCTGTCTGCTTCAATTGTCTTTGTGGCCATTATAGCAATAAATTGTCATCCCCTATTCCACTAAGGGAAGCTTTCTCAGATTGGGGTAGACAGCTCTCTAACTCACAACAAGTTTTAGATCTGTTGGTTACTGGGATATGGCTTCTGTATACACTACAGTTTGGAGACACAGGAGAGTGTACAATACTAGGTAGCCACCAAAGGTGGATCAACAAGCCCTCATACCGAGGTGTTAGTCTTTCTTGAATACCCCATAAACTACTGCATCCAAAAGACAGTTGGGAGAATTATCAACAATTCCAACTATTCTAGAAAGCAATTTGAAATTAAACTATGTCAATTGTATTACTTAAATTTTCATACCCATTGATTCTGATATTCAACTGATAACATGTGAAGAAATTCAATGATTAAAAGATGTCTAAAACATCAGATATTCACTGTATTACACTTTGTAATAAGAATGAATTTGAAGTAGATCTCCATCATTGGACAATGGCATAAAAGTTGATACATATATGTCATTATACTGTGACAAATGATGATTATGCTGAATGAAAAGAAGCTTTGAAAGATTCACTCAAACAATAGAATAGAAGCAGGAAAAAATTTAAAAAATACAGTCATATAAATGAAAGTATTAATAACAATCAAACAACCAAAACTGAAATCTTGTGAAATTAAATGACCATAGCTTAGACAAGAAGTTGAGATAAGAGAACATAATTTCTTTTTTTAAAGAGTTGGGAATTGATGGGAAATAATGAATATAATGCTATACTTTTAAAGAAATGTTTGCTTTATAGAACTTTTTTTTCTTTTTGGGGGGAATCGTACTGTAAGAAGAAAGGGATATAAAAACAACAATATTGAGACCGTAGAAAGGTACTGACAAGATTGTTTCTAGTCTGGAATAAAAGGTCAATAACTTAAACAGCAAACATAACAATAATATTAATGGTTCATTTTAACAATAAATTCTTGTTTGAAATGGAAAAGTATTGTGAAAGGAGAATTGATAATATTTGGTAGTTTTTGCACATGGGGGAGGTGAATTGGAATAATTCAATAGGAATGACTAAAAGGTTAAGCACCAGGAAGAATGGTGGTATCTACAAAATAAATTTGTTTTTTTAATGTATATTTGTGGTTTGCATGAAAAATTAACCTTTTGAAAATATTTTCCATTTATGATGACAATGATGCTTATTCCTTGTGTTTCACAAAGTCAGCTAACAGTCAGTACTCTTAGTCACAGGTTTTTATATTATTTAAAAAAGAAAACCAAACAGCTCACTTCTCTACCTAA
Source organism: Macrotis lagotis (assembly GCF_037893015.1). NCBI lineage: Eukaryota > Metazoa > Chordata > Mammalia > Peramelemorphia > Peramelidae > Macrotis > Macrotis lagotis. The sequence continues at coordinate 200,195,557 of NC_133666.1, read as the reverse complement.
GTATCATTTTAACAGCAGGAGAGAGTAGTGACAACAATGGCTTCTGTTCTTTCTTTCCTGAAAGTCAAAGTGCTTCTTTATGAAATTTATTTATGGCATTTTTTACCTGTATATTGATGATGATATTTCTTCCATGAGTTGTAACCTCTATGAACTTTTAGGGAACAGCATTCTTTTTTTCCCTCCATTTCCCACAAGGTCAGCACTTATTTTTTTAAAATCTTAATTAGTTTTTTACAAAGCATCTTAATATACTCACAGCCACAATAGTCTGGATCAAGCAGTTTCTCATTTTAAAAGTTTAAGTCAAATAGCATGTTGCAAGGTAAGATGGATTATGTATGGTATGAATATTTGCTTAGTTTGACATTTAGAAAGAATATTAGTTCCCATGTTGCTACACCTAAGAATGCTTTAATTGATAGATTTCTTAAAGTGGAACAATTCATTTATACATTGTACCTTGGTCTTAAGTGACTGGTAATCTCTATTTTCTAAGGTATTCAATTTGGTCTTATTTCTACTGTCATTAAATTATGCTTAGCATCATGGGAAGCAAACAGAGTTAGCTTTAATGTTTCCTATTCCTACATTTATTTGTCCCTAGGTGGTCACATTGATGGACCTGGGAAAGACATCAAGGAATAACTTATTGTAATAGCCAAATTCCTCCTAAACTGTAAGATTGAATGTCCTTTTTCTTTGGTAAGAGAGTCAGATCTTATGGCTTCCTTTTGAACTCCATTTCAGTGCTTAGCCATCCTTATTAGAAAACTTTCCCTTTGATCTCACCTAAATCTTTCTCATTGCAATTTAAGCCAATTTTTTCTTCTGTCCTCTGGGGAAAATAGAGGACACTTCATGATTTCTGAGCTATAATAACAATGTCTAATATACCAATAGGCTTTATGCTTTTCTTTTGTATTTGAAACCATCCTAATTCATTTCACCTTTCCTCAAAGGTCTTATTTTCTGTTTCTTCAGTCAATTTTTTTCTACTTCAATTCTGGAGGGGGGGGGGAAGCAAAGCAAATCTAAAAAACCTAAAAGCCCAGATTTAATATCATGTAGTGTAGAAGGACTACCTCTCAGCTCCTGAATGTTAATGCAACTTTATATATTTAATAATGATTTACTCTAACCCCATACAGTTCTCAACATTATTTGGTCACACTTTCAGTATATTCAACCCTATCTCCTCTATTATCCTGTATGTATATGTTTGGTAGGAGAAAGAAAGAAGAAAAATACTTAAAGGTAAAGAAGATATTATTGACAATCATCAAGTAGAAACCAACTAAATATTGTGTTATATCAATGCAACTTAATATTATTGTGCTAAAAGAAATATTGAATATGAATTATTCAGAGAAGTATGGTGAAATCTATATAAATTAATATAAAAGAAGGAAAATATACACACTATATATATATGTAACATTGTAAGTGAAAAAACACCAATAGTAACCTTAAACTGGGAATTATCTAATTTTAATGACCAAACAGCAGCAGAAAAGAGATGAGAAATTAGACAATTATCATAATTGGTAAATTGATTGGCTTTACTGGTCCCCTTTCATTTATGTTTTTTATTCTTATTATTCTCTGTTTATTTGGGCAAAGAAAGGGGGAAATGATGCAAAAACTAAAAAATAATGAAATTAATATACATTTAGAGTATCACATAGTTTTTATCCTTCCTTAAATAGCAATATTGAGACCTTTGTAGAAAGGTACTAACAAGATTGTTTCTAGTTTGGAATAAAAGGGCAATTAAAGGGTTTTAAAAAACCATGTGACTTTTCTGAGGTTAAATCCTAGAAAAATTTAGGAGAACTATTCTGAACTGGGGCTCAGAATATAATGTATTCTGTCCCTGGCTCCAGGCATTTAACTGCAGTGCAATGGCTAGGCCACTGACGTTGGATTAAGGAGGATGGGAGTTTGAATCTAGCCTCTGACACTTACTAGTTGTTTGATCTTGTGCAAGTTACTTAATTCTGTTGTATCACATCCAAGACCATCTCCAATCATCCTGATCCATATCTGGTTCCAAACAGACTCAGAGGACATTTCAGGTTCATTCACGGTGAATGTATTTTATTGCTTTGGTTCAAATAATTCATGTAGTCTAACTCCTTTTCTTTCTAGGACCATTTGCAGTCATTTTCTCTATGATGGTTCTGGAGGAGTAAATGAGGCTGGTGACTTAGCACAGCACCCCCTCACTCAAATCCAATTCATGTGCTTGTAATGGCATCACCTCCCTGATGTCATGGTCTTTGAGAATGAAGTACAAAAATAATTATTACATAATTGACAATATCAGCTGGAAAGATTGCTATCCTGTTGTTTGAGTTTCTACCATGAAATATGCCACAGGAATTAATAATTTACTGTAACATAGAATATCTTTTTACAACTTGTGCAATAATGTATTTTATACATTGCTTAATTTTTATGGCTGCAGCAATTAATAATAATCTGAACGATTTAAAGAAAAATTAAGGTGAAAGAATAGAATTATTTTTGTAAGAAATCTATTTGGACATCTTATCTCGAAGTAATCTATAATGACTCAAGAATGCATAATGTACTTTAAGAATTTATTTTAATTCATTATATAATTGCTAATATATGTATTTGATCTTGAAAGTTGGACAGGACAAAATCTTGAAAAATTGAATGAGTTTACAAATCTAATTTGTGTAAAGATTTTGAATTACTTTGTTGTATAAGTCAATTAAGAACATGTTATAATAATACATAAATTCAAGCATTCATCCTCAAATGTTTAATATAAATCTTCCTAAGCTTTGTAATGTATTCATCATAAAAATTAATGCTTTTCTCAAGGTTCTGATCAAATTCTTGTAGTTTTTAAAAATTCTATTCAATTCAATTCAATTAACAAAATGTTTACTATATTTCAGGCACTCTGCTAGATATTGAAAATGCAAAGGAAAATAAAATAAAGCAAGGTAAGAGTCTGTAGTCACTATTGAAGAGAAAAAATATTTTTAAAATTGCTACAAACGTAGGTCTGATATTTTTAATTAACTAAAGCAGAAAATGTCTTTGGCACAGTGAATGACTTTTGTCTCATTTCCAATGCTGCATCCTTCGGCAAAATGCTTATTACTCTTTTTTTTAGATTTTTTTCAAGGCAATGGGGTTAAGTGGCTTACCCAAGGTCAATAGCTAGGTAATTATCAAGTGTCTGAGGTCGGATTTGAACCCAAGTACTACTGACTCCAAGGCTGGTGCTCTATTCAGTGTGCCACCTAGCTGCCCCAAAATGCTTATTACTCTTAGTGGATACAGTGGCTAAAGACCTGGGCAAGACCACCCACAGGTTCCTGAATGTACAAAGCCATCTCAAGTGATGTAACTGACCATTGGTAGACCCTCTGGGAAAGTAGAGGGTTTGTATTTACTTTTTAAAATTCCTATGAGTTCAATTTTCCCCAAAATGTGATTGTATAGCAGAAATTCTATTCACACTTGTGTGTGTGAGTGTGTGTGTGTGTAGTATGCTTAAATATATTGTCCAGCAAAGCGTTCTTTTCCAAACAGAATCAGAGGACATTTCAGGTTCATTCGCGATTAATGTATTTTATTGCTTTGGTTCAAATAATTCATGTAGTCTAACTCCTTTTCCTTCTAGGACCATTTGCAGTCATATTCTCTATGACCTTCAATTTTGATTTGAATGTTTTTGAGACCACAAGTTTTTTTCCTTCTGACTATATTAATATTACTCTCATTGAAGTCAATGAAATGCCATTTTTATTCTTGATCTATTATATTTGAATCACTAAAAGGTGCACAGCAGACATCCAGAATATCTTGCTACAATGTTTTTAATATAAACCCCTCTCAAATGAGAAGAGTAGATCTTTCTCCTGATTTCTGATATTTTTCCCGCTGGTCAGCCAATAATAAAGAACAATTACAGGAAAATATAAAATGCTGATGAGCCAAATTCCAGCATAAACAGTCCATCAAATGGACCTTGGCAGAATGAATATGGAAGGATATGCTTATGTAAATTTGGCTACTGATCTAAGACCAACATTGATCACTGATGTTGTAAAGATTAAGTTCCATCCCTGGATCTGGCATCATATATTCCTAGTCTCAAAGATATTTTTATAAATAAAGAAAATGATTAATTGCATTTTTCAGTCCAATATTTTATAGCAGTTCTACAAAGTCATTTAAAATCAATCACATAATCACAGTATTAGACCACTGAAGGAGAACTCAGTGACCATCTATTCTAATCCCAAGTTTAATTTCAAATGATAAAAATGTTGACTCACTCATTCTGATAACACCCCAATTTATACTGTAGGGTATTTTAAAACTCTCTGTATCCTCTGATTTAATGATAATAATACTAATGAAAATGTTAAAAAAAACAAGAGTAATAATGACTATCATTTACATAACTCCTCCAGGTTTATAAAGCATATTATAATTATCATCTCTTTTTATCCTCACTATAATCCTGGAAGATAGGAGTTTATTATTCTTATTTTACACATGAAGAAATTAAGACATACAGAGGTTAAGTAATTTGCTCAAGGTCATGCAGATAATAAGTAAATTTCTTTCCTAGTCATTCTTTTTGTCCCAAGTAAGGTACTATTTTCTAGTTTTTTGTGGAACAGAGAATTGACAAGTTCAGTGCCCTTCTCTTAGCTGATGTCTTTAATGGAAGAGGAAATTAAAATTTTTGGCACTGTTTACAGATAACAATATCTTGCAACCTTTTGAAGTATTTGAAGCAGCATTTATATTCAGGTGTTCCTGACTCTAGTTTAATCTCTTGTTTAGCCTTCTTTTGCAATAGACCCAGAGAAAATACAGTTGACTGAATTTGAACTTAGTCTTTCTGTTCACCTAGCTCCCTCCAATTAAATGAATGGTGAATAAGGACTACCAATATTATCTGTAGACCCAGTAGTGTTTAACAGGATTCCATTTTTAAAACTCTGTGAAAGGGTAAAGGAGGCTTTTGAAATAAAGGATTTCTGTGATTGGTTGAGAAAACCCTTCAGATGACAGTCTTTTTCTTTTTTAGAAAAATCAGTTTTCTTTATAATTATATCATGTCATATTACAATGCATGCACCTGTATTGATAGTTCATAACATATCTATACTTATACGGATTTCCAAATGAAGGAATATATAGAAACTCATGAGAAATATCTTTATCTTAAAGTAACAAGAGCGTAAGTTATGTTTTGAAAAAAAAAGTCTACGGTTTTTTGGAATATTTGAAATCTGAGAATTTCCTGCTATGTTTTTAGAATTTGGCCATAGAAGAAGCAGAGTGATTGCTATTTACTTATTGCTGATTTTTTTTTCATTTTAGTTCAATATCAATATCTAGTTGAGAAATTATTTCTGAGAGTCATTTCTAAACAGGGATGCTGGAATTCCAATTTCAGCCCTGACTATTCTGTCTGGCATGCATTTTTGGTCTCTTATGTTTTAAAATAGTCAGATTTTTTGCCCACCACCTTCACAATATGAATTGCCTGCAACTTGATTAAGTATACTGGACACCACTGATTTAGAAATTTTTCCTTACTAGAAAATTAATATCTTGTAACCTGGCAAAATGATACCCTACACATCATTTGAAAAAGAATAACATAAAACATTGATCTCATTGGTCTTCCTTGAAGTACAAACAGCCAGATCTAATAGAATAAATTATTTTTATATGAGGCTATAACAGAAGGAGTGAGAACTGCTCCTTCTTTGTCCCCTCCCCGCAACTGCTTCATTCACTTTGCCTAAGACCAAGTTCCCTTCTCAGTGTATTCTGCCTCCACAGGCTGTGACAGCTGCATGTTTTATCCTGCACATTTCTGAGTTCAAGACTTGTGTAAATTATATAGGACTATCTAGTCTATCTTATTTGAAATAAATGGCTTTGAAGTATTTAGTATATACATACGTACATATATATATGCATATATATATATATATATATATATATATATATATATATATATATATATATATATATATATATATATATATATATATATATATACGGTTCCTATATACATTGAATTTCCATGGGAAATATAGAGTTGTTCAGTGACAATCCTTTTATGATAAACATGAACTACCTGATTTTGCTGACTCCAACTTGAGCTGACACTCAACAACCTAAACAGTTCATCGTTGTTACAGGTATAAGAACAATTTAATTTTTATGGCTCAAAGATTTTGTCTTGTTCCAGAGTAGACTAGAATGATTTCTTTGTAATCAGTACTTCAATGAATAAAGAGATCTTGTGAAATTATTTCTGATCAGTTCATTAAAGAGTTGAATGCTATTGAAAGCTTTCTTTGCTAGTTAAATTTCTCTCAAAATGTCTAATCCACAATAATAAGTTCAGGGCTGCTTGCCATCAGAGAATGGAAAACAGAATTATATCCATTTCCCTGTGACATTATCATTTGAATGGTCTCTGTTGTGATGTAAGAGAACCAATAATGGAAAAGTATTGGAAATTTTCAGAGAGATTAGTGTTTATTATATTATGACTACCTTTGCTAAAATGTCCTCAGGAGCATACTGTATTCCATCTGAAAAATACTTTGGCCTTAATAAAAATACCATTGAAATCAAGTTCTGCTTACTTATTTTTAAACATTCTATTTTAAAATACTCTTTCAAGAGATTTCTTTCAATCCAGCAAGAGATCATGTCATAAAGTTTGAACTAGTGTTGCTTATCAAAATGTCACATTTCTTAGGTGTTATATAATTTCATTCATAAATTCATTGCATTATAAAATGTCCATTTCTCATGGCTTATATGTTCTCTATAGTTTTATTAATAGATCTTGAATATATCAACAAAATAAATTGACTTCAGGAATCAGGATATGAAACAAAATTCTATTTCTACTGATCACATGGTACTATAAAATAAAATAAGTCTCTGACATATAGTAATTTTGTTTACATATCTGGACTTTTCATTTTTATATGTCTACATATTTACATATCTGAGTTTTATATCTGTAAAATGACATTCCACTAGATTGGTTCTCAATTCCTTTCTTGTTCTAAATTTCAAATCCTATTTTGGTGTCATATTCTGAAATGGGGTCTAGAAAGAGAACCTGAGAGAAAGAAATTACGATTTATACATGAGAATTAGCTTTTATTAATTAATTCAAAAAGACTAAATCCAAGAGATTCTTTTAACCTTTTAAACTAGGGAATTTACCAACATATCAGTTAATAATACTCTTTTTAAAAGAGTAAAAGTTAAGGCAATCTCTTTGATATCTAATTTTCAAGTCTCTAAATATGAAATAAAATTTGGTCCCAAAATACTGAATGTACCATTTATTGTATCAGTATTAGTTGTCATCATGCTGCTTTGCTCTTGTGGTCATTCTTTTTTTTTTATCCCCTTGAATACAAACCCTTTTTTCTTGAGAGAATTCAGATGTATGTCTGCCTTGCCCTTTTCACCAACTGTCTAGCTGTAAAATACTTTCCTGAATTGTGCCAAAGTGTAAGAATTTAAGGCATCAATGACCTATGCTTGTGTGGCAATAGTAGACATGCTGACCTCTTACAGTTGGTTTTGGTGACCTCTTCGAAACAATAGTAGGATGCTGGGAGCACATGTTCACAGAGAAGCATTCACTTGTAAAGCTGGATAAAATTGAAAATAGGAAATTCTGAAGAAAAAAGAACTGGCACAATGCCTACCAAAACAAGAAAGAAAGCATTTTGTCAAGAGGTTTGTCAAATAAATTTTATTTATATTAACTACCATTTCAATTATTTCGTGGAGGCAAATTTTCACTTTACTTAAATTCATCCAAGTAGTTTAGATTATAGTGTCTATTTGGTAAATTTGTAAATGAATGTGCTGAAGCAAAGAAGGTTCTATTCTTTCCTTTGATGGATTGTGTGATGCTTTAGGGTGGCAGTACATTTTATTTGACCTTTCTCCTTGCCTGCATTTATTTTAAGTCATTTGTTACGTGAGTGACAGGACATCATGATTTCATAGAAGGCAAAACTTCAAAAGGATGCAACATATTGTCATCTCTAAACAGTGTCAAAAGTTTTATTTTTTAAACTTGAGAAGAAATCCTTAAGCAACGTGAATCAGTTATATTGAAAGCCAGAATGAAGAAACTTTAGGGATTTATAAGGCAAGTGAATAAAATTTTGGAAGAATTTGAATATTATTGAGTGATTTTCTGTTTCTTAAAACTTAATTAAAAAACTTTGAGGAAAAATTGAATTTGTCCTCAGAAGCATTAGAGTCAGAGAAGACCAAAACAATGTGCTGTGAAGGAATGAATAAACACCTCCCTGTTTTACAAAATTGCAAGTTTAGGTTTACTTTAGTTTCCTAATAAAAATAGGAATTTTGACCATGCTGATGAGTAATTTTCATGGTACTGAACTCAAGATCAAATCATCTGTATATTTATGAAACAGATATAGGTGATGTGAAAAGTGGAGTGTATGATTCCTCACACTCTGCAAATGATTAATTTCACTTATATCTTGCAGTAATTGTTGTGGAAAATCCATGAAGAGTCTGTTTTGCATATTTATTTGAAAAAGAAGTGACATTTATATTAGATACCAATGAAATGCTATCTTTTTGTGTATAACTTTTCTGTTTAATCAAAGACCATACAGAAATTGAAGTTGTCAGTTCTCCTTTCCTTCCACTAAAAACTAGAAAACAGTACATTATTTGGATCAGAAAGAAAGATAAAGAAAGAAATATTCTTTCCCAGTGGCCTTATAGTCATAAAACTTCAGAAGACATTTTAATATAACCTTCAACTGATTAAGTCTTTCTATAACTATCTTGGTAATAGTGACTGAGAGTTTGTTTGAAGAGTTCTAGGGAAGGAATGTCCTCTGTGTCCTGAAACAGTATGTTATTTTTATTAATAATTCTAAGTGTTAAAACATTTCAGTCTTTTAAGGATGAACCTGACCCTTTACAAACTGATCTAGATAGCTAAAAGTCATATTGAAAAGAGTGCTGAATATCTTGTCAGGTATTCCTGAGTTCAAATCAGCCTCAGACACTTATTAACTATTTGACCTTAGTCAATTTACTTAACCTCTGTATTTCTCAGTTTCCTGATACATTAAAGGAAGATAAAAAAGTAGATATATCCCAATTTTATTGCAATTTAAATATGCAGTATTATTTGTGGAATGATTTGGAAACTTTAAAATGTTATGTCAATATTATAATTTTGATTATTACTTACTACCATTGCTCCTAATTCTGTCCTATAAGATGAAACAGAAAATAATTAATCTGTATTTTGCGTAACAACCTTTCAGATACTTGACATTATCTCTCCAACTTTCTGTTCTCCAAACAATATATTTCTAATTCTTATAAGGTCTCTTCATATAACATAGTCGTGAAATCCATCACTCTTCTGATTGCCCTGCTCAGAATATTCTTTGGAGTCTCACCAATAGGGAGTTCAGAAAATAGATATGATCTGATGTGAACAGAATATAGTAGGACTATTACCTTATGAAACCTGATCAATTTGTTTGCCAGTCATGATTTATGCTTAAAGAAGACCAAAATAACATCAATAAATTGGAGTCAAGGGTACAGTGTTCCTAACTCTGGCCAGGCCAATATCAGATTAGAAGGCTCCGTCAAGGATAAAACATAAATAGTCCATATTAAACATTTAGAATTAAATTTGTACATTTTATGTTTCTTTTGAGATAATGTCTTCCTCATAGAGCATAGTGGTTTCTTTGATATGGGCATACCTTTCTGGGTTGCTCTGTGCCAGTCTTTCATGTTTCAGAAATGATTCCAAAGTTCTTCAGAAAGCCCTTGGGAGTGTTACTGTATGTATCACTTCTTCTGACTGCCATTTAAGCATTTGTCTTGACTGAATTTGCTGTAAAATAGTCTTTTAAGTAAATTTATGTTTGCTATTCAAGTAATATGATCAGCCCATCAGAGATGGGCTATCTGAAGTAGATTTTGAATGCATGACAGTTTAGATTGTGAAAGGACCTTAGTGCTTGGTACGCTATCTTGCCAGGTAATCTTCTGAATTTTCCTAAGACAATTCAAATGGAAGTGATTTGGTATCTTGTCATGGCTTTGGTATATTGTTTAGGTTTCACAGACATCCAACAATGAGATCAGCACAATGGCTTTGTGGAGTTTCATTTTGTGAGCTATTACCTTTTGTCTCCCACACACTCCTTCAGATCCTTCCAAACTTTGATTTAACTCTGGAAATGCATGCATGCATCAGTCTCATCAGCTATAAGGACATCACTAGCAAGGATATTATCATGATAAGTAAAAAGCATTGAAATTTTATCCCTTTTTTATAACCGAAGATTCCATATATGGAGTGATTCTGACTGGTGAAGAAATCTGTTTCTTACTATTGATGTTCAGGCCAAAATTTGCACAAGTGGAAGAAAAATGATCTATTCTCTGTTGCATGTCAACTATGAAACATTCAGTCCATTTCTCCAAAATTACCTCCTTTACAACTAAACAATATGGTTCTATCAGCACTGAGTATTTTTGAGATGCACTAAATGTCTTTGGTCCATAATAATTCTCAGGGCATTATAAAAAATTCTTTATTATCCGTGCAAAACTAAATTGCATCTGTTTTCTTACTCACCCTATATGTGGGGTCAAGATTGCAACTTCCAATGTATCAAGGGTTACTGTCTCATCATTTACCATAACTACAAGATTTTGAGATGTTAAAAAAATGGCAAGGGTTATGGATATATTATGATGTAAAAAATTCTTTCCAGATAGATAGATAGATAGATAAATAGATAATAGATAGATGAAAGATGTCAACTTGTTTGTATATATATGTATGTACATGAATCTATCTTTTTATCATATAACATTTTAAAGAACATTTTTATGATTATTTTGTGATTTTTCCATGTTAGCATGGAAATTCCTGGTCTTAGAATCAGGAGATGTTTTGCTTGAAATCTTGAATCTGGGGGCGGCTAAGTAGCGGTGGATAAAGCACTGGCCTTGGAGTCAGGAGTACCTGGTTTCAAATCCTGTCTCAGACACTTAATAATTACCTATCTGTGTGGCCTTGGGCAAGCCACTTAACCTCATTTGCCTTGCAAAAACTAAAAAAAAAAAATCTTGAATCTGTCATTACTCTCATTGACTAGAAAAAAAATAATCTCTATAAATCTAATTTTCATTATCTCTAACATGGCAATAACAATTTCTTCAATAACCCCCCCCCCCCAGAATTTCAGTGAGTAAAGTGCTTTACAAACCTTAAAGTTATAGGAAAACTATTGTTTTTTGTTGTCATTTCATTTGATGGTCATGTGAATCACTCTGAGGACTTATGAAGAGGCTCATGAAATGTTAACGCAGATTTTGACATATTACAAGCAAAGAATGATAAAGCAGAATCAGAGTAAAAGATGTCATAAAAGAGATATATGAGGTAAATTTTAGATAGGTAAGAAGTTAAGAAGAAAGGATATTTTGCACGATAAAACCACTGCAACTAAGATCAAAAGAATTGAAGTGAACTGGAAAACAATCATTTACAACCAATGTTTCTGACAAAGGACTCATTTCTAAAATATACAGAGAACTGAGTCATATTTAAAAAAAATCCATTCCCTAGTTGACAAATGGTCAAAGGGTATGCAAAGGCAATATCCAGATGAGATCAAAGCAATCCATAGTCATAAGAAAAATTGCTCTAAATCATTACTTATTAGAAAAATGCTAATTAAAGCTCCTCTGAGGTACCACCTCACACCTCTCAGACTGGCCAATATGACCAGAAAGGATTACGATCATTGTTGGAAGGGTTGTGGGAAATCTGGGACACTGCTACATTGTTGGTGGAGTTGTGAACTCATTCAACCTTTCTGGAGAGCAATTTGGAACTATGCCCAAAGGGCAACAAAAGTGAGCATACCCTTTGATCCAGCAATACCATTGCTGGGTCTAACCCCTGAAGAGATGTTGAAAAAGGGTAAAAACATCACTTGTACAAAAATATTCATAGCAGCCCTGTTTGTGGTGGCAAAGAATTGGAAATCAAGTAAATGTCCTTCAATTGGGGTATGGCTTAGCAAACTGTGGCATATGCATGTCATGGAACACTATTGTTCTATTAAAAACCAGGAGGGATGGGAATTCAGGAAAACCTGGAAGGATTTGCATGAACTGATGCTGAGTGAGATGAGCAGAACCAGAAAAACACTGACCACCCTAACAGCAACATGCGGGTGATGATTAACCTTGATGGACACACTTATTTCATCAGTGCAACAATCACAGACAATTTGGGGCTGTCTGCAATGGAGAATACCATCTGTATCCAGATAAAGAACTGTGGAGTTTGAACAAAGTTCAAGGACTATTCCCTTTAATTTGGAAAAAAAAACCTGCTGTCTTCTTGTCTTATCTTGTTATCTCTTATACTTTGTTTCTTCTTTAAGGATATGATTTCTCTCTCATCACACTTAATTTGGATTAATCCACAACATGGAAACAATGTAAAGACTGACAAATTTCTTTTTGTGTGGGGTGGGGGAGGGAGGTTAGATTGGGGGGAAAATTGTAAAACTCAAAATAAATAAAATCTTTAATTAAAAAAAAGAAGAAAGTATATCCATTAAACACTGCTGGTGCTCTAGAAAAGGTGAGAAAGATCCTTACAGACTAGGTAGACTGAGACAGGAGCTACACAAGGTGGATCGAATTTGTTTTGATTTTTGTCAGAGAATAAGAAAATATGAAGTGCCTGCTCTGTGCAGTCACTCTTCTGAATTATGGGTATACAAGGAAAGGCAGAAATATAACTCTTTTTCATGAAGAATTTCATGATCTAATGGAAGAGATAATATGAAAAACATACATAAGAAACTGATATTGCTATATTTATATAGTGTGTAATTTCAAAGGAAAACACTAATAATGACTCAGAGAAGCTAGGATAGTAAAGTAAGAAGGGGGAGTCTCCAGTGCATACTTGATGGATAACCAGGAAAGAGTACTAAGTTGGGACATGGCAAGTCATGTGAAAAGACTTAGCAGTCTATTGCAGAATAGAGTAAATAGAGGGGAGTAAACTATATGAAGAACCGGAGGGATAAGATTGTGAAGGGCAATGAAGGCCTATCAAAATATTTTATATTTGATCCTAAAGGTTGTAGAGAACCACTGAAGTTTTTTTGAATAAGCAGTGAAATGGTTGAACCTGCATTCCAGGGAATTCACCTCAGTAACTGAGGGAAGGATATTTTTGAGTGGGAAGAGACTTCAGAAAGAAAGACCACTTAGAAACTAATGACAATAAACCATGTATTTTGAAACTTCTTAGTACCTAGCATAGTGGTTTGCACACTCTGGGGAATTAATAAATTAAATCCTATTGACAAAATGACTGTGTGATGTGTGAATGTATGTAATGGAGATAACACTGGAAACTTGACTTTCTGCCTCAAACTCCAGTGCTCTTTTTATTATTTTATACTATACTATGTTCTAATATACTCTACTGTATTTACACTGTTATAATTACCTGTCAAGAAAAAAATTAATGTGCAAATACATTATTTTAATATTTGCTGTACCTAAGTGTTAGGTGATAAGAATTTTACAAATTAGTTCAAATCAACCAAGATTACAAGTAGTTTACAGCTGTTCTGAAAAGTAAGAAATATAGAAAAAATATTAATCATCAATAAACAATGTAACATGGAATAAAGAACTGAGGCCCAGAGAAAGGGCAATGAATTGTCTTCAGCAAAAAGATAAAAAGACACAATAACGAGTGATCAATGTAGTTTAAATTTTTTAAGAAACTTTACATAAACTATTCAAAAAAACAGAAGAAATTCTGCCAAACTCCTTTTATGACACAATATAGTACTGATACCGAAACAAGGAAGAGCTAAAACAAAGAAAAGTATAGAACAATCTCCTTAATGAATATTGATGCATTTTAAAATTTTAAATAAAATTTTAGCAATTAGATTATAGAAAGTTATTACTAGCAGAATACACCATGATCAGGTAGGATTTATACCATGTAGGCAGCGGTGGTTCAATATTAGAAAAAGACTCAACATAATTGAACATATCAATCAGTAGCAAAACCAACAGAAATCGTATGATTAACTCAAAAGATACTGTAAATGCCATTGATAAAATACAGCATCCATTCCTATTGAAAACACTAGAAAATTTGGGAATAAATGGCATTTACCTTAAAATAATAAATAGTAACTATCAACAAATATTATATATAATGGGAAAAAGAACTTGTGACATTTCCAATAAAATCAGGGGTGAAACAAGGATACTCATTATCACCATTACTATTCAATATAGTATTAGAAATCCTAGCTGTACCAATTAGAGAAGAAAAGTAAATTGAAGGAATCAGTATTGGCAATGAGGAAACAAAGCTATTATTCTGTGTGGAGGATATGATGGTTTACTTAGAGAACCTGAGAAAAGCATCTAATACAATTAAACAATTCATTAAAGTAGCAGGATATAAAATTAACTGACATAAATCATCAGCATTTCTATACATGAACAATAAAGCCTAAGAGCAAGAGATAGAAAAAGAAATTCTATTTATAGAAAACATTAAATACTTGGGAATCTACCTCCCAAGACAAATGCAGAAACTGTATGAACACAATTAAAAAGCACTTCACACCCAAATAAAGTCAGATCTAAATAAGTGGGAAAATGTTAATTGCTCATGAGTAATGGATCAGTAGATTAGGATAGGTTCAAAAGACACCACAGTAAATGACTACAAATGCAAAGACTTCAGCTTCTAGAATAAGAATTCACTATTTGACAAAAATTGTTGGGAAAACTGGAAAATAATATGGCAAAAATTAGCATAGACCCACATCTCACATCCTATAGCAAAATAAAGTCAAAATGGGTACAGGATTTACACATAAAGAGTGCTACCTTAGATAAATTAATAGACCAAGAAATTATCTATCAGATATTTAAAAAGGAGATACATTTCTGACCAAAAAAGAATTAGACTATATTATAAACTGCAAAATGAAAGATTATGACATTAAATTAAAAAGATTTTGCACTAATAAAATTATTGCTTCCAAAAATAGAAGGAAAGCTGAAAGCTGAGAAACAATCTTCAGAACTAAAAGTTCTGATAAAGGTCTCATTTCTAAAATATATAGAGAATTACATCAAATTTATAATATTAGGGGTGGCTAGATAACATGATAAATAATAAATTCTCTGAAGGATTATAGATCTCTCAATATATCTTAGAAAGTTTAGGAAAGGGGCAGCTAGGTGGTACAATGCATAAAGCACTGGCCCTGGAGTCAGGAGTACCTGAGTTCAAATCCAGTCTCAGACACTTAATAATTACCTAGCTGTGTGGCCTTGGGCAAGCCACTTAACCCCGTTTGCCTTGCAAAAAAAAAAACCTAAAAAATTTTATAATATTACAAAGTCATGCCCCAAATGATAAATGGTCAAAAGATATCAATAGATAGTTTTCATATGAAGAAATTAAAATTATATGTAATCATATGAAAAAATACTCTGAATCATTATTGATTAGAGAAATGCAAATTCAAACAACTATAAGGTATCACCTCACACCTATCATATTGGCCAAGATAAGAAAAAGGGAAAATGATTAATACTGGAGAAGTTGGGGGAGGTTTGGAACATTAATGCATTTCTGGTGGAGTTGTGAACATATCTACCCATTCTGGAGAGCAATATGGAATTATGCCCAAAGAGCAATAAAAATATTCATTCCACTTGACTGAGAAATTCCAATTCTAGGCTTAAATTCAGAAGAAATCATAAAAAATATGAAAAGTCCCACATGTTCCAAAATACTCCTATCAAATCTTTTTGTAGTGACAATGAATTGGAAATTAAGGGATGCCCATCAATTGGGGGATGGCAAAACAAGTTTTGGTACATGAATACTATGGAATACTTTTGATCTATAAGAAACCATAAATGGGTGGACTCTAGAGAAGCACTGAATGACTTACAAGATCTGATGCTGAGAGAAGGGAGAAGAACCAATAAAACACTGTACACATTACCAAAAGCATTGTGAGATGATCAACCTTGATGGAAGCAGCCTCCTCTCAGCAATTTGGAGAACTAGTACAATCATACTAGATGGTCTATGAATAATGTTATTCCCATCCAGAGGAAGAAAAACAAAACAAGGCAAAGATAAACAAAACAAAACAAAAATTTCAACCCTTCAGAATCTAATGAACACTTTATAAAAAAAATTATCTTGTTGGGGGCGGCTAAGTGGCACAGTGGTTGGAGCACCGGCCCTGGAATCAAGAGTACCTGAGCTCAAATTTGGCCTCAGACACTTAATAATTATCTAGGTGTATGAACTTGGGCAAGCCACTTAACCCCATTTGCTTTGCAAAAACCTAAAAAAAAATTATCTTGTATGTATCAGTTTTCCTTAATACTAATTCCTCATACTTATAATACCTAATGTGTAAAGATGTTTATCAAAAATATATGCATACAATGCTAAGTTGACTGTTCACCTCTGAGGGGAGGGGGTGGAGAAGGGAATGTAGAAGAAAATTTTGTAACTTAAAACTAAACATAGGCATATGATGAAAAAAATTTAAGAAACCAAGAAACTTTTACAGAATTCTCACTTTGAATTCTAAGAAGGACAAAATTTGGAGAGGAAATTTCTAATAAAATGTAGCAGATTTTAGTGATGAATGAAGAGGTGTAGAATACATACCAGAAACATCAGCAGCAGCAGCCTTGAACATAACTTCCCCAGAATAAACTATGATACCAGAAACATGTCAAGATCCACTGCAGTTTCTTCCTATCAGTTTTTCCTTCACTTCAGCATTTTTGAATTACAAATCTCTTATTTTCTGAATTATTTCTGTAGAGAAGCTCTCCATTGGGGATTTTAATTAAAAATTCTACTGACAATTAAAAATTCTGAAGTATGATCATTCCTAATTATTTTTAAAGATTTAATTTTTTTCTGAGATTCTATAATTTCTTGGGAGTCCTCACCATTCTTTATTTCATCAAGTTTGTTTTACTTTTCCTAAGCTTTTTTTTTTTTTTTTTTTTTTTTTTTTTTTTTTTTTTTTTTTAGATTTTGCAAGGCAATGGGGTTAAGCGACTTTCCCAAGGCCACACAGCTAGGTAATTATTAAGTGTCTGAGACTGGATTTGAACTCAGGTATTCCTGACTCCAGGGTTAGTGCTCTATCCACTGTACCACCTAGCTGTCCCTTTCCTAAGCTTTCTAAGATATATTGAGAGATCTGTAATCCTTTAGAGAATTTTTTATTTATCATGTCATCTAGTTTTTAGATCTTTGTTGACTTATTTGTTTGAGGTTAGGGTTTTTAATTGACTTCCCATCCCCACCTGAAATCTTATTGTTTCTTCCTTTATTTCTATAAAGGTCCATAAATTCATTGAACTTGTGGGAAATTAATGTAACTAACAAGATGCTGATACTTTTATCAGGTGAGATTATATCTATTGAATTAATAAAGAAATCAAACCCATCAAACTACATTTGAAAAGTCTTTAATCCATTTGGAAAGAATAAAAAGTATTTGTATAACCTGAGATGGTGTTACACCTAATCTGTATTTGGCTTCTCAGAAGCGATTCTAAACTCTTTGAAACAAGTTAAAATAGTTAGACAACTAAAGATAGAAAATATTTATTAATCAATTACTATTATAACCTAAATACTGGGGGAGGGGGGGTTAGAGATATAGGCAAAGACAGATCCTGTGCTTAAAAGGTTTATATTTTAATGAATGAAAGCAAACAAACAAAATTGGGCTGAAAAATAATGGAAGAGTGATGTCCCTATGGAAGTAGGAAAGCAAAGTCCTGAGAATAAAACATAGTGAATCACTTTAAAATCTCTGCACTAACATATAAAAGAAAGCCTTAAAAAGCCTCAAAAATTTTAGTGCTTGGTAAGCTTAGTGATGATAGCAGTTCCAGTCAAATCCCTGATAAGATACTACTTGGTGGGAGGGAGGGAAGGAGATGATCCTTTATTTGATCCTCATCTTTTCATTCCAACTCCATGCTTCCTTGACCAGATGATGAATTTATAAACATTTAAAGGTCAGAAAAGTTTAGACTTCCCATAGATGTCCAAGCAGTGATCCCAGAATCTTTGATAGTATCATCATAATTGAAGAGAAATTAGAAACCTTTAGGAAAATCAGTCATAACTCTGTGAGAAGCTCATATAAGAAGAAAACTACATCCCATTGAAGGGAGATTTCAGGATAGCCCATGAAAGAGATAGGAAGAATAAACAAATAACAAACAAAAAAATCCAAGAGTTGTGAAGTTTCTTTTTACCATATGTAATGCTAGTTAGTAATAATTTTAATGATAATAATAGTATTAATATTTATAGAGTATGTACTAAATTACATGGTATTCTAAGTACTTTAAAATTCATCTTTAAAGGAAAAAGAGTCAAATTGTGAATGAGGAAGGAATCCAAATATCACATCTACTTTAGGCTCTTCCTCCCAATCCCCACTCACATATCTAGGTTACATCCTTAGGATTCGACTGACTGATTTTCTTCTCAGAGGAAATGCCTATAGAAGGTTTCCAGTATTATAGCTTTAGATATCTCCACTGTGTTTCACACAATTATAATCAGTTGATGTCAATTAGATGGTTAATTAGCATTTATAGATTATACTAGCAATATATTTATTTAGAACATTTGGTAAAACATATACTAAGCCTCACAAATGAGGTCACTCTCCCACAAATACCTAGTTTTGAATGAAAAGTGAGCACATAATTTTGAGCACATATTATGAGGTAGCTAAGAGTTACAGTGGATAGATAAATGAATCGAAATAAGGAAGAACTGAGTTCAAATCTAATCTCAGCACACTTATTAGCTGGATGATTCTGGACCAAAAACCTCAATTTCTGTTTGTCTTTCTCTCCCCATCTGTAAACTGAAGATAATAATAATAGTATACCTACTAAGATTGTTGTGAGGATAGAGTGAGATAATAATTATGTGGAAACTGCTTTTTTTTCTAGGAAAACTTAAATTTAAGAACAACTGCAATTTTGCAATATTATTTTTACCTTTATGAAAGAAATTATTTAGTGGGGTGGTGGTGACTATGGAATGGTAATGTAAGGACAAACATTGTATTCATCATTATATACATCCTTATAGGGCTAAACAACTTTTCTTTGTGCTCAGAGTGCACAACAACTATCTCTCTCAATAGATATATTGGATTTGTTCAGCAAATCTAACTCAGTAGATATCAGTACTGTAATATATGGTTATATCATATATTTATTAGCATAAGTTGCTCTGTATTCCTGGGGCAACTACTATGGGAAGAGGAAGGGTGTCATAAAGAGCTAATAGCTAACCAGCATGATTTGTTTTCTCTTAAGAATAAACAAACTGGGATTGTTGTTTAGTCATTATCAGTAATATCCAACTCTTCATGACCCCATTTGGGTTTTTTTTTGGCAGGGATACTGGAATGATCTGCTATTTCCTTTTTCAGGTACTTTATACTTATTCCAACAAAGTTGTCTTTATTCAAGTCAGATTAGTACTCTCTTTTTGTGATTATGTTTAAAGCCTATGACACTTTATTTTTGAAGTATGGGATGTTTATTAAAATCTGATCTAAAGTTTTTGAGCCCAGTCTGTATATTTCCCCAACGCTTTTTCCTCAGATAAAAGGGAAGAACTTTATCCTGTTGCGTAGATATATCCTACCTTAGAAACAATATAGATGATGATTATGGATTTAGAACTGAGAAGGACCTCAAAGGACATTTAGGTCAAACCATTCATTGTATAGGGATAAATCAGAAGGTAAAAGAAAGTTTATGCAATTTATCTATGTTCACACTGGTACTAAGAGAACCAAAGTTCAAGCCAAGGCTCCCTGTGTCCATATACAGATATTATTTTTATTACATCATATAACATCTCACTACTAAGTTGCATTAGAATATCACCAACATATGACTTGTATAAATGATTATAGCATGATAAGAAAATTAAGACAATCTAGTTGAGAAAATCAGGTGTAAAAATTCTATTTATATCTCACAAAACCAGAGATGATGCAGTGTGCTATATCATTGATTTGTTATTCCCTAGGTCCTTAGATATTTCTGTTGCTACTATGAATAAAGTTTAATTTTAGAGTGGTTAGGAAAGTTTATTTTTGTGATTTCTATACTTACAGTCTCTCAACAATCAATTCTCCTTTGGTAATGACATTCTGTTACATTCTAATTGTCCACAAAACTAAGAATAGTTAAAGATTATTTTATGTCATTTGGAAACCCTGATTAAAATAACTAATGCAAAGTAATTTATAAGGTTTCTCAGTTAAGGAAAATAAGGGATTATCAAATGTCAGAGAATGAAACATGATTACAAAATAAACTTTGCTTTTAAGAATATTGTGGCTGAAGGCATACAAGCAAACAGAAAGCAAAATAACTGTACTATTAAGCTAAGTGCTGTTGTGAAAAGGATGTTATTAAGTTTTTTCCTATAAAAAAGATTCAAAATATATTTGTGGGTGTGAAACTTCCTAAAAAACTGTATGTATGCTAATGTTGATGGACAGAAAAATGAATGTAGCCCAAGCCGGAGATAGCAAAGGCAGAGAACAGACTGGAAAAGAGGAATTTAACATTTCTTATTGCATTTCCAAAAGTTATATTCCTTTAGATTCATTGTTGAATGGTAGAAAAAGAAATTCATTACAAAATTTCATAAGGATTGCATACTACTATGGCCTACACTAGCTGATATTGCCACAAAGAACAGTTTAATATTTTTTTTCAGAAGCTTATGGAGGTACCATGGTAGGATTTAGATTCAAGTACATGAGTTTTCCATCCCCATATGTTTTTCTGAAAGACTCTCTGTACATGTGTGCTCACTCCTGACAGCTTTGTGTCTCCTAGTAGTCACTAGTATTGGTGAGGGAATATGGCCCAAAGTTATGTGTGGATTGTAATGTGTTCTACCTTCTTGCATTTACTAAAGTATAGAAATAATTGTGATATTATTTTTGTATTTTTAGAGCTAATGCCTTTTCTCTGAGATAATCTCCATTTTAAGCTAAATATAGCATATCTTTACATAGTTTCCTGAATGTTGTTTTCTCCATTAGTATATGAGTTTCTTAGGGGAATGATTTTAACCTTTGTTTGCATTCCTAGAGTAATTATAGTGAAGGAACATAGTGGTGTTTAATAAATGCTTGTCATCTGACTGATAAAAGAGTAAAATAATTGCTTAACATCCAAAAATTTCACAATAATGAGTTATTGGTTTATGAAAATAGAAAGTTGGACTTGAGAACTTAAGTGCTGATTATATGAGTATATTCCCCCTCTGAAAGGGTTCCCATATGATCCTGTAAGTAGATTTGTCAGGTATAATAGCACATGTTGGCAGGGTAGGTGTCCATATATCCTTTGTGTAAGGAATAAGGTAGTACAATGTCAGTGACCATCCATTCATGCATCAGAGTTATATATTAGAATGCTAATGTTGATGTTTATTTGAGTTCATAATAGAAGATAAATTTCATTTTTAATCTAAGCCATTCCCTACTAAGCATAATTTTATTAAATCAGAAAGTAACAGCTCATTGACTGACAATGAAAACTTTAAAAATATGGGGTTAAAAATAAAATCACAGAAAATCTAGGTGACATTCTGTTACATTCTAATTACCCAGAAAAATAATACTAATATATACCATTACATGAAGTTTCATTCTATAGGATTTACCATAAACCTTTAGGTGAAGGTCATCTATTCAAAATGATCACCCCAAACTGAGAGAGGGGAACATTTATCCAAAAACAAAGGCTAGGGAAAATCATTAACTTCCTAGGTGGTCTAAGAAGCTTATATAACATTAAGTTGTACAATTCTTTTTCAAAGACTATCATGTTTATACAATACTATCTGAAGGATTATTATATTTGTCTGGATTTAAAGCGTCATGAGAACAGGAAAAATTTTCCAACTTCATCGTTGTCTTTCTGAGTTTGTAATTAACATAGCGTGATATATCCAAAGGTTTTTAGTTTCACCTGATGGAAAAGATAACTGAAATGTAACGGTTGTGTACTGTCAAAAGAAATCTTTTTTTTTAAAAACAGGAATATACTTTGAGAAATGCTTTATATTTTGATAAACCTCCAGATGACATTATGATATCAGCTATAGATACACTAAGGAAGTACAGAAAAAAGAAAATGAGGGGCATATGAGGAGGAAATATAACACTCTTCAAGACCTAGGGTTGCTAGAAAAATGGAAGGAAACAAACATAAGGTCTGTTTATGGGGGGGATTAGTTAAGGATGGATGAGGTTTATGGAGTCAAGGAGAAAGTTACAGAAATCAAAATGGTTCAGTTCCCTTTGATTTAATAACTCGTATAATTAAGAAGTACAAGAGGAAGAAAATAAATAATTATATAAAATTCTAGTCCATTTCATCTTTCTTCTGAAGACATTTAATCTCCCTCTGTAACACAATTTTATCAGTTCAAAACTTATGATTCTGGAACTTCTGATTGCCAGTCACCACACACAGAGATCTTAGTTACAAATAGGAAATTTGAGAACCAAAACACTTTTGTACAATTCAGATTTAAAATACTCCATCAAATTCTTGACATTTTTCTTTTTATTTCCCCCATTTGGAAGATGCTGTTCCACTAACAAAAATAACTTCCATAATAATAAGCATTCCAATATAAATTTAAAAAGCAAAATATTTTTTCTAATGAAATATTGAGTTTGTAACACACATTTCATAATCATTTTAGAATAAAGTATATGTAGTAGGTGGTTTATAAATAAAAGTTTTAACTTTTGCTCTATGTTCAAAAAGAAGAAAACTCTTAGCTGAAAATGAATTCCTCTTTAAAAATGTTATCAAGAACTAAAGAAAATAGAAAGAAAAAAATAAGTAACAGGTCATCTTTCTCAGGATATACTTAGTTGAGTAACATTCCTTTCCCTAAACCAAAACTTGAAATATTTATGTTAGATATTCATAGTGATGTTAAAAAAGAAAACTATATCATATTGTGGTAAATTCCTGTAATCATCACACAAGAATCAAGGCCATAAGAAAGGAAAATTTTCTTTTTTTATTTAAATGCAAGTTTCCAGATAAGGCTATAGGGATAACCAAATGCCTTGAAACATATTTTAAATTTGTCAGGTGAGACATTTCCAAATGTCATGGTTGGGAAAATAATTTATGATAATACAACCTTAGATCTTTCTAAAAAGCTAATTTCCCAATTAACCATCACCTATAGTTATTCAAACACCTTGAGCTGCTGGCCTCATAGGACATTTATCCAACATAAATTTCTTTAATACCCAGACTCAGTCACAAATAGAAGGGCAATCTTCAGTCTCATGAGGTCCTTAATGGTGAATTCCTATGATGTAGTGTGAATTCTGCTCTAAAAGATCAAGATATGTTATGATACCTATTATCACAAAGTGACAACAAAAAAAAGATTAAATTGCTTTATCAAAAACTATAAACATTGATAATGCTTATAAAGAAAAAGAATAAATACAAAAAAAGTTTTCAAAAACTACTGTTACAAATTGTTATCAGTCCTCCCTGTGGGTCAGAGAGGTGTAATTCACCAACTGAATTCAACAATTTTTTAAAAAGGAGGTATGTAACAATCCTCATTCTTCCTCAAAAGACAGGAAAGGAAATTCCTTCAAATCCGTTTCATTTGACCAAAGAGTTTCTGCTTCTGATCTTGAGGGGAAAA
This sequence comes from Macrotis lagotis, assembly GCF_037893015.1. Lineage (NCBI taxonomy): Eukaryota > Metazoa > Chordata > Mammalia > Peramelemorphia > Peramelidae > Macrotis > Macrotis lagotis. The sequence goes on along the minus strand of NC_133666.1, from coordinate 200,171,592 downwards.
GCCCAAGGACATTATTATTCTTATTCGCCAAGGTAGTAGAACATTTTGGGGCAAATGCAAGTGCTACTCCAAGTAGATAAGGGCAACAAAAGCTATAATACCAGTGATAGAAAAAAAAAGAGAACTAGAATCACATTCCCTATGCCTTAGAGAAGGACACTTAAAATAGGGGCAAATGAAATAATACCCCTTTTGTATTCTGGTGTCCTCCCTTATTGGGTCCTGAAAGCTATCATTATAAGGAAGCCAGCTTTTTTCTTATGTCAACAACTTGAATCTTTATTTTTCTATTGATATTTCATTTTTCCAAATACATGTTACAAATGTTTTTCAACATTCATCCCTAAGCCTATGTATAATTTTTAAGTTAAAAAATTTCCTTCCACTCTCCCTTCCCACTTCCCTCCTCTCAGTGAAAAACTGCCAGATTATTTTTTACATAAACATTTGTGTAAAAATATGTTTAGAAATTAGTCATTTTGGGTATAAGGAATTAGGATTAAAGGAAAGAAAGAGATATTTTCTTTTAAAAAGTGAATGTGGTGTTCATCACATTCTGAAGGATCTTTTGTTTTGTTTTGTTTTGTTTTTCTTCCTCTGGATGGAGATAGCATTTTCCATAGATGGTTTAATAGGGTTGCACTAGCTCTCTGACCTGTTGAGAGTAGCTACATCCATTGCTGTTGTTAATGTACACTGTTCTCTTGGTTTGGAAGCCAGCTTTGAAAGAGAGTTATTCCCATGGATGAATTTAGGCAAGAATTATTGACTTTGCCATTACAAATGGGTCTATATCCTTATAAACAAGAAGAACTTCTTAGGTAACTTTAAAATAATTTCAAAAAGTATTTCTAATTCCAAATGAAGCAAAACAGTCATAAGAAAAATCAGATTTCCAAGTAGGATGACTCATGAATTTCTTTAAATATAATGTTTTCATACTCAAATCTTATTTTCTTTAGAACAACTGTCAAAATGATAGAGAGATTTTCTTAACTTCAACCTTATAAAAATAATGACTTTACATATTTTGTTTTATAAGATCATTTGCTTCTATCTAAACATTTTATTCAGAAAAAGACAATTAGATTCCTCAGGAATCTGAATTATATATTTGTGAATATATAAATTCAACACATTAACATTAATTCTTACCTATGCCATGGAAATAGCAATAAATTCAGATCAAAAACAGCAAATTCATTTCTGGTGAGGGTAACTTAGATGCTTTTAATGACTAAAAGATCTTTACTAACATGGAGGTAGATCTGATCATTTGATCATACATCTCCAAAGCAAAGAATATAAGTCAGATAGCCAAATCTAACAATAGAACTTTAAATACAGAGGATCCAGATGAACTCATTATTTAAAGAAGTTGGACAAAATAATTTTTAATATTAGATTATTGTACTGAATTAGCTTACATATTGGAAAAAATTAAAATCACAGACAAAACTTATCTTAAAACTCATTTGGAGAAATTTCTCATTCTTATTCAGTCTTACACTAAAAACAGATCCTTAAAATATAAACTTATCCAACCCAAATTGATGTAAAATATTTACATAAACATAAGCTCACAAAAGGTCCTTAGAAACATAAAGTTGAGAAAAAAAGAAGTGGTTACAAAAAAGACTAGGGTTTGTTTGTTTAAGTTACATAAAGTTAATCTTATTATAACAAAATTCAACAAACTTTTAAACATTTAGTCAATATATTTTTATCTTTCACTCTATCACTACAAATAATACTATGAAGAAAGTCATTTGAATAACAATGATTAATTGGCTATATATATATATATATATATATATATAATTCACCTTAACTTATATAATTATATCATTAGATGATGCAGGCTTCTATATAAAAATATACCTTTTTGGTAAGAACAAACTTATGAAGTATACCCCAATTTTGTACAAAGATTCAACAAAATATTTTCAATAAGGATATACAACTAGATGTCTCTAAAAATTCCTTTTTTAGAATTACAAGATTTTCTTTTTATTTCATTTAATAATCTTAAGAACTTTTTAAACCATAACCAAAATAACTTTAAATAAAATTCCTTTTGAATAGAAATGTAAATAATAGAATAGTCCCAGGTAATGATTGCTCCTTTTAATGGGGGAACTGGTAAACACTTCTCCAATTGAGAAAAAAACTGAAACCCTATTATTACACATATAATAACATAAAGTCAGTTATAATCTCCACATGCAAACTGTCACTAATTACAAGAAACCCAGATACAGTAATTATTTTATTTGCAAGGGAATTGCAATAATGTATAAATATTTCATAAGGGATTTATTTAAATTCAGTTTTCTTCATTCATTCTGTTTGTTGTCAACTCCACAATTTTAAGTTCCCAAATATTTAGTTTCTGAATCTGTCATTGCTATTTGTTACAAATATTTATCAATATTTCTTTATATTAGAACATTTAAAACTTTCAGAATACTATGATCACAATTATGCATTTTCAAACTTAAAACTTTTTTAACATAATTTTTTACAAAATTTTAGATTGCCTAAAACAGAAAAAATATCTTATATGATATAGTTTGAAGCTTAAGTTTCAAATTTCTCAATATAGGTAGTATTGTACCTTTACCCTTCAGGATTTATTTTTTTTTCCTTTTGAAAGTAAACCAATTCTGGTTTGAAAGTGTACAGTGAACTAGGAAATTGCTTTCCTGCTAGCAAGGTGTGACTAGCTTCAAAAAGCTTCCTACAGATATTTTTCTCAATTCCTTTCTTCTAGTTTAAACTTGTTTTACTAACTGATTTCTAAAAGGAAAACTTATCTTTGAAGTTTCTTGTTAAAACCAAGTTACTTATATTATTAAAATGATTTAGGAAGGATCTAGAACCTGAAATCTTGAAAATGATGATGTCCTAAATTAGATGTTAATGTTCTATTGCTTATTAATTTTAAATTAGTCTTTTTAAACAATTAAATCTAAAATCAAAACAAATAAAAGGAGCAATTCATGGTTTAGAACATTTCATTTACATTGGGCTAGAAATTGAAATCAGTTGCCTATTTGTCTTATTTTTCCTAATTATTATAAAATTATTTAACATTTAAAATTATGTTTTATAAATAGTTAATATAATTGGGTTTACAGTTTTCCATTTTTATTCTGAAATCAAAAGTTTATATACATTAATGTATATATGTATATGCATTTGTATATTGCATGTATACATATATACATTAAATTAATCTTAAAAATCAAATTGTAAAACTTTCATAATTTTATTCAAACTGTAGTCAAATTTTGATGAATTACAAATGTAGCAGCTCAACATTTTCACGTTATATCCTGTCTTGTAAGTAATGAATAAGACATTTCTTAGCATTTAAAAGGCAAAAATAGGAATCATAATTTTCAGTACAATTATTCTAATTTTTCACTGTATAACTTTCAAAATCAACAGTATATTTTATATTTAAACAATCCTCTTTGTAACTTGTATAAACTTTAAAATACCCAATCAAAACCTAAATACCTTTGTTATTTTGAGTCCCATTTTCTCTAAACTTTGCTTTATAGAAGCCTGTGCTATAGAGAGGAAAAGAAAGTAGAGGACAGAAACAATAGAAACTATGAAGCATGATTGCCATAAGCAAAATTTTAAAATGAGTGGTCATTTTTACTGATTTTAGGAATAAGTTAGGAATATGAAAATCAGATTCTCTGTCTTCAAAATCACAATTTCTGGGTTAATATAATCCATGGCACTGAATTGTATATTTAAAGAGAGAAATTTTAATTTTTTTCTCATTTTAAAGCTGAAATGAATCATAGAAGTGAAATGACAGGTGGTTTGAAATCATTTCCTTGGCAGGAGAGAGAAAATAAAAGCAGAACAGATTTGTCCAAATCAGGACAGAGAATATGCAATAGACAAGTAACATAACCAATTAAGGCATAGAGGAAAAACAACAACACCAAAAAGAACAGAAATAGATTTTTAAGATAGCAAAGAGAAGCTTTTTTTTATTTTTAGAATCTCATCATTCACCAGCCACCAATATCTTCTGAGGGGAAAAAAATCAGGGTTCCTGCACCCTTCCTGGGGCTCCCTGCCCCTTCTTTTGGTGCAGGTTAAAGACATTCTTTGCCATATGCAAAGGGGAAGGGGAAGAAAATGACTGGAGTCCATGTGAAGAATTTCCGTCTCAAAGCTCTTGTTCTAAACTACATTACTATTTAATAACAAAAATACCAGTATTAAGAAGAGCAAAATAATATAAGTATATAAGTATATATATATATATATATATATATATATATATATATATATATGATACATATACTAGTATTTATATTCTACTCTTCTTATATATATGTATATATTTATATGGATTTATACATACAAACAGAGGGAGATAGGCTGAACAAAGCAAACAAAAAGAGAGACACAACACAACGGAGCCCACCATTTTTTCTCACCCTAGATGGCCCCCAAAGACACACAAATAGAGTATACCCTGCATAAATTCTCTCTCTAGATGGGGTGCCCAAGGCTGAAGGCCAGACTGGTACCTAGAGGCCCAAAACAAAGAAAATTCCTATCTGGAAAGATTTAAGAATTCCCATTAACTCAGAGACAAATTTGAGAAAATATTTCAACTTCAAATATAACAAAGATTTGAAAATAGAGCAATTGAATTGAAAGGTTAACTTTGACTAGGCTCAAAAATCTGTCCTATCTTTTTTATTTTAGGGATTCCATATGCAACATTATTTTTTTTTAGGTTTTTGCAAGGCAAATGGGGTTAAGTGGCTTGCCCAAGCCCACACAGCCCCTAATATGCAACATTTTTAAAAGGGAGTCTATTCCCTTTCCAAGTCAAAATTGTCTAATCCCACATCTGTCAACTAAAACACGGGTACTAAATAGAGCAGGGATTTGAAAAACTGAAAACCTCTTTCCTTCTAAGGATCATGTCTGAGTTACCTGTCTCTCCTGAAATTCCAGTTCATAGTCAGAAAAATTGTAAACTTTAAAAAATAGAGTTAAAATAAAATGACAAGGGCAGGTAGGTGACGCAGTGAATAGAGTACTGGCCTTGGAGTCAGGAGTACCTGAGTTCAAATCCGGCCTCAGACACTCAATAATTACCTAGCTGTGTGGCCTTGGGCAAGCCACTTAACTCTATGGCCTTGAAAAAACAAAAACAAAAATAATAGATAAATAAAAATAAAAAATAAAATAAAATGTCAGAAAATAGAGGTTAGACATGAAATTTTATTCTTAGGATTTACTATAACCATATAGGAAGAGGCCATCTGTCCAAAATGACTGGCCCAAATTGAGAGAGGGGAGCATTTACTCATTAACCTATTTGATGACCTGACTATGTAGGGTGCAGAGCATTAAGTTGCACAACTGTACTTCAAAAATTATTATACTTATACAATACTCTCTGATGGATTTTTATTTCTTCTAGGACTTAAAATATCATGAAGGCATTACAAGATTTCCAGCATCATGATCACTATCTTCCTGAGTTTATAAGTAACATAGGGGAAGATTCTCACAAGTCCTTCTCACCTAGTGACAAAGGTTACTGAGACATAAAGGTTGAGTACTGTCTAAAAAAATTTGCTTTATTTTAACTAAGGAAATTAGTTTGAAAAATTTATTATACTTTAACATCAAGGACTCCCCAGAAAGGTATACCTAAAGAAGCTTCAGGGTCTCAATCTCAAACTGGACCCTAGTCACCACATTTTTTAAAATATCTAGATCCCAAAGACCAACAGTGGGATTAGTTCACAGATGCATGAGAAAGTTTTACAAAGATAACTTGACCTTAAAAGGAAAAAGCAATCTACATTCTCCACAGAATGGAACACAATAACTAGAGGTAGGGATAGTGAAACTTGTCAATTTAGTGATATGATAATGTTTGACTAGACTAGACTGATCTGTGTACATATACTTGAGACTCAGAACTCTAAATCTATGATCTCAATTCTAGCTTCTATGGGAGAAGACAATTAGAGAAAGAGTGAGAATAAAAGGACTTGAATCAAATAAAAAGAACATTATAGAAGTGATTGGTGACATTGGTACTAGTAAAGTAGGTCATAGGTGAATTAGGGAAGAGAAGTTGAAGAAAATTTGAAAAACAATATCCAAGGTCAGATACTCATCTTGATTCAATTTTCAACTTATAAACTAAGCAGGAAAGCAGAAACAAAGGCAATAGTGGATAAAAAAAAATCACACAAGTAAAAATCTGATGAGTTAGACTTAAGGAGATTAAGGAGAAATTTATTGACAAAAAAGACTAGATAAGAAATTCCAGTCCATTTGACATAAGACCCAGTTTCATACTTCTCCTAATATACTTGTTCAAGTTGTCCCAACCTTACCATTTGTTCACTAGATCTTATGACCTTTTCAAGCTCTATTCAATATCTGTCTAGAGAAAATTGTCTCCACTTTTGGGATCCATTTCTTTTCTTTCATTTGGTCCAGTCTCGACTCCCAAATACAACTTCTCTCTTCATTGCCCACAGTGATCTATCTAGAGTTTATGATCTTTAATTGACCCTCTCTACTTCATTTCAGATTTCTTCTCCCTGATTCTCCCTCCTCTCTGGGTTTTCATACTGTACTTTCTTTTGATTCTCCTTTCTACATTACTCTTTTATCAGTTAGGTAAGAGACTTGTCACCTATATAATACCCCCTAACTATGAATGTTTTCAAAAGCTCCATTTATTCAGCTCTAATTTATTGGTATACTTAATCTTTCATGACTTTATCAACTCCCTTGGGTTGCCTTATCACCTCTAAACAGAATAATATCCAACTTGATCTATCTATCTTATCTAGCAACCTAGCAAGTGTCAAAGTATAATAATTTACTATCAAAGTTTTTAAATTATTACTGGTCAAAGGTCCATGTTTCTTAGCTAGTGAGGAATGGAATGTGTCCTTAAACTTTCAGAAAACAGATTTGACTTGCCTTCCAGAAAATATTTTTTTCATTATAGTTTGAAAAGAGTACTTGTTCTGCCCTCCAGGTACTTAAACTCAAAAAAAAAAAGTTATCTCCCTCAGGGAAAATAGCATTTTAGAAGGGTTGATATCAAATAATAGACTGGTTTCCAGGCAAGTCTAAGGTTTTGTCTACTCTTGTTATGTATATTTTGTTCCCAGCCCCTTCTTGCAGTAAAAATTTTCCACATCTCTGGTCTGCACCTAACAGGAAGGATAAATACTAGAGAATAAAACTTCTTGTCTAATCCATTTTCATTGCTGTTGCTATGTTTATTTTTTTTAGGGTTCTTTTTTTGCAAGGCAATGGGGTTAAGTGCCTTGTCCAAGGTCAAAACATATTTGAACTCAGGTCCTCCTGACTCCAGGCTGGTGCTCTATCCACTATGCCATCTAGCCGCCCCTGCTATGTTTATTTTAATCCTAGGTTCTAAGGTTCTTACAATTTTAGAGTTCACACTGTATGTCTCTGTCTCTCTTGCTCTTTATATTTCTCTCTTTCTGTATCCCTTTTTCTTTCCATCTATCTATTTATCTAGCCCCAGGTTCTCCAATGAATTTCAATCCAGGAATAACAATTACTTTTTGGGCATTCAAAATTAAACTTCCTAGAAATTTATATCAAATGTAAAAATTTTTAAATATAATCCCACTTCCCCTAACCTACTCATCTTTCAAATTTCCCTATTTATGTAAAAAGTTATCTCCATTCAAAATGAAAAATATTACTAAAATGGTAAAAGATAGGATTTTTGATGGAGGCCAAGGAATTGCAATCTGAGACCACCATATGAAAATACTGGAATCCTAAGAGGGACAGAGAGGAACAGAATAAAAAATATTTCAAAACAGGAATCTCATGGGGAAAAAGGGTCTCAGGAAGCTGTTATATAGGTTGTTTTACATAACAACTGAAATTCCATAGAGAAGACTGCAGAAGGCTGGGGAGTGATAATAATGGTCAAAATGGTTGGTTCGTTTATTTTTAAACTGGTTTTGAGAGTTCTTTTAACTGGTTTTGAATGGCATCGGGCAATTCATGGCTCTAGGAACAGACAAGGTCAGTTCATAGTCAATTTCATTCAACAGGTGCAATCATTATTCCTTTCTCCCTTGTTTAATATATCAACACTGACCTCTCTTCTACAATTTGCTTCATTTTACATATCCATTCACTGGTCATATCTTGTAAATTTTTTTTTTACAAAACTGTTGAATTTAAATCCTCTGTCCTCAAAGAGTCATCTCATTAATTCTGTCCTTCATTACCCATTGTTTATTTTCAGTATGTTTCTAATTGGTCTTCATTCCTAAAGTTTGTACTCTTTTGGGGAAGATGGGCTATTAGGTAAATAATTTAGCTAATTTCCTACATAGCATTAGTCCACTAAATTCATGGGACATGTCCAGAAAGTATTTGCAGGACTATCAATTCCTACCCATGTTTCTCAGGATTTTACTGTCGGGCTGATTTCAATTTCTGGCCTGGATTTCTGATTCCCAGATCCCTGTGACTGACTCAGTTTCCTAGGCTAGATAAGAGATTCTTCTCTGGAACCTAAAATGTAAAAAGAAACAACAAAAAATCCAAAGACACTAAACTATGTCTTGTGGAGGGAAAGCATTGCTTTTGAAACTTTTTTTTTACAAGGCAATGGGGTCAAATGACTTGTCCATGGTCACACAGCTAGGTAATTATCAAGTGTCTGAGGCTGGATTTGAATTCAGGTCCACTGACTCCAGGGCTGGTTCTCTATCACTGCTCCAACTAGCTGCTCCAAAAAATATTGTTAAAGGTAAGGTATGGAATGGATATTAAGGTCCTCTCCCATTGCTTTGTGGTATGAATGAATGAATTATCTTCATTACCAGAAATAATTCCTTGCCTCTCAGACTATTTAAAAGATGTCAACAGTTTGGGCTATATAGCCAATGACAAAAAAGTTGTTCCAAACCATATGCAAAGTTAATGCATCATGCCTATGCATGTTCCAGTCCTCCAGTCTCCTAAAAGCATGGCAAATGATCTTCGATAGAGGACATATGATCTTAGGTTTTTTAGGTAGTTGCCAAATCCTCACTTTTTGATATGGGGGTTAACAATTGATAAGTAACTTAAGTTTATAGTCTTATTCATCAATTTGCAATATACTTGATTTTGTTAGTCCATATTTCTTACTTTTATAGTTACCAGCTACTTGAGTTCAGTTCTGTCTATGAGGAATCATCATTCAGACTCAGGGAAGCAAGAGTGGAAATAAAACAAAAATTTATTAAAAAGCTTACAAGACATAGGAAAGGATAGGGAGAGGGGGAGGGGGAGAGAGATAACAGGCCTGGACCACAGGTTGGTAGAGAAGACTGTGGCCCTGAACCAGGGTCCAACTCAGGTTTTTATGTCTTGCATCTCATCCAGAGGGCAAGATGAACTCCTTTTCTTTTCCTGGACCTGGAATTAGGTAGAGGGAAAGCCTAAGGAGAACAGAAATACAAATTTTACATTGAATAATGAATCAATGGTACATCAAGATGGGAGGGGAGGTCTCCACCTAGGTAACCTTTAAGAATACAATTTATCTCCTGCAATAGCTCTGGTGTGGGTCTGGACATGAATTTCCAAGAGTCGGATTGGGTAGACAAACATACCCAAACATGAAAGATTGGGAGCTGAAAATCTACCAACTTTATTTTTGGAAACTCAGACTTTTTATAGCAAAAACTTATCTCATGAATGACAGTTTAAAGGAGACCCAGTTTTACAATTTCCTGGTTAAATTTACAATATTTGTTCTTAGAGATATGCATGCTTCTCTATCAAAGAAACCTTTTACAACCACCTCTGGAGCCACAGGTTATCCTAGGTCAGGGTTCGCTGGTGAGCCAACAGATCCATACAATGAGCAATAATCAATACATATCTTTGATGAAGAAGTTCACCAAGGATATGTGAATATCATTCCCTGGGGCTGGCCCTCTACAGATTCCCCCTTCTTAGGCATGCTGAAGCTTTAGGCAGTGTGTTAGGACATCTATGTATTGTCCCAGTGACAAAAGGCATTTAATACAAATGGATATAATACACAATATTAACAATAATTCAAAGATACCAGGAAGAATGCTCACTAATAGGTTCCTAAAATGAAAAGGATGAAACCTATTAACAAAGTTAAACAAATTATCAATACCTGAGTCCATTTCCATTCTAGGTGCCAATGCAATATCATTAACAATTTTATGCAATTGATTCATATCCATAGTTATAGATTCATTATATCATACTCCATTCAAATAACCTTTTATATTATCCCATGGAATAAGTGAGGTATTATAACACAAATAGCAGAAAATCTATAATCACATTGCAATTGTCCCTTGTGTTCATTATAGAGGTTTGTAATGTATTAATCAAATGATAAAGATCTTCATTAATTCTCTCCTGACCCTCTTCTGATAATTCTAGAATATATTTAGCTTCCAATTTTTTCTTTATTCCCTACTTGTACAGAAAGTCACTGAAGTAGCTGCTATAATGGTGGCCACAATACTTATTATCCCAAACACAATACAACTAACCCATCTCTTCTGCCTAATTTTCTTTAATGTTTTTTCTAAGAACTCATCAACGGGAAACATATACCAACCTTCTAACTTGGTGGGTATTATAACAAATTTTGGTTTTCTTATCATGAAAACAACATCATCATCCTCTACTACCTTATTTATGCATGTTCAAATAGTGCAATTGTAACAGTTAACATTATATCCACCTTTTTTCTCTGATAATATTGACATCTTTGAAAGATCCTATCACGAAGGCAATATCTGGTCCTGTGCATGTAGTCACAGAAAATTTCTTTTCTGCATAAAATATTTTGTCCAACATCATATTCCATTGTATATCTCATCTATAGCTGCCATAGCCTTCCATATCTCTGAATTAGCTAACCCTATTTCTAGTTATATAATTGGTTTAATATAGCCTGGAATACCCCATGGAAAGCTCTATCAGGAGAATTCCACCTTTGTAGCAAAATAGAATGATCATAAATTCTTCTATTTGGAGTATGACAAGCAACCTAGGGTGGAAAACATTTGTTTTTGATATCCCAACACATAAATTTAAACAAGGAGATTGTGTAGGAATTATCCTTCTTCATTCAATACTTTCTACAAATGGAATTCCTGGTATTTCTAAAGTCCTAAATTCCCATGTTATAAATATTTGGATGAGTTGAATGTTTAATTTTACTTAATTTAACACATGGTTCAATAATACACATTTTATAAAAATATATAGGTGTCACAGTATTTAAACCAGAAAAATTATGCTTAAATATTCTTCTCAGCTTTCTTCTTTCATATCTCCAGTAGGAACTTTGTTATATCCCAAATAATCTGCAACTTCCCCAATTAATACAATTTCAGCCATACTCTGTTCACATTGTAGTGACCCATGGAGGGTTTTTAATATAAGTCCAATATTCAATTCCTTTTAAAGTCCCCAAACTGTTCTTGAGTAATGTAAGCATCATAAATTGTCCCATATCTCCATGACTATTCTCCTCTTATATTTCCCTTTTTGATTTCTTAAGTGTATGTCATTCATTTTCTGTTTTACTTGATTCATCTGGTCTGTGTGGTATGAGGTTTCTTTCTGGTACCCAGACAGTTGCTCCATCGGTGGACAAAACAGAAGCATACCCTTGACCACAGGTTAATAATGGATCCAGTCATCTTCACTGTTGATGCCTTAGGATGCTTCCACAAGACCATGCCCTTCTCTTCATGTTGCATATTCTTAAAAAAATCTTTCTGTAGATGTTAAGTGCTTATCATTCAAAGTTAAAAAATTCATGGTATATAAGTCAAGATTTACTCTCTTCCTTGTTTTCCCTTTGTCCCTATATATTCCCCATCTTTTACACTTCCAGAAATCTCTTAAGATCTTTATGTTTTCTTTCTACTAAAGCTTGACCAGTGGGGTTATAGGATATATCTGTAAGATGTTTTATGTTGTAATATAGGCAGAATTGTTTAAAAGTCATAGAAGTATATCCAGGGTTATTATCTGTTTTTATGGATTTTGGTTTTCCTGCAATAGCAAAACAATGAAATAAATGATCAATCACACCTTGTGTAGCTTCTGAACTTTGTGTTGTTTCCATTGCACATGAACCAAATGTATCTACAGTAGCATGAATGAATTTAATTTTTCCAAAAGATTTATGAGTCACATCCATCTGTCACAATTCATTAGGAACTTGGCCTCTAGGATTCTTAGAATAATTTGGAAGGGTAGATAAATATGGAATTCATTGTTGACAGGATAATACTATATTCCTTGCTTGCTTTCTCTCTGGTGATTTTAAATTCTTTCCTTAATAAAGAGGAATTCTAGTAAAATTTTTTTGTGACACTGCCTAGCTTGCTGTTCCACTAAGCTCATAAGAAGCAGAAGGGTTAATTAATCAGCCCTATGCTTTCCTTCATATATGGGCCCAGACAATCCAGTGTGGGAATGTAAGTGTTCAATTAAAAATAAAGATTATATCTATCTTTTATAACTTCTGGTAAATCTTAATAGCTTATATTGATAAAACTAGATCATTTAACTTTTCAACATCTTGCTCATCAGTACATTATCTAACTATGGGTTACATAATTTTCAATCGCCCAATAATTTTTCAAAGCCTCTCACATTTATTCAGTATTATTGGAAGTAATTGCGGTTAATCAACTTCTTCTAAGTTGAGCATTTTTGCTTGTTTAAATTTAAACATTAAATTGTTAATTTACATGAAACATAATGTTTCCATGCTGACATCTCATTCTCTTAATATAATAATATCTGTTACATATCAATTTTTTTCACATCTTTGTCTTATAAACTTATTTTCCTTTTGTTCAAATATGCTCCTATTTTCAAAAAGAAAATAAGATTCTCTATGAATTTATTATATATATATATATACATATATATATATACACACACAATAATTTCAAAAAATTCAATGTAAAACTTTTTCCAATGCCAGGGTTACAGGATACATATATAATTTCCTCTTAGATAGCAGTTTTTAAATAAGTTACTTTGATCTTACATATAAATATTCCCTTTAAGACACACTAGGTGGAAGAGCACAGCTTTTCACAATCTCTGAGCCAAAAGACCTTGAGAAATATAACCTTGTTGGCAAGGTATTCTCCAGTTTTCTTATAACAAATATTTACAAAGGTGATGGATGACACTTCAATTCATCCATTATTTGTTACTGTAACACAATATTAAAATTTCAAAAATTATCTAAATCTGTTCTTATACAAAGTTTACTAATTATACATAACACATTTCAATTTAATGTTTATTCCCTTTACTCCCTAAAACTCTGTCATACATAAAAATTTCTTGAGACCAGATGCTTCTAAAATCCCTTTTTATGATTACAAGAATTTCCTTAAAGTTCTCTTAATAATCTTATAAATTCCAAACTCATATTCAAAATTATCTTAAATTATGTTCTTTTTTCAAAATATAAAAATTTGAAAATCCTTCTTATCTGTACCAGTGCTATTCTAACTTCTCAGTGCTCTAACTTAAATGAACTTTCTATCCTTACTGACAAAATGATGTTCTGGGAACTGGAGATTCTTTATATTTGGAGATATCAAGGTAGTATGCAGTAATTATTTACCTTTACTGTTTATCATTCCTTGCTCACCCAATTTTTTTATTTTATATATATATATATATAATATATATATATATGTATATTTATCATACTAATTAAGAGTATTCCAAAAATAATTTTAGGGACAATTTCAATTTCTCCTAGGTCCCTTATAAGTATGATCTGCCAAATCAATACATAAAATTCTATTAGTCTACCAGACCAGAAAAGAGCCAATAGAAAATAAGAGAAAATAATAGGAACCCCTTCTCCTCCCAAAACAACATGATTCTCAGGAAAATCTCCTTGTTTTTGGCACCAATCGTGAGTTTTGGGGAAAAAAAATCTAAAAGAGAGAATGGAAAGAAGATTGGCCAATCAGAACACAGAGAACAGCAGGCCTGAGAGACAATTGAGAGTTTCTCTCTGCCTGCATTTTAAAGCAAACACATATAGACACATAAACAGAATCAGAGCATTTAGAACCAAAGGCCCCCAAAAATCCAGGGAAACCCCACTCTGCTCTCACACTAGAGGGTCCCTTTAAACATTACAGAAAAACAAAAAACAACAGGGCAATACCACCAAAGGTGACAAATCTTCCAAGAAACCAGAGAAAAATGCAGAGAAGCTTCCATTTTTCACAATACATTTTTCCATTCAAAGGTTTTGAAATCTAACACTTCTTGGTTTTAACTATAAATAACTATAACTTTTGAGAAGGCAAACAGTCATTCAAAAATCCCTCAGCCTAATTGGAATATTCCCTGTCTCCCTTCAGTTTAGAGTAAACCAAATAACTTCGACAACCCTAAATCTTTTCTGGGAGGGGAGGCTTTTTTTTAAATGCTCAATCATCCCATTATTTTCTGTAAAAATCAAATTATGTATTTTAAAATGAACCTGATTATCTTGTCTTTTTGAAATTAAATATCATTTTTAACATTTTATTTTAGTTTATCAAGTCTTCATGAAACAATTCTCTCTCTCTCTCTCTCTCTCTCTCTCTCTCTCTCTCTCTCTCATCTAGTGCTTTTTCTTAATTCCTCTCTCAGTTAACTTCAAGATCTAGATAAGTGGGCCATGAGCAAACAAGCTGTCTGATCTCTCACACCCATTGCCTCCTTCTTTTTCAGGCAATTTTAGCCATCCCTGTTCTTGTTCCTATAAACTAACCCCAATTTGATTATCTACTCCTGCCCATGGACCAATGCTAGAGAGCATTTCAAATGTTATTCTTAACCCTGCTGCTTCATTTCTTTTAGCCTGACTAGTACAATTCTCAAAAAAAAAAAATTAGTTTTCCATGTTAAGTAATCTCCTGGTATAAGAGTAGTTTTTGCTATCGTGGTCCAATCTTCTGGGGCTAATATTTGTCTACCTAATGTTTCTATTACATTCAAAACCTATGAACTGTGTTATCATACATACTGGTTGCTGATTTTAATTCTCTAAATGTTTTAAATCTAAATTATAGTATTCTCTCAAAACAATCCCTGGAATCCTTGGATCAGGTTTCTCAAGCAGGGTAAAAGAGAACAATGACTCTCTCATATCCCTTATCTATTGCTTTTCCAGTGGCTATTTGAACAATATTCATATGCCCCTTATCTTTGGTAACATTTTCTTATTTAGACCATAAAGGATCAAAAGGTGGGTTATTAGAGTTAGGAAGAGGTGATGCTGACTGGGGAGCCACTACCTCCAGAAGTCCAGGAGCAGCAGCCCCTGCACCACCAGACTGAAGAGGTGGGGCCAGGCCTCCCAGAGACTCTTCAGTAGCTGGGAGGAGGATTCTCCTGGGAAGGTACAGCTGACCCTGAGGCCTTGACCTCCACACCCCTCCTTCCACTCAGAGACAGGCATGGGTCTGGAGGTGGCAATGGAAGTAAAAGCCACCACTCTTTTTTACTCTTATGTTCCTGCTGAATAGTGTGAACATCTACATCAACTTTTAATATACTCTGAACCAAAGGACCATGTCCAGATGGAGTCAGGCAGATTTTTAAAATATTCCCCAATGAAAAAACTCCTATAGGGAATGTCTCCTGACCTTCCTGTTTAAAATGGTCACTCATTTGTTTCCCCACGGTTTCCCATTTTTTCAATACTTAATACTCCTTCTTCTGGAAACCAAGGACAACATCTTTGTACAGATTCACTAAATTCTTCCAATTGTTTTGTTTTTATTAACAAGCCTCTTTCTTTAACTACCTGTTTTAGCACTTTCAAATAATGTTCTGTATCCTAGACTGTCCCTGTCCCATTTTAATGCTCTCTGTTTTAGACCTGATGAAAAAATTATTTACCTTATTTGCCTGCTGTCATTTTATGAGTGCTCTTTTGACCAGCAGGTCAAAAGACTTTATCTTTCCTTTCAAGATTGATTTCCCCCCAGGTCCAGCTGTCCAGCTGTCCAGCTGTCAGTCTGTCCTTCTGTCAGTCCCTGTTCAGGCACCAACTATTGCCTGCAATAGCTCTGGTATGGGTCTTGGACATGAATTCCCGAGAGTCATCAGGTCAGGTAGACAAACATACCCAAACGCGAAAGGTTGGAAAATCAGACTTATTATAGGAAAAATATCTCCGGAATGAGGGGTTAAAGGAGATCCAGTTTTTCAATTTCCTGGGTAAATTTACAATATTTGTTCTTAGAAATATATATACTTCTCTATCAAAGAAACCTTTTACAACCACCTCAGGAGCCACATGTTATTCTAGGTCAGGGTTCACTGGTGAGCCAACAGATCCATACAATGAGCAATAATCAATACATATCTTTGATGAAGAAGATCACCAAGGATATGTGAATAATCACTCCCTGGGGCTGGCCCTCTACAACAATTGCTTCTGTTGTAATCATAATTCTCTACTTCTAGTCAATTTATATCTCAAGAGTAGGTGGGAGTCAATTTATATCTCTACTCAATTTCTACATTTACAATTCTCTTCATCTTTCCCCTTCATCATTTTTTTTGTAATTTTATATTTGAATTTCTATTTGTACTTGGCCAAACAGGACTTTGAAAATTAATAGGAATTCAAGAAAGAAAAAGTGAATGAGGACATTTTAAGAATTGAGATTATTAGACTGCAGTCATGGAGACTGGAGTAAGAATGTCATATACAGAGACCAACAAGTAGAAAATTCTACCTAGAACAGAGTATTTCCAGTACAGTGTGTATTATATCTGGAAATATAAAGAATGATCATAGAATTTCACTTAGAAGGGATCTTGGCAGTCATCTAGCCCAAGTTCTTCTTGAGTGTAATCCTCTACTATAGTAGTTTTGGCAAGTAGTCATCCTACCTATCTTTTAAGACCTCCAAATAGCAAATAAACATTATTTCTTGAGAATTTTTTTCTCTTTGATTACTAAAAGGTTTCCTTTTTGGCTTGATGTGCTTTATTTGTTAGCTCACATCAAGAACAAATTTGTCTCATTTCAACTTCTTTGCATTTTCAGTGGTTAGATCTGTTCTAGAAAGCTTTAAGCAAGATAATTACTTGTCTTGATATATTATAGTAGGGATTTGTTTTGTCAATACATTAGACTAGATATCTTTTGAGAACTATCAGTTCTCAAATTTTGTGATTCTTTGATAGAATGGCATTCTTAAAAAAATACTTATGAGTTACAAACACATGCAGTGAAGACAATGGTGGCCTTTCTCAAGAGAAAATGGTGGACCCAGAGAAGTCTCTCTAGTAGCCATAACAAGTACTAACTCTTTCTCTCTCTCTCTCTCTCTCTCTTTGTTTTTGTTCTCATTTTGGCACCATCCCTCCAAGAACTTCTGGTCTAAACTTAGTGAGTTCTTGGATTGCAAACATTTCCCTATAAACGACTCAAGAAAGTGTTTATTCATTTCTGAGTGTTCAATAAACATTTACTAATTATTTACCATCATATCAGTAAACACAATATACCTGTTAGCTACTATTGATGCTGGTACTATGAGCTAGGCACTGAGAATAAAAATTTAAAAAAGTTCTTGTCCTCTGACAATATCTGAGTATTCATTTTTTAAAAAAAAATTCTATCCAGTTACATTTAAAGATAATTTTTATTATTCATTTTTGTAAGGTTTTTAGTTCCACATTTTTCTTCCTCCTTCCCGTACCTTCCCCCCTTCATGAGTAATCTGATATGTTACATGTAACAATCATGTTTAACATATTTTCATATTAATTTTGTTGGCAAAGAAGAATCAGAACAAAAGAATCAGAACTATGAGATATAATATAATAAATAATAAAATAATAATAAAAAATAAAATAAAGTTCAAAAAGTGAAAATAGTATGTTTGGTCTGCATTTAGAAAACTTTATTTTTCTCTAGACGTATATGACAGTTTCTATCACAAGTCATTTAGAAGTATCTTTGATCAAGTGTATCAAAGAGAACATCAAAAATTGTCAATGTGTACAATATTCTAGTTCTGTTTAATTCACTCAGAATCAGTTCATATTAGTTTTTCCAATGTATTCTCAAATTTACCTGCTTATGATTTCTTAAACAATAATTGTATTTCAGGGCAGCTAGATGGCACAGTGGATAGAGCACAGCCCTGGAGTCAATAGGACCTGAGTTCAAATATGGCCTCAGACACTTAATAATTACCTAGCTGTGTGATCTTGGGCAAATTACTTAACCCCATTGTCTTGCCCCCCAAAGAACCCTAAGAAAAAGAATAATAGCATTTCATCACATGCTTATATCACAATTTGTTCAGTCATCCAAATGATAGACTTCCCCTAATTTGTAATGTTTTGCCACTACAAAAAGAGCTGCTGTAAATATTTTTCCTCAAATGTGTCTTTTCCCATTTTCAATGATCTCTTTGGAATACAGACCTAGTAGGGGTATTATTGGATCAAAGGACATGCACAGTTTTATAACCTTTATGCATAGTTTCAATTTTTTTCCCCAGTATGATTGGATCAATTCACAAGTCCACCAATAATACATTAGTGAAGGAACATTCATATTAAAAATGAAGAAAATTATATAACAATCAATACAAGGTATAAACAGAGTTGATGTGAGTAAAGTGAAAGAGGAAGATGTTAGCAGGTAGAGAGTTTTGGAAAGCCTCTTGCAGAAGGTGAAATTTGAGCTGATTTTGTTATGAGTCAGGGAATTGAAGTTCCTGCCAAGATAATTTTCAGAATGCAGATGGAGCAACCACTTCCTATTCTAATGGAAGGCTAAAGTTCACAATAGACCATACAACAATCAAGAAGTTCAAAGACAAAATAGAGTAAGCAACATTTTCTATTCATAGAAATCTCAGGTTTCCTTAAATCACTTATATGTTTCATCTCTTATAGTTCAATAATAGTTCATCATATGCATAAAATACAAATTGTTCAGCAGTTCTATAATTAATGGATATCCACTTTGTATCCAACTTTTGTTTCCACAAAAAAGTGCTGCTGTATATATTTGTGGGGTACACATATGGGCCATTTAGCTAAGTCTTTGATCTCCTTAGAGGTACATGGTTAAAGGATATGCACAGTTTAGTAACTTTGGTGTTATAATACCAAATTTATTTCCAGAATGGTTAGAACTATACTTGGCTTCATCAAGAGTATATGATTGCTCTTTTACTCCCACAACTTTTCCAACAATTAGCAATCTCACTTTTGCCAAGCTGAAGGGGATGACATGGAACAACAGAATTCTTTACTTTTTAAATTTATGTCTTTTAATTTTACATCACTTAAATTTATTCCAGTATCTGTACTTAACCCCCTCTCAGAAAGCTTATCTATTGAACAACACAAAAAGAGTTTAAAAAAGAAAAAAAATGAAAAAGTGGCTGAAATAGTATATATAATTGATCAAAGTACTGGAAAAGTCTGAAAATATGTGCAATGGTTCTATGCTAATTTGAGTTTCTGAATAACTAATAATTAATTTATTAATTAGACCTGCTGACCATAAATAAATTGATGGTAGGTAGTTTCTCTTTGTTCCCAAAGACATAAAGGCAGTCCTTGAAATGCCATAAATTCCTTCTGAAAGAAAAATCCCCATAAAAATGAAATTCAACCCTAATTGGTGGACTGAAATTACATTGAGGAGGTAGGCTAAATGTCTTCAGCCTCTCCTTCTGAGAAAGTAGCTTCAGCATGAGACTCAACTGCCTCAAGGCATCTGGACAGAAGAAGCTATTTCCATCAATCCTTTTCAACTGATTTTCTCTTGCAAGATTTGACTTCCATTAGCCTATCTCTAATGGAAGGGATCAAGAACAGTGGGTTCTTCCCCCAGCAAAGGCTCATTCAGACTGGATTTTGTTTAATTTCTAAATAGAAATTATTTATCTTACTTAGATGAAGTTCTACCAACTCAGTTACTTAGCATGTGCCTCCAGGGCTAGGAGAAAATCTCATCACTCAGTCATGCCCTTTAGAATTCTGACTAACCTTTTCAGGACTAGGGTTTTAATAAAATTAAAAGGAAAAGAGAGAGATCACAAAATAATAATTATTTATTAATATGATAGTATAATATTTATTTCTCTTACTTCTAGATCTCCCACCTATGATAATGAATGGAAGAAGATGTCTTTTCAATTCTCTTTGTCCTGTATAATTGTACAACATATTTTTTATTGTTTGTAGTGGTTCTTTAACCTACATTGTAATATTCATTATGTTTATTATCTTCTTGACTCTTTACTATATAATTTGAATGTTTTTATATGAATAAGAATTTATAATTTTTTTTGAAAATGGTTTATGTATATTCTTTGACAACTGTTTCCAGGAACTAGACTTCAATTTCTTTCATAATTCTTCCCAGGAACCAGAGCTGGTTATATATATGAAATTAGAACCCATTTTCTTTAGTGTTCTGTTTCTTTAGTCAGTATACTGGTGTAATCTTTACCTCTTACCCTCAAACTATTATCTCCTATTGTGTTGGCTAAGGTACCATTTCTTAATGCAGTTACCTTTTGGATTGTCTACAACTTTATCTCTAGAAGCTTAAAATGATTCTTATTCAAGATCCTTCATACTCCATCTCCATCTTCTGGTATAGTTCTATATCAAATAGGAGGATTCAATGTTGCTTATTTTTGATTTTGTTGAATCTCTGTTCCTTCTGACACTTTTCATCATTCAGTGGATTTTATTTTCCCCAGAGGATACAGGCTTGGTTGGAAACCTTCAAATCAGGGTGTTTGTTCAAAGTTTTTTTTTTTTTTAACAAATTCAATCAAGTTTGCTTTCTTTCATTTCAGCAATTCATTTTATTTATTTTTAACATCTATTGGCAAAGTCAAATTCAACCATTGAATTTTTATCATTGCCCTATTAACTGTAAGATCATTCTTTCACTCTTACTCCTTTCATTCTCAGAATTTCTTTTTTGTAAGATGTTCAGAATATAATTATTTGTAATGTCATTTAGAAAAAATTTTCATTGACCTAGTAATAAGATAAATATTAATAATGAATATTTCACTCTTTTCAGCAATCTCCCACATCAATCAATACTAACTTTAATCACTCCTGATAATCAAATCAATTAACATATATTTAATATCTACAGTGTGCCAATTACTTTGCTAGAAATTATGAATGCAAAGCAGAAAGTGGAGAGTACCTGCTTTCATAGTTACATTTTACCAGGGAAGATACTAGGTGCATATCTAAATATTGATAGATATAGATAGATATAGATATAGATATAGATAAAGATATGAAATTCGAGCCCACTAACCACTGCTGTTCAGGTCAAGAAATACTGCTCAAATATCATTTTGAATAAGACACTTTGCTAAGTACTATTACTCAGTTCTATGTTCCAATTTTTCTGATTTTTTCCTTCTGCCTCATACCATATGTAATTGGTTCCAAATTTTTTTAATCTCCCTTGAAAGTCCCAACATAAATCTGACAAATTGTTCTTATAGATTATTTAAACAATAAATTTTCATGTTCTGGATACCATGCTCTAAATGAAGGATAACTAGAGATGTTGATGCATCATTTTATTAATAAATAGATATCTTAGTGGTGATGAAGAACTTCTTTTTTGTTTCCATGTTGTACATTGATCCAAATTGAATGTGATGAGAGAGAAATCATATCCTTAAGGAAGAAACAAAGAGTAAAAAATTTAGAATGCTTCACAAATTTGCGTGTCATTCTTGTGCAGGGGCCATGCTAATCTTCTCTGTATTCCAATTTTAGTATATGTGCTGGTGAAGCGAGCACATAACTTTTTGAAAAGAAACAAAAACTTCCAAGAAAATATGGTCAGATACTATAACTAATTCTAGGAAATCTACTCTCAAATAGAAAAAAGAGGGGAAAATGGATATTTCTTAGTTTTTAAAAATAATTATTCAGGTAAGATGAAGGAAAATTAATAATTAGAGTAAATCAAAAAAGGGGAGAAGAAAAGATGATTGATTATTCAAATCTGAGGTGGTTTTCTGGAGGGAAAAGTTCTATCTCATCCAAGTGTGTGCTATACATGTAGAGAAACAAATCCTGGATATCTAAGACAATGCTGAGAATGATCCTCTTTACCTGAAAAGGGTATAGTCACAATAAAGAAAGACTGTTAGTGGAGCAAATGTAGACTTTTAGTTGACAGATTGGTGATCTCCCTCTGATCAGAGATATCAAGGAAGTTGAGTCCCAAAGTTTTTTTTTTGGCAAGGCAGTTGGGTTAAGTGACTTGCAACTAGGTGGTTATTAATTATCTGAGTTCAGATTTGAACTCAGGTCCTCCTGACTCCATGGTCAGTGCTCACTACTGCACCACCTAGCTATCCCTGCCTCATAAATCTTTTCATTCTTAGTGACTGAAAACCTGAGGGGATTAAGTATCTGTAGTGAAATTGTTCTTTTCCTCATTTTTTTGAGCTCAACTTCTATTTTATTTAGAAGAACTTAAGTGTTCTTATTTATATAATACTAATATTTTTAAATTTCCTTGTTTCTATTTCTTATTTAATATTTATAGTGGTTCACCAACATTTCAGAATTTAGTAGGGAGAAGGTAAATTGGTGAGAGTAAGCTAAATATTGCTTTTTTCTTTAGGAACAATTAGGTAGGTGGATAGAGTAAAATAAAGGCAGAGACTACACTGAACTCTCACAATTTCCCTCCCAAATAACATTAAAATAAAACTTCAAAATGAATTCTGGAGTGACAGAATCAACAAAAGGTTGATGTGAAATAATTTTCTAGTCCAAGATAATTTAGGAGGTCAGCAGGAAAGATTTTCCTCATTGTGGAGAGAGTGGAGCAAAGTCCAAACCTGGCTATGCCTGACAAATCAGAAGCAAGCTTTGGGGCAGCTGTATCAACCACTCTTGATTCCAAAGCTCTCAACTCACAGATTGTGAAGAGCCTGACAACTGCTCAGAAGATTAGAGGTGACTCTTTGCTGACACTGAATCTGTTTCATTGCTCATTCAATGTCACAAGGTAGCAGCTTCAAAGTGAGGAGGACCACTTGCAAAAGCAGGGGGAGCATGTAGTTCTATAATGGAAAAGAGAGCTTGTGTCTACTCAAAGACAAAAGAAATGATAAGGAGAAAAATAACATCTCATTGTGGATCATATACCCTAGAAGAAATGAATACTTGCAGATCTCATAAACTAAATTTGAAAAACAGTGGTATGAAAAACTTAAGGAAAGTGCTCCCTTTTCCTTGGGAGTAAAGACCAACTTTAACATAGAGTTAAAAGACAATAAACTGGAAAATAGAGAAAACAACAGCCACAAAAGAATCTGAACAAAGATAATTACTATAGTGGCAAGGAAGATCAAAACAGAAATTCAGAAGACAACAAAATTGAAGATGCATACAGAGTCTCAAAGGAAAACATTTAGTCTCAGACCTTGGGAAAATGTAAAACAAAAAAAAAAACAAATATGAGATGGAAAGGAAAAATTGGGATAAGAATGATAGAAGAATACCACAGGGGAAAAAAGTAAGTAGCTTGGTAAAGGAGACACAGTCATAGTGATCATAACTGTGAATATCAGCATAACTGTGAATATGAACACAGAAATATACAAAACATAAGAAGATAGATGAGTGGAATAAAGACCAGAAACTTACAATTTGTTGTTTACAAAACGCATCTTTGAGTTAAAGAGACATATAAAATAAATATATGCAACTGAAAGAAAATCTTTTATGCTTCAACTGAGGTTTAAAAATAGCAGTTGTAGCAATCATATTCTCAAAACAAAACCAAAAATATATCTAATAAAAAGGGATAGGCATGAAAAATAGATTTTGGTAAAGGTAATATATGCAATGAACTAATATAAAGGCTAAATGTATATATAATATATATATATATATATTCTAAATGGCACAGTATTCAAATTTTTTAAAGACAAAATTAAACGAGATATAGGGGAAATAATAAAACTATATTAATGTAAGACTTCAAATAATTTTTTTTCAGAACTAGATAACTCTAATAAAAAACTAAAATACAAAAGTTTAGGAGATGAAAAGAATTTTAGAAAATTTATATATAAACCTTTACAGAAATTAAAGCAGAATAGAAAGGAATACACTTTATTCTCAATGATACCTGACAGTCAGAGAAAAATTGACTATATATAGAATATAAAAATTTTACAAATGCAGAGAAGCAGAAATATTGAACATAATCACTTCAGATAGTAATGCAATAAAATTACATTTAATAAGGGGTCAAAGATACAGAGATTAAAAATTAATTGAAAACTAAATTATCTAATCCTAAAGAATAAGTAGTACAAAAAATAAATTGTGGAAACAATCAATCATTTTATTAAAAGAATGGCAGCAATGAGACTATAACCAAAACGGTACAAAGCAGTACAAAGCAAATTTACATCTTTAAACAATTATAATCATAAAACAGAGGAAGAACTGAGTAATGATTTAGGTATGCAACTAAAAAAAACCTAGAAAAAGAACAAGGTAAAAATCCTCAATTAAACACCAAATTGGAAATTCTGAAAATAAAAAAGAAATATTAGTAAAATCAAAAGAAAAAATCCATCAAATTAATGAATAAACAAAGAGTTTGTTTCATTAAAAAAAAAAGCCCAGATGACTTCTGGCCAAGATGATGGAGAGAAGACAGGCTTTGTGTGAAGTGTTCCCCCACAAAAATAATATAGAAAAACCTCTTAACAGAAACTCAATTGACAAAACCCAGAAAAACTAGGAGAAGAACACCTACCAAGAAGGTCTGTCTCTGGGGACTGTGGGTGAAGGGGAGCAGTGGAGACCAGAGGGTCATCCCAGGAATAGCAGGGGTGTTGAAGCCAGAGCATACAAAAAAGAAGGAAGAAAGGGGCAGCTAGGTGGCACAATGGATAAAGCCCCGGCCCTGGAGTCAGGAGTACCTGGGTTCAAATCTGATCTCAGACACTTAATAATTACCTAGCTGTGTGGCCTTGGGCGACCCACATAACCCCATTTGTCTTGCAAAAAAAAAAAAAAAAACCTGAACAAAATAGAAGTAAGATAGCATGGAGGGCAATAAAGATACAGTAATTATAACTTTGAATATAAATGGAATGAACTCTCCCTTAAAACATAAGTGGATAGCAGAGTTATTCAAAAACCAGAATCCTACATTATGATGCTTACAAGAAACTGATTTGAACCAGAGATACATATAGAGTAAAAGTAAAAGTTTGGAGCAAAGCAGGGGTTGCATTCCTTATGTCAAATAAAGCAGTTGCAAAAATAGATAGCTTTAAAAGAGATAAGGAAGGAAACTATATCCTCCTAAAAGTAACCATAAAGTAATTTAAATACTAAATATTTATGCACCCAATGAGACAGCATCTAAATGAAGTTGAAAGAGCTATAGAAAGACATAGATAGCAAAACTCTACTAGTGGGAGGCCTCAACCTCCCATTATCAGTTTTAGACAAAGCAATCATAAAATAAACAAGAAGGAAGTTAAAGAAGTAAATAGACTGTTAGAAAACTTAGATATGAGAGAATTATGGAAGAAATTGAATGGGGACTGAAAGGAATATACTTTTTTTTCTGCAGTCTTTGGCACTTAAACAAAAATTGATCATATACTAAGGCATAAAAGAAACCTAATAATCAATTGTGGAAAGGCAGAAATAGTGGATACATCTTTCTCAGATCATAATGTCATAAAAATCACATGCAATATTGTACCAGGGAGATATAGACCCACAACTAATAGGAAACTAAATAACCTCATTTTCAAGAATGAGTGGATCAAACAGCAAATTATGGAAAGAATTCATTATTTCACCCTAGGTAATGACAATAATGAAACAACATACCAAAACTTATGGGATGCACTCAAAGCAGCTGTCAGGAGTTATATTATATCTTTGAATCCTCATATGAATAAATTAGGAAAGAAGAAATCAATGAAGCAAAATGTAACTAAAAAACTTAGAGAAAGAACAGATTAAAAGCCCCCAATTAAATGCCAAATTAGAAGTTCTTTAAAGGAGAAATTAATAAAAGCAAAAGCAAAAAAGCTATTGAACTAATAAATAAAACCAAGAGCTGGGTTTATGATAAAAACAATAAAATTGATAAGCCTCTGGTCAATTTGATGAAAAAAGAAAGAAGAAAACCAGATTGTTGTATCATAAATGAAAAAGATGAACTCACCACCAATATGGAGGAAATTAATGTAATAATTCAGAATTATTTTACCCAACTCAATACCAATAAATTTGACAATCTAAGTTAAATGAATGAATATTTACAAAAATACAAATTGTCCAGACTAAATGAAGAAGAAATTAATTACCTAAATAACCCTATCTCAGAAAAAGAATTTCAACAAGCCATTATACACTCCTTAAGAAAAATAATCTCCAGTGCCTGATGGATTCACAAGTAAATTCTACCAAACATTTAAGGAACAATTAGTTCCAATACTATATAAACTCTCTGGAAAAATAGGTGAAGATGAAACTCTGCCCAACTCTTTCTATGACACCAATATGGTGCTGATATCTAAACCAGGAAGAAAAAAGAGAAAGAAAATTATAGACCTATCTCCCTGATGAATATAGATACAAAAATCTTAAATAAAACCTTAGCAAAATGATTACAAGTTTTCACTAGTATAATATATTATGATCAAGGAGGATTTATCCCAGAAATGCAGGGTTGGTTCAGTATTAGTAAACTGTTAGTATAATTAATTATATCAATAACAAACATATTAGAAATCATATGATTATATCAATAGATGCTGAAAAAGCTTTTGACAAAATATAGTACACATTCCTACTAAAAACACCAGAAAGTGTAGGAATAAATGAACTGTTCCTTAGAATAATAAGAAATGTCTATCTGAAACAATCAACAAGCATTATGTGCAACAGGGATAGGTTAGAGGCATTCCCAGTAAGATCAGGGGTGAAGCAAGGATGGCCATTTTCACCACTACTATTCAATATCATACTAGAAATATTAGCCACAGCAATAAGAAAAGAAAAAGAATTTGAAGGAATTAGACAAAACTCTCACTGTTTGTGGATGACATGATGGTATACCTAGAGAATCCCCAAAAATCATCTAAAAAACTAGTAGAAATAATTAGCAACATGAGCAACATTGCAGGATATAAAATAAACTCTCATAAATCCTCAACATCTCTATAACTAGCAAGATACAGTAGAAAGAACTAGAAAGTGAAATCCCATTCAAAGTAACCTCAGATAACATAAAATTCCTGCGTGTCTACCTGCCAAGGAAGAACTAGAAAGTGAAATCCCATTCAAAGTAACCTCAGATAACATAAAATTCCTGCGTGTCTACCTGCCAAGGAAGACTCAGAAACTTTTTGAAAACAATTGCTAAAAACTTCTCACACAAATAAAATCAGATTTAAAAAACTGGGCAAACATTGACTGCCCATGGATAGGTCAAGCTAATATAATAAAAATGACAATTCTACCAAAACTAAACCACTTATTTAGTGACCAACCAATCAAAATTCCAAAACAATTACTTTAATGAGTTAGAAAAAATTAAGTATATTCATATGGAGAAATAGAAAGTCAAGAATTTCCAGGGAATCAATGAAAAAAAGTGCAAAAGAAGGTGACTTATCCCTACCAGATCTAAAATTATATTATAAAACATCAGTCATCAAAACTGCCTGGTATTGGCTAAGAAATTGAATGGTGGAACAATGGAATAGACTAGGAATGGTGGATTAATAGACTAGGTGCAATAGCAGAAAATGATTATAGTAATCTGCTGTTTGATAAACCCAAAGAGTCCAGCTACTGGGATCAAAACTCTCTCTTTGATAAAAACTGCTGGGAAAAGTGGAAGTTAGTACGGAAGAAACTTGGATTAGACCAACACCTCACATCCTATAGCAAGATAAGATCCAAATGGATACAGAATTTATGATCAAACTAGAAGATCAAGAGTAGCATACCTGACAGATCTATGGAAAAGGGAAGCAGTTTATGACTAGGGAAGAGATGGAGAACACCACTAAAAACAAACTAGATAATTTTGATCACATTAAATTAAAAAGCTTTTGCCCAGACAAAACCACTGTAACCAAGATCAAAAGAAATGTAGTAAATTACGAAACAATTTTACAACTAATATTTCTGACAAAGGACTCATTTCTAAAATGTACAGAGAACTGAATCAAATTTTCAAAAAACCAAGCCATTCCCCAATTGACTATATCACTATGAAATCAAAGGATATGCAAAGGCAATTTACAGATGAGGCAATCAAAGTGATCCATAGTCATATGAAAAATTGCTTTAGAGAGGGGCAGAGCTAAGATGGCGACAAGAAAGGATTGGGTCTTAGGTGCTCTCTGATAAAACTTATAAACTAAGGACTCTAACTAAACTTTAGAGAGACAGAACCCACAGAGGGACCCAGTACGGCAGTTCTCCTACTCAAGGTAACCTGGAAAAGAGCAGAAAGGCTCTGTTCCCTGAGGATAGAGGGGTGCCAGCCAGAGGGATGGTGCACCAGAGCGAAAGAACTTCAGCCACCTGGAGGCAGCCCCAGGGAGCTGGGAAACCCAGCTCACAGCAATGGGGGGGTCTTCAGAGCTACACCCCGGGGAGCACCGGGCACAAAGTGGGGGAACAGCAGGGGACCTCTGCCAGAGGAAGCACATGGAGCCCAGCCCTCAGGGCACACAGCAAGCAGAGTGGCCATCTCATCCCAGATCCAGGAAACAGAAGCAGGCAGAGCCAGTAAGCAGCAGCCCCTAGGGCATGAGCCCATTGAGCTGAGGGAGGGGAGTGAAGAGAGAGAGACTGCAGAGCTCTGTCCTCTGCCCTTGGAACAAGACTCTGGGGCTCTTACCACATTCAGAACCTGATTGCAGTCTAGGCCCACTCATAGAACAGCAGGGCCCCCTCCACCTCAGCCCTGTGGCAGCCGGGAGCACATATGGTCATTCACAGACCAGGAGGGAGGACAGAGCCTCACACACTGAGACCCTTGTGGGAGTGTCCCAAAAGCTAAGGAAGCACCCAAAAACCAGGCCCAAATTGGGAAAATGAGCAAGCAGAGAAATAAGAGGAAGACCATTGAGAAATATTTTGCAAATGAGCCCAAGAAGGATCAAAATACTCAGTCTGAATATGAGGAAGCACAAGCTCCTGAATCTAAAGACTCCAAGAAAAACAGAAATTGGGCTCAGGCTATGACACAGCTCAAAAAAGACTTTGAAAATCAAATGAGGGAGTTAGAAGAAAAACTGGGAAAAGAAATGAGAGAGATACAGAAAAAACATGAAAATGAAGTCAGCAGCTTAGTCAAGGAAATCCAAAAAATTCAGAAGAAAATAGCATGCTTAAAACCAGCTTAGGTCAAATGGATAAAACAGTTCAAAAAGTTATTGAGGAGAAGAATGCTTTAAAAAGAAAAATTGGCCAAATGGAAAAAGAGCCTCTCTGAGGAGAACAAATCCTTCAGACAAAGAATAGAATTCAGGGACATTGATGAATTTACCAGAAATCAGGAATCAATACTTCAAAACCAAAAAAATGAAAAATTAGAAGAAAATGTGAAATATCTCATTGAAAAAACAACTGATATGGAAAACAGACTTAGGAAAGATAATTTAAAAGTTATTGGAATATTTGAAAGTCATGATCAGAAAAAGAGCCTTGACATCATTTTCAAAGAATTACTACAGGAAAATTGCCCTGATATTCTAGAAGCAGGGGGCAAAATAGAAATGGAGAGAATCCACTGATCCCCCTGAGAAAGAGATCCCAAAAAACCAATCCCTAGGAATATTATAGCCAAGTTCCAGAACTCCCAAGTCAAAGAGAAAATATTACAAGCAGCCAGAAGGACACAGTTCAATATTGTGGAGCTGCAGTCAGGATTACACAGGACTTAGCAGCAACTACTTTGGAAGCTCGTAGGGATTGGAATATAATATACCGGAAGGCAAAAGAGCTTAGAATGCAGCCAAGAATGAACTACCCAGCAAGGCTGAATGTCCTCTTCCAGGGAAAAAGATGGACTTTCAATGAACCAGGGGAATTTCAAATGTTCCTGTTGGAATGGCCAGAGCTGAACAGAAGGTTTGATCTTCGGATGTGGGACTCAGGTGAAGCATAGAGAGTGGAGGAGAAGGGGAAAATATGAGGGACTTGATGATGAACTGCATGTATTCCTGCATAGAAAAATGACACTGATAATACTCATATGAACCTTCTCAGTAAATAGAGCAGGTAGAGGGAGATTTTGTAGTTGAAGTACAGGAGAAAGCTGAATTCAAAGATAAAATATGGTGTAAAAATAGAGTCAATAGAAAAAAAGGGAAATGTGATGGGAGAAAGAAAAAGGAAAGGGGGAATAGGCCAAGATATTTCATGTAATAAGATTTTTCTTTATTACAATGAGCTATTGCAATGATGTGGAAGGGGGGGAGGCAAGGGGGAATGAGGGAACCTTTGCTCTCATCAGAGGTGGCTAAGAGAGGAAACAGCATATATACTCAATGGGGTATAGACATCTGGAGTAAGAAGCCAGGGAACAGGGGGAAGGGGTGGGTATGTGAATAAAGGAGGAGAGGTTGGACCATGGGGGAAGAGTGGCCAGATATAGCACATTTTATTTTTTACTTCTTTCAAGGGGCTGGGATTGGAAGACCTGTCCAGGACCATAGGGCCAGGTAGATGAGAGGCCTAAGGGGTGTTATGGGGGCTCAGGGCCTCTTGGCCCCAGGACCAGGGATCTGTCTGCTGCACCACTCAGCTACCCTACCGCAGAATCAGAGTGAAAGGAGAGAGAAAATATAGTACACGGTAGTGGAGAAATAAGAAAGGGGGGAGTTGTGATCAGCAATGGCAACGTTGGAAAAATATGGAAGTAACTTTTGCGATTGACTTACCATAAAGAATGTGATCCACCCATGACAGAGTTGTTGGGGTTGGAACAAAGACTGAAGCACATTTTTTATTATTATTATTTGGGAGAGGGTACAGGGCAAATGGGGCTGGGTGGACTGCCTGGAGATGCATGGCAGGGTGATCCTTGGTTGTCTGATGCCGGATTTGGACCTGGGTGCTCCTGGCTCAAGGGCCAATACTCTGTCTGCCACCCAGCCACCCCTATTATTACTATTTTATTTTATTTTGGGTCTTTTTTTTTCTTCTTTTTGGTTTTTCCAGAGCAGTGGGGATCGGGTGGCTTGCATGTCACATGGCTGGGTGATTGTTGGGTCTATGGGGCTGGATGTGGGCTCGGGTGCTCATGGCTCCAGGGCTGGTGCTTCGTCCGTTGCACCACCTGGCCATACCTACAATTATTACTATTATTTTTTTAAATTTTAATTTGTTTTCCTCTCCCCTTTACTTTATCACTCAAGCAAGTCTATATTTATGGGGGGAGGGGGTTTTTCATTTACTCAAACAAGAATATTTTATTAATTAAAAAAACATTTGTACAAAATGAGAATAAAAAAAGAAAAAAGAAAAAATATTGCTCTAAATCACTACTTATTAGAGAAATGCAAATTAAAGTATCTCTGAGGTATCACCTCACACCTCTCAGACTGGCCAATATAACCAGAAAGGACAATGATCAGTGTTGGAAGAGATGTGGAAAATCTGGGACAATAATACATTGTTGGTAGAACTATGAACTCATCCAACCTTTCTGGAGAGCTATTTGGATTTATTCCAGTATCCTGAAGTGATTATGAAAAAGGGCAAAAACCTCACTTGTACAAAAATATTCATAGCAGCAACAGCCCTGTTTGTGGTAGTAAAGAATTGGAAATTAAGTGGATGTCCTTCAATTCGTGAATGGCTTAAAAAACTGTGGTATATGTATGTCATGGAACATTATTGTTCTATTAGAAAGCAGAGTGCATGGGAATTCAGGGAAGCATGTTAAGATTTGCATGAACTGATGTTGAGAGACATGAGCAGAACCAGAAAAACATTGTACACCTTAACAGCAATAAGGGGGTTCATCATCATCCTTGGTGGACTTGCTCATTCCATCAGTGCAACAATCAGGGACAATTTGGGGCTATCTGCAATGGAGAATACATTCTGTATCCAGTGAAGGAAATGAGTAGTTTGAACAAAGACCAAGGATTATTATCTTCAATTTCAGAAATAAAAACATTATCTCATTATGTAATTTTGCTATTACTTATTCTTTATATTTTTCTTCCTTAAGGATATGATTTTTCTCTTTCATTACCTTCAAATTAGATCAATTTATACCATGGAAATAATGTAAAGACTAACAGATCACTTCTGTGGGAGGTGGAGGGAGGGAAGCAAGAATAGGGGAAAATTATAAAACTCAAAATAAATAAAATCTTTCTTTAAAACAAAAGAAAAAATCCAATAACACCAGTCACACATTGGTTAATTTTTATTTTACAAAGAAAAGGAAATTATCAATATGAAAAATGAAAAGTTTGACTTATCTACCAGTGAAAATGATAATTAAAGTAATTATTAGGAGCTATTTTGTCCAATTTTATGCCAGTCTATAAATAAGTCTGACAATCTATATGAACACATCAGATTGGAAAATATGACACAAAAGGCAAATGATCACTGTTGGAGCATATTTGGGAAAAACTGGGAAATTAATACATTGTTAATGAACTTGGAAAATGATCTAACATTTCTGTAGAATATTTTGTATCTACGCCCAAAGGGTAATAAAGTTATGCCTGCCCTATCAGCCAAACATGCCACAACTCAGACTATATCCCAAAAAGACCATTAGAAAGAGAAAAAAACCAACATGTAGAAAAATATTTTTAACTGTTCTTTATGTAAGAAATCACGAGCAGCTGAATTTCAGAAATGCCTGGAAAAACTTACATGAAGTGATGGAGAATAAACTGAACAGAACTAGAAGATCATTGTACACAATAACACATTGTACACAATAACAGTAACATTATGTGATAATCAACTATGATGGACTTATTCTTCTCAGCAGTATTATGATCAGACAATTCTAAAGGTAACTGCAATGGAATATATTGTCCACATCCAGAAAAGGAACTCTGAAGTCTGAATGCAGACCAAAGCATTCCAATTTTTAAAATCTGTTTTATGCTTTTTTTCCCCCCTTCATGTTTTTTTTTCCATTTTCCCCCTGACTCTTCTTTCGTAGCATGATTAATTTGGAAATATGTTTAACAGAGTTATGCCTACATATCCCATGTTTAATTATTCACTGTCAAGGGGAGTGGAGGGAAGACGAGGAAGGAAAATGTGGATCTCAAAGTCTTACAAAAATGAATGTTGAAAACTATTAAAAAATAATAAATTCATTAAAACAATCATTAAAAAATGAAAATTATAAAAAAACTAGTAAAAAAAGAAAGAAATTAAACAAGCTATTTTTGAGTTCCTTAAGGAAAAAAACACAGGGACCTAATTTATTCATAAGTGAATACTTCCAAGCATTTAAAATTAATTAATTCCAATATGATATAAACAGTTTGAGAAAATAAGCATAGAAGGAATTCTACCAGCTCATTTTATGACACAAACATGGTTCTGATCCCTAACTTAAGAAGAGGAGAAGCAAAGAAAGAAAAGTATTCAGTAATAAATATTGATACAACTTTTTAAATTAAAATATTGGCAAAGTGATTACAGCAAAATATTACAAGGATCATATACTAAGATTAGGTGAAACATATCTGAAATTCAGGGCTGATTCAGTATTAGAAAATGTATAAGTGAAAGATCAATAATACAACCAACAAAAATCAGGTGATTATCTTAAAAGGTCCAGGAAAAAACCTTTGACAAAATATAACACATTCCTGCTAAAAATAAATGTAAAGACGGAAGCTAGGTGGCATAGTGGATAGAGCACTGGCCCTGGAGTCAGGAGTACCTGAGTTCAAATCAGACCTCAGACACTTAATAATTACCTGGATGTGTGACATTGGGCAAAGCACTTAACCCCATTGCCTTACTAAAATAATAAAAAAAAAATGCAAAAAAAATAAATGTAAAAATTAAAAAGGAAGCATCAAAATAGGGTTTTCTTTAACATTATAAGTAGTACTTCTCTGTCAAATGAAGATTAAGCATTATCTGTAATGAGGATAAAGTACGTAATTTCCCAATAAAATCAGGGTTGAAGCAAGGATATATTTTATCCCCTGCTATTATACAATATTGTAGTAGAAATACTAGTTATAGTAATGAGAAGAAAAGACATTGCAAGAATTAGAATTGGCAGTTAGGAAACAAAACTATCATTGTAAATGATATGATGGCATACTTGAAGAATCCCAGAGAATAAGAAAAAAACTACTTGATATAATTACACCTTTAACAAAGTTGAAGGATATAACTATCATCAGCATTTCTTTATCTAAACCATGAACTAACTCTAGCAGGATGAGATAGAGAAAATTCATTTAAAATAAAGGTAGGAAATATAAAATACCTAGGACTCTATTTGCCAAAACACAATCAGGAACTATATGAACACAGTTATAAATCAGGAATTATATGAACACAATTATAAAAAAAAGAAAATTCATCTGGAGAATAAAAATGTCATTTCAGCAAGGAAATTAATGAAAACAATGTGAAGGAAAGTGATTTAGCCAGGCCAGATCACAATCTAAATCACCAAATGATAATCTACAAAAAAATCTTGCACTTGGTAAGAAATAGAATCGCTAATTAGTGGAATAGATAGGGTATTGAATTCACTGAAATAATCTCAAATAATCAGATCATATCCTTTCACTACTCTGGATAGAAGTATTTTCAAGCAAATAAAGGGATAAAGTCATTTATAAAAAATAAAAGGGTTTAATTTTATTGCATAAAACTAAAAAGATTCTTCTCATACAAAATGAATAATAAAAGGATGACATGAACTGAACAATTGAAAAAACTTTGTATCAAAATTTTTTGATAATTTTTAATATAAAAGATACATAAGCAATTAATATGTTGTACATATTAAATAACTAAATCAGAAATTTAAATGTTCATGTTTTGTGTGCACAGATATTTTATTATAAATAATCCTCAACAAATTTCAAGCTTTAATAGCTTAAAAGTACACAAGATTTTTCAAATACTCCATATAAAACTGAAAATATTCCTGAAAAGATAAGAGATCAAAGATTTTGAACAAACAGTTCTCAAAAGAAGAGTGATTATAAATACAAGTTAAATTATTCCACTTCTAACTGATCAGACCAATATGAGCTCAGAAGTTTCTAGCACAAGTCAAACACAAATGTTTACATGTGTATTTGAAGTGAAGATCTCTAAATTGGCCAATTTTGTGTTTCTTTTTAACTATTGTAACACTGTTTTGCTTAGAGAGCACATCTTCCTTGATATTGCTCCTTTGCTAGTGTCTTCTGTTTCACCTATTCAATTCAAGAGTTCTTTAGAGTGACTTTGAGAAAGTCCTTGCTTCTTCTGATGGCCATGTGAATGCTTGGTTTGTGTTAATTACCTGTAAAATAGTCTTTTTTTGACATTCAAATAACTTGTTCAGTCCATAAGAGTTTTACTCTTTGCAGTAGAGTTCAATTTGTTTGACAGGTTGAGAAAGGAAACTCAGTTTTCAGTAGCTTATCTTGCCAGGTGATCGTTAGAGTTCTAAGACAATTTAAATGGAAACATTTCAGTTTCCTGGTAGAATGCTGGTTCTAATCTCCTGGTTTCACATGTATACAATAAGACCAGCACAATGGCTCTGTAGACCTTCAGTTTTTTAAGCAATCTAACACTTCTTCTTGTCACACTTTCCTTTAGAGTCTCCCAAATACTGGGCTAGCTTTGGCAATGTGTGCATTAAGCTCATCATCTATGTGGACAATACTGGAAAATAGACTGCCAAGATAACATTCAACATTGCACTGTATTTGCTGTAACTGATGATTCCACATATGGATAGTTAGTATTTGGTAGAGAATCTATGTTCTTGGTGTTAATTGTGAGGCCAAAATTAGCAGAAGCAGTAGAGGATCGATTCATAATTGAATTTACAATCATCTGCAAATAAAAATTCATGTAGCAGCTTGCCTTCCACTTTAGTCTTGGTTTATATAATTTTCAGGTTAAATAATTTGCCATCAGTGATGTAGGTGAACGTGATGCTAGGTTTATCCTCATTTAAAGTGTTTGACAACATCATTGAAAAGAAAGCACAAACACAAACCAAAAAACCCCATGGAAACAAGTATACAATCCTACTTCATTCCATTGTTAACTGGGAAATTGTGAGAGCATAGTTCATTTTTCAGAATGCAAGTAAGCATGCTGTTATGAGACTGTCCTACATTGGTTGATTCCTGACCTTCATTGTTGAAGACCAAAATGACATTACTAAATTTGAGACAAGTTGCATTGCATCCAACTGTGACTGATCAGGTCAATGTGAGCTCAGAATGCTCTACCACAGGTTGGGCACAAATAGTCCTATGAACACCTGGGGTAGATAATTCAAACTTAAGGATGTCATCTTTCCTTTGAGTTGTTTCAATTCTGCCTTCTTCATAGAGTGCAACACCCTCATCGATGATGTGCCAGTGTCTCCCATACTGTACTATCAATTCTAAAGTTCTTCATTGAGACCTTTAGGGTGTCTTGGTATTGCTTCTTCTGACCCCCTTGTGAGCACTTGCTCTGTGTGAGTTTTCCATATAAGTTTTTTGGCAAATCTATGTCTGGCATTCTAACAACATGTCCAGCCCATTGTAGTTGCACTCTCTGTAGTAATGTTGGAATGCTAGGCAGTTTAGCTGGAGAAAGGACTTCAGTGTCTGGTATCTACTTCTACCAGGTGATCTTCAGAATCTTAAGACAATTTAAACAACCTGAAGTAAATGATCAGTGGTTTCAACATTGATTGATGATAGTCCACAATTATCATCATCATTAATAACACTATTAAAGTGTCCAACTTATTTCTCCAGGATCATGTTCTTATCACTAATCAATTTGATTACATTGAATATTTAAGATGCACCAAATCTCTTTGATCTATAATAGCATTCAGGACATAAAAAAACGGCTTAGGATTGTTACTATCAGCATAAAACTAAAATTCATCTGCTTTCTTATTAAGTGAAGAATCTTGTACCCCTCTAAACTTCACTTGTACTTTACTTTTGACATTGTTAAATATTATCTTCTTTGAGACAGATGAACTATCCTGGTATATTCTTTTTTGTTGTTGTTGTTTTTAATCAGCTTCTGAAGTTCCTCATCATTTTCATCAAAACAATCTTGATGACTTTGATTGTTCAGGTCCAGAAAGTAAATGCCATTGTATACCAAATCTCTAAAAACTGCCTACTTCTGTTTTACTCCAGAAACTATGTTTTGACTTTGCTTTCCCTCCAGGTTAGCAACGATTTATTCATGGTAGAAGTGATTTACTCTGTTGACATAGTTTTCTGCAGTCATCTTAGTTTGGGTTCATCACTTCAGAATGTTCACATCTTATCTGTCTTGTCTCCTTATTATGACAGAGTCTATTAAATGCTGATGCTTGATGCAAGAATGCCTCCATGAAGATTTATTGCATTTTCATTTAATGGAAAATAATGTTGTTGATGATAAGGACACAAAATTCACAAATCTTTAGCATTAGGTGACTACAAAAGTTCTTTCTGGCTGCATTTTTCTGAATGCCTGCTATCTATCTGGTTGTCTTGTCTACTCTTTAATTAAAGTTACCCTGAAATATAAGTTTATTCTGGTCTGACACATTGATAATAAATGTCTCCAGGTCTTCATAAAATGTTTCATTGACTTCATTAGGGCACCTCATGTTGGTATATGCACACTGGTGATAGTGGCAAGGCATTTTCCTTCAAGTAACAATCATACTATCATAAGCCTGTCATACCTTCCTTTTGGGAGACATATAAGCTGATTGACTATGTTTGCTTTTATGGCAAAACCTAAGTCAACTTCCCATCACTCCCTTTCACCATGAACATTACAGAAAAATATGTATCCAGCTTCAACTTTACTATGCTGGCCTTCATTTACCAGCATTGTTTCTCTTAGAACATCTATGTGAATTATATCTCTAAAACAAATACTGTTAATCTTTCAGGTACACTGGACTTCTTGCTTTCCATAAGCAAGAGCACAACCAATATACTGAGAGTGACTATAAGTATGTCTGCAAAAAATTCTGTTCATTTTTTTTTGTGATTTGATCCTAACATCTTTGATGTTTAATTATACTCTAAGTGTTCTACGATGCCTGCTTCAACCCTTTACATGACTATTGGAGCATATTGTTCTCATTCTCCCATTCTGCCAGGGGAAGTCTTTACATGCTTGGGTTAAACACACTTACATATACACACAACTCATCGAGTACTTTGAGACACTTCAGTTTCCCTTAACAAGGTTTAATCTCTCTGTTGAAATGATTTATGGACAAGAGGTTGCTGCACATGGAGTCACAGGTGATAGTTGGGTGAATCAGGTGAAAAGAAAAGGTGAAAAACAGTCCCAAACCAGAGCAGTCATGAATCTACCCTACATTCCACTTTTTAAAAAGCAAAGATTTGGAAACACAATAGATTTACATGCATTATGGAATGTGTGAGGAACCAAGATAGTGATGTGAAGCTACAGAGTTCCCAGAGCTTATCTTGAAACAACTTTAAATGAAGACACTAAACAGACCTTAAAGTGACAGAACCCAGAAAAAAAATTTATAGTGAAATAACTTTTCAACTTATGACGTCTTGAAGTAACTTCAGAAAAGGTCTATCTCATGTATCTAAAAGGGGAGTGCAGTCCAGTGTAAGTGGGAGAGCTGGGTAGTCAGTGGGACACTCAGCCACAGACAGTTTAAGTTCCAGTTCAACAAATTAGTGGGACAACAGACCAACAGTGAGGATCCCAAGCCCAGTTCAGAAGGCAAAATTTGGAAAGGCTGGTGTAGCAGGTGGGACTAACTTGAGGTACCCTAATTCAGGGTAAAGAGGGGGAAGGGAGAACAAAAGGGAAGAATTGCTCTTTATGGTATAAGGGGAAATTTCGGAGGGGATGTGAGAAAACTGGGACACTAATGCATTGCTGGTTATGCATATTTCGCTTAGCATCAGTTCATGTAAGAAATCATGAGTGGCTGGACTTTAGAAAAACCTGGAAAGACTTGTATGAACTGGTGCTAAGTGAAATGTGCAGAAACAGGAGAACATTATAGACATTAACAGCCACGTTGTGAGATGATCAACTATGATGGACAAAACTCTCAGCAGTTCAATGATCAAGGAAAATCTTAAGAAAAATGGTATGAAAAATGCCACCTCTTACAATAGATGGAAAGAAACCGCAATAGAGGGAAAGAAGGGAGGAAGTGAGAACCTCTTGAATCTTACTCTCATTGGATTTGGTGCAACTCGGGATTAACACACACACACACACACACACACACACACACACACTCAGTCGGGTTTAGAAATTTATCTTTTTTAATTTTACAAACAATATTTTACTTTTTTATTTTTCCAACTACATATAATGGTAATTTTTACCAATCATTTTTTAATGACAAATGAGTTTTAGAATTTTTCTTCCTCTCTCCCTTCCTTTTCCCCTCCCCTCTGAAAGGAATTTGATATGAGCTCTGTATTTATAAACATTCTAAACATAGATTGATATTGAATAACTTGTGAGAAAAAATCAGAACCAAACAGAAAAAAAAACATTACATGAAATAATTTTTAAAAATTGAAGATAACAAGCTTTGGTCTTCATTCAAACTTCACAGTTTCTTCTCTGAATAGGGATGGCATTTTTTATCACAAGGATTTTAAAAGGATCTTTGATTATTGTGCTGCTGGAATGAACAAGTCCATCATTTTAATCATGACCCGATGTAATTATTAATGTGTATAACATTCTTCTAGTTTTGCTCACTTCATTCACCATCAATTCATTTTAGTTTTCCAGTTTGTTCTGAAATCCCCAAACCCAAAATTTCTTCTAGTACAATAGTGTTCCAGCACATACATATACCAAAGTTTGTTTAACTATTCCCCAATTGCTGATCATCCTCTCAATTTCCAATTCTTTGCCGCAACAAAAAAAAAGAGCTTCCATGAATATTTTTGTATATGTGAGATTTTTACCCATTTTCATGATCTCTTCAGGATACAGACCCTGTAGTGGTATTGTGAGATCAAAGAGTATGCATATTTTTATTATCCTTTGGACATAATTCCAAATTGCTCACCAGAAAGATTGGATCAGATCACAACTCTACCAACAATGCATTAGTGTCCCAGTTTTCCCATAGTCCCTCCAACACTGATTATTTTCCTTTCTAATTATATTGGCCATTCTGAGAAGTGGTACCTCCTAGATGATTTAATTTGCATTTCTCTAAGGAAAAAAAGATTTAGGTCAATTTTTAATATGACTATAGATAGTCTTGATCTCTTCATCTGAGAATTGTCTTTCTATAAATTTTGACCATTTATTAATTGAGAAATGACTTGGTTTTTAATACATTTGACTCAGTTCTTTATGTATTTTAGAAATGTTCTTTGTTAGAAACACTAGTTGTAAAAATTATTTCCCAACATGCTACATTCTTTTCAATCTTGGTTGCAGTGGTTTTGTTTATGCAAAACCTTTTTAATTTAACATAAACAAAATTATACAGTTTGTTTCTTATAATTTTTACTATCTCTTCTTTGGTCATAAACTGCTCTCCTTTCCATATATCTGACAGGCATACTATTTCTTGTTCCCCGAATTGGCTTACAATATTACTTATTATGTATAAATCCTGCACCCATTTTAAGCTTATCTTGGCATAGGGTATAAGATGTTGGTCTAATCCTAGTTTCAGCCCTACTATCTTCATTTTTCCTTTTTTAAAAATTAATTTATTTCTTTATTTTCATCCATAT
Source organism: Macrotis lagotis (assembly GCF_037893015.1). Taxonomy (NCBI): domain Eukaryota; kingdom Metazoa; phylum Chordata; class Mammalia; order Peramelemorphia; family Peramelidae; genus Macrotis; species Macrotis lagotis. The sequence goes on along the minus strand of NC_133666.1, from coordinate 200,130,454 downwards.
ACACATGTAAATTTCAAAGTTACAAAATATCACTCCACCATCCCTTTCCACCCCTTTCCCCTCAGCAGGGAACACTCAGGTTAGCATTTACATAAATATTTTGATAAACAGGTTTACAAATTAGTAAGAGATAATTTTTGAAAGATTTTATTTCTTTTTCATTTTACAGTTTTTCCCTTAATCTTGCTTCCCTCCTCTCTCCCCTCACAGAAGGCAGTCTGTTAGTCTTTACATTGTTTCCATGATATACATTGATCTAAATTGAATGTGAAGAGAGAGAAATCATATCCTTAAGGAAGAAACAGAAAGTATGAGATATGGCAAAATTACATGATAAGATAACTTTTTTTTTTTCTAAATTGAAGGTAATAGTCTTTAGTCTTCGTTCAAACTCCACAAGTCTTTCTCAGGATACAGATGACATTCTTCATTTCAGATACCCCAAACTTGTGCCTGATTTTTGCCCTATTGGAATGAGAAAGTCTGTTAAGGTTGATCATTACTCCGATGTTGCTGTTACGGTATTCAATTTTCTTCTAGTTCTGCTCATCTTGCTCAGCATCAGTTCATGTAAATCCTTCCAGGTTTCCCTGAAATCCAATCCCTCTTGCTTTCTAATAGAACAATAGTGTTCCATCACACACACACACACACACACACACACACACACACACACACACACACACACACACCTATCCATCTATCTATCTATCTATCTATCTATCTATCTATCTATCTATCTATCTATCTATCTATCTATCATCTATCTATATACATACATACCAAAATTTATTATGCCATTCCCTAATTGATGGACATTCACTCAATTTCCAATTCTTTGCCACCAGAAACAGAGATGCTATGAATGTTTCGGTACAAGTGACCCTAATCTCTTAAGGGTATAGACCCAGTAGTGGTATTGCTGAATCAAGGGGTATGCATATTTTAATTGTCTTTTGGGAATAATTCCAGATTGCTCTCTAGAAAGCTTGGATGAGTTCATAGCTCCAACAACAGTGTATTAGTGTCCCAGATTTCCCACATCTCTTCCAACATCAATCATTTTCTTTTGTGGTCATAATGATCAGTCTCAGAGATGCATTAATTTGCATTTCTCTAATAAGTAGTGATTTAGAGCAATTTTTCATATGACTATGGATCACTTTGATTTGCCCATCTATAAATTGCCTTTGCATATTCTTTGATCATTTGTCAATTGGAAAATGACTTGTTTGTTTGAAAATTTGACTCAGTTCTCTATATATTTTAGAAATGAGTTTTTTGTCAGAAATACTAGTTGTAAAAATTGTCTCATAATTTACTACATTTTAATTTCCTTAATTTCAAGGAATTCTAATTTAGTATTAAATTGGGTTTTTTAATATGTTCTTTCTCTAATTTTTTTAGTTACATATTTAGTTCATTGATTTCCTCATTCCTAAATTATTCATATAAGCATTTAAAGATATAATATATTCCTTGACAGCTGCCTTCAGTGTATCCCATAGGATTTGGTATGTTGTTCAATTATTGTCATTATCTAGGATAAAATAATTCATTCTTTCTATAATTTGTTGTTTGATCCATTCTTACTTGAAAATAAGGTTGTTGGGGTGTCTAGGTGGTGCAGTGGATAGAGCACTGGCCCTGGAGTCAGGAGTACCTGAGTTCAAATCTGGCCTCAGACACTTAATAATTACCTAGTTGCATGGCATTGGGCAAGCCACTTAACCCCATTGCCTTGCAAACAAAAACTAAAAAAAAAAATTAAAAAAAAGTAAAGAAAATAAAGTTTTTACTTTCCAATTAGTTTTGGGTCTATATGTCCCTGGTTCAATATTACATGTGATTTTTTATTGCATTATGACCTGAGAAAGATGTATCCACTATTTCTGCCTTTCTGCAATTGATTATTAGGTTATTATGTCCTAGTACATGGTAAAATTTTGTGTAAGTTCCATGTACTACAGAAAAGAAAAATTTATTCCTTTGTATCCCCATTCACTTTTTTCCATATGTCTATCATGTCTAGATTTTCTAACAATCTATTTACCTCCTTAACTCTCTTCTTGTTTATTTCATGATTAGATTTATCTAAATCTAAGAGTGGGAGGTGGAAGTCTCCCACCAGTAGAGTTTTGCTGTTCATGTCTTCCTGTTACTCCTTCAACTTCAATCCATTAAGAATTTGGATGCTATATCATTGAGTGCATACATATTTAATATTGAAATTATTTTATTGTCATGGTACCTTTTAGGAAGATATAGTTTCCTTCTTAATCTCTTTTAACAATATGTATTTTTGCAGCTGCTTTGTCTGAGATAAGGTTTGCTACCCCTGTTTTTTTCAGTTCAGTTGAAGGAAAATATACTTTGCTCCAACCTTTTACCTTTGCCATATATATATGTGTGTGTGTGTGTGTGTGTGTGTGTGTGTGTGTGTGTGTGTGTGTATAAATATATGTATATCTTTGCTTTAAATGAAGTTCTTGTAAGCATTATATTGTAGGATTCTGTTTTTTAATCCACTCTGCTATTCCCTTACATTTTAAGGGAGTGTTCATTGCATTCACAATCAATGTTATAATTACTAACTCATTATTACCCTCCATGTTATCTTCCCTCTCTTTGTATGTTTCCCCTTTTTTCCCTTTATCCACATTCCCTGGTAATTTTTTCCCTGAATATCATCAACCTCATTGTGTTTGCCCACCTATATTCAACCCCCTCCACTCTTTTTACCCCTTTCCCTTTGCCCCTTCTTTCTTCCCTTCCTTCTTTTGGTTCCTCCTTTCATCCCCTCCCCCTTTTTCTTTTTATACTTTAAAGGTAAAATGAGTTTCTTAACTTAACTGAGTGTAGGTATGTTAATTTTAAGCCAATATGATGAGAATAATATTATGGAGGTTCTCACCTCCACCCTTCTTCCCCTCTATTGCAACAAGTACTTTGTACCTCTTAATGTAATGAGATTTACCCCATTCAATCCCTTCATCCTCCCATCACTTTATGGGATATGTTGATCATATTATTTTTTAAAATTAATTTTATTAAAGATAATATTTGAGTTTTACATTTTTCCCCCATCTTGCTTTCCCTCCCCTCAACCCACAGAAAGCACTCTGTCAGTCTTTACTTTGTTTCCATGTTGTACCTTGATCCAAATGGAGTGTGATGAGAGAGAAATCATATACTTAAAGAAGAGAAGACTAAGAGGTGACAAGATAAGACAATAAGATATCTGTTTTTTTCTAAATTAAAGGGAATAGACCTTGAACTTTGTTCAAACTCCACAGCTCCTTATCTGGATACAGCTGGCACTCTCCTTGCTAGACAGCCCAAAATTGTTGCTGATTGTTGCACTGATGGAATGAGCCAGTCCTTCAAGGTTGAACATCACTCCCATGTTGCTGTTAGGGTGTACAGTGTTTTTCTGGTTCTGCTCATCTCACTCAGCATCAGTTTATGCAAATCCCTCCAGGCTTCCCAGAAATCCCGTCCCTCCTGGTTTCTAATAGAACAATAGCTTTCCATGACATACATATACCACAGTTTGCTAAGCCATTCCCCAATTGAAGGACATTTCCTTGATTTCAAATTCTTTGCCACCACAAACAGGGCTACTATAAATATTTTTGTACAGGTAATACTTTTACCCTTTTTCTTCATCTCTTCAGGATATAGACCCAGTAGTGGTATTGCTGGGTGAAAGGGTATGCACATTTTTGTTGCCATTTGGGCATAGTTCCAAATAGCTCTCCAGAAGGGTTGGATGAGTTCAAAGCTCCACCAACAGTGTAATAGTGTCCCAGATTTCCCACAGCCCTTCCAACAATGATCATTATCCTGCCTGGTCATATTGGCCAATCTGAGAGGTGTGAGGTGGTACCTCAGAGAAGCTTTAATTTGCATTTCTCTAATAATTAATGATTTAGAGCAATTTTTCATATGGCTATGGATTGCTTTGATCTTCTCATCTGTAAATTGCCTTTGCATATCCTTTGACCATTTGTCAATTGTGGAATGGCTTTTTGTTTTAAAAATATGACTCAGTTCTCTGTATATTTTAGAAATGAGTCCTTTGTCAGAATCATTAGTTGTAAAGATTGTTTCCCAATTTACTACATTTCATTTGATCTTGGTTACATTGGTTTTATCTGTGCAAAAGCTTTTTAATTTAATGTAATCAAAATCATCTAATTGGTTTTTGGTGATGTTCCCCAACTCTTCCTTAGTCATAAACTGCTCCCCTTTCCATAGATCTGACAGGTAAAACTCCTTGATCTTCTAATTTGCTTATAGTATTGTTTTTTTATGTCTAAGTCCTGTAACCATTTGGATCTTATCTTGGTAAAGGGTGTGAGGTGCTGGTCTAATCTTAGTTTCTTCTATACTAACGTCCAATTATCCCAGCAGTTTTTATCAAAGAGGGAGTTTTTATCCCAATGGCTGGACTCTTTGGGTTTATCAAACAGCAGATTACTGTAATCATCTCCTGCTTTTATACCTAGTCTATTCCACTGGTTCACTACTCTATTACTTAGCCAATACCAAACAGTTGTGATGACTGATGCTTTATAACATAATTTTAGATCAGGTAGGGCTAAGCCACCTTCTTTTACACTTTTTTTCAATAAGCTCCTGGCAATTCTTGACATTTTATTTCTCCATAAGAATTTACTTACAATTTTTTCTAACCCATTAAAGTAATTTTTTGGAATTTTGATTGGTAGGGCACTAAACAGGTAGTTTAGTTTTGGTAGAATTGTCATTTTTATTATATTAGCTCTCCCTATCCATGAGCAGTTGATATTTGCCCAGTTATTTAAATCTGATTTAATTTGTGTGAGAAGTGTTTTATAATTGTTTTCAAAACAATTCTGAGTCTGTCTTGGCAAATAGACTCCCACGTATTTTATATTGTCTGAGGTTACTTTGAATGGGATTTCTCTTTCTAGCTCTTCCTGCTGTATCTTGCTAGACATATATAGAAAAGTTGAGGATTTATGAGGATTTATTTTATAACCTGCAACTTTGCTAAAATTGCTAATTGTTTCCAGTAGTTTTTTTGATGATTTCTTGGGATTCTCTAGGTAGACCATCATGTCATCTGCAAAGAGTGAGAGTTTTGTCTTTTCCTTCCCAATTCTAATTCCCTCAATTTCTTTTTCTTCTCTAATTGCTGATGCTAGCATTTCTGATACAAAATTGAATAGTAGTGGTGATAATGGGCACCCTTCTTTCACCCCTGATCTTATTGGGAATTCCTCTAGCCTCTCCCCATTGAATATAATGCTTGTTGATGGATTCAGATAGATACTGCTCATTATTTTAAGGAACAGTCCATTTTTTCCTACACTCTCTAGTGTTTTTAATAGGAATGGATGCTGAATTTTGTCAAAAGCTTTTTCAGCATCTATTGATATGATCATATGATTTCTGATGGGTTTGTTGCTGATATATTTGAGAATACTAACAGTTTTCCTAATATTGAACCAACCCTGCATTCCTGGAATAAATCCTACTTGATCATAATGTATTTTCCTAGTGATAACTTGTTGTAATAGTTTGCTAAGATGTTATTTAGGATTTTTGCATCTATATTCATCAGGGAAATAGGTCTATAATTTTCTTTCTCTGTTTTAACTCTTCCTGGTTTAGGTAACAGCACCATATTGGTTTCATAGAAAGAGTTATGCAGAGTTCCATCTTGCCCTATTTTTCCAAAGAGTTTATACAGAATTGGAAACAATTGGTCCTTAAATATTTGGTAGAATTCATTTGTGAATACATCAGGCCCTGGAGATTTTTTTAGGGAGTTCAGCAATGACTTGTTGATTTTCTTTTTCTGAGATATTGTTGTTTAGGTAATTAATCTCGTCTTTATTTAACCTAGGCAACTTATATATTTTTGTAAATATTCATCCATTTCACTTAGATTATCAAATTTATTGTCATAGAATTGGGCAAAATAATTTCAAATTATTACTTTAATTTCCTCCTCATTGGTGGTGAGTTCACCTTTTTCATTTATGATACTAGCTGGTTTTCTTCTTTCTTTTTTTTTAATCAAATTGACCAGAGGTTTTTCAATTTTATTGGTTTTTCCATAATACCAACTATTGGTTTTATTTATTAATTCAATAGTTTTTTTGCTCCTGATTTTATTAATTTTTCCCTTAATTTTTAAAATTTCTAATTTATTATTTAATTGAGGATTTTTGATTTGTATTTTCTCTAATTTTTTTAGTTGCATGTTTAGTTCATTGATTTTCTCTTTCTCAAATTTATTCATGTAAGCATTTAGAGCTATAATATATCCCCTGAGAGTTGCTTTGAATGAATCCCATAGGTTTTGGTATGTTGTTTCATTATTATCATTATCTAGGATAAAATGGTTAATTCTTTCTATAATTTGTTTTTTGGTCCACTGATTTTTTTTAAAATGAGGTTATTCAGTTTCCACTTTGTTCTAGGTCTATATCTCCTTGACCCAGTATTGGTTTCGATACCATATACTGCCAAGAAAAAAAAGGTATATCTTTCCTATCCCCATTAAGTTTTCTCCAGAAGTCTATATTATCTAAGTTTTCTAAGATTTCATTCACCTTGTTAACTTGCTTCTTGTTTATTTTGTTGTTAGATTTATTTAGTTCTGAGAGAGGAATGTTGAGGTCCTCCATTACTAAAGTTTTGAGGTCTATGTCTCCTTGTAATTCTCTTAACTTTCCCCCTAGGAATTTGGATGCTATACCATTAGGTACATGCAGTTTTAATAATGATATAGCTTCATTACCGATAGTGTCTTTTTAAGAAGATGCAGTTTCCTTCCCTATCCTTTCTAATGAGATTGATTTTTGCTTTTACTTTATCTGAGACCAGGATCACTACACTGACTTTTTTACTCCAGCTGAGGCAAAATATATTTTGCTCCTTCCTTTTACCTTTACCCTATGTATATCACTCTGCTTCAGATTTATTTTTTGTAAAGAACATATTGTTGGATTCTGTTTTTTAACCCATTTTGTTATCTGCTTCCATTTTGTAGGACAGTTTATCCCATTCTCATTTACAACTTGATTATTTGCTTACTGTTTACACTCATTTTGTTATCAAAGTATCATCAAAGATTGATTGTTTGCTTGATAAACATCATTGTCTCAAATTGCATCAAATAAGAATTATAATCAATTTTTACTTTACCCCCTTTCATGAATTCTCCAAGGATACACAATCCCCCTCATGAGTCAAAATATAATTCAAAGCCAAATGGTTTCTTCAACTATTTTTACACCTCCCCCCAAGCTTATTTTTATCACACTTTGCCCCCTCCCTCCCACACACACCTAGGGTTTCTTAACCCCTTATTAAATGAATCAAGGATTAAATCAAACCCTGATTTAATTAACTACAAGAAACTTAAAGTACTCTAAATCCTGCAAGGCTCTGAATGTCTCAGTAGAGAACTTTACAAATAATTGTAAGTTATGAAGATCCTGATTTAGGATAGCCCAGTTTATGATGCTTTCATCTGAGAAAATGCTAGCAGAATTAAAGTTTGTCAAAGGATGAGTCACTTAAGTTTAGAGTTAACACACCTACTTTTCATCAATGCTTTTGTGTCAAACATAATGATGTCATCTTGGACCTCTTCAGTGGAGAGACAAGATCCAAATATACCCCTATCCTTTAAGTCCAATCTCTTGAATTTAATTATTTTCAATCATTTAATTATTCTAAGAGAAATAAAGTTCTTGAGAATTAGAACTGTTATATATTCCCTTTTCGGGTTAAATACAATTTGATCATCTTGGACAACATTTGTTTTATTTAATTTTGTTTTCTCCCTTCCTCTTTTCTTCGGCAACTCTTGAGTCTTGCATTTAATGATTGAATTTTCTGTTCAGTTCTGGTCTTTCTGGTCTTCTGTTCTTCTATTTTATTGAACGTCCATCTTTTCCCTAGACACTATGTGTTAAATCCTGAGCAGTAATCCCAGACCCATTGTCCTTCAATATATGGTATTCCAGGTCTTTCAGTCCTTCAATGTTGAAACTGCTAAGTTCTGTGTGAGTCTGATTGAATTTCCTTTGTATTTAATGTGTTTTCTTTTTGCTGTTTTCAGTATTCTCTCCTTTATTTGAGAATTCTGGAATTTGGCTATAAAAACCTTTAGAGTCTTAATCCTGGGATCTCTTTCTGGAGGAGTTCTGTGTATTCTTTCACTGGTTACATTGTCTTCTCATTCTAGCAGATTTGGATAGTTTTCCCTGATAATTTCCTGCATGATGTTTTCCAGGTTCTTTTTTTGCATCTATACCTTCTGGTAGTCCAGTAATTCATAGATTCTCTCTCCTGGATCTATTTTCCAGGTTGTTTGCTTTTCCTAAAAGTCACTTTGTTTTCTTCAACTTTTTTGGCCATTTTCTGTTGTTTGATGGAATCTTGCAGTTGCATAGATTCATTGGTTTCTATTTGATCAATTCTAATTGTTAGGATTTTATTTTCTTCAATTACCTTTTTGCTTCCTTTTTAAAGGTATTGAATTCACTGTTCAGTTTTCCATAATCGTGCATGACCTCATTTCTTTTCTTTTCCATTTTTCTCCTTCTTCTCATATTTCATTTTTAAATTATTTTTTAAGTTCTTTGATGAACTTTTGGTTTTGAGTCCAATTCATAGAGTGCTTGTGAGTGACTTTTCACTGATTTCTTCTTCCAACATGGCATTGTTATCATCTTTGTCTGTAAAATAATTTTCTATGAGTGTTCTTTTAGCTTTTTTTGCTCATCTTTGTTGTTTTAGTTCTGTTTCTGTGATATAGGGAGTACAGATCCAAGCTTTTTATGCTAGGGCTGGGATTTGATTCTTGGCTTGTCATTGACCAAGATGTTACCTCTGTAGACCTAGTCTTGCCTTGGTAGATATTTGTTTCCTCCTTTATGTCGAAGTTCTGACTTAGCAGTGGTTTGTCCTTGACTCAGTCCTGTCTTTTGCCCTGGTGTTTCTGGGGATCAAACTTTGCTTGGGGTTAGGACCTTCCTACTGACTTGCTTTCTAGCTACTGGAACCTCTGCTGCTGTCATTCTGATGGGACCTGGACTGTACTGTGGCTGCAATCCTCCCACTGGCTTTCCTACTCTCCTGTCTCTTGGACTTTACTTCCCCCTTTTCCCCAAGGAGACAGATCTTCTCTATAGATCCTCCATAATATCTGCTTTTGAAAACTTCTTTGAATCTTCTCTTTTTATTGGTGGGATCTGTAGCTTGAATGTCAGTGCAGAGGCTTCATTTATCTTTGGTAGAGAAAAGCTCCAGGAGCACATGAGCTTCACACCATCATCTTGGTTCCCTATTTTTAAATGTTCTAAGTGTATGTAATATACTTTAACAGACTTTTCATACTTGTTATACAAACTATGTATTTCAAATAGATTTTTTTTATTTCCTGGCCGATACCTGGACTTCTATGGAATTAGGCAAATGAAAGCTGAGAACCCTGGATAACAGTTTGCTATTGAGAGTAACATTAAACTTTTTTTATTTTAAAAAGAAATGAACTAGCTTTCTTTTCTATTTCTTAATACTTTCTTCCTTGTAGATTTGAGGAACTGATGCCAAGATAGCAATTGTACTTTGGGGATTTGGAATAATAGTTCAAATACTATTAATGACACATATGAAACCAGTTGAGGGTTGTTAAGTATTTTATTGTTTTTGTGTAGTAGTATAAACAGAGATGAAAGGATACACCCAGGGAATTATTGATTTAAATGGTTTTTTGCTTATTTTTTTCCATAAGGTAGAATAAGTATGGCATTGAGTTTAAAAATAAACTCACAAAATACATATCTATTGAATTGGCATCTAGTAGATAAGTGTTCTGCAGTTTTGTATGAAGCTGGGCAGAAAAATGTTAACTTATTCATAACTGTAAACTCTGTTTCCACTAGCAGGTTGATATTGGAAACAGAAAGAATATACTCCATTATGCACTGTGGGAGACTTGGCAGAGGAGGTTTGTGTTCCTATTGCTATCACTGATGCCTGAAAAGCACCTGCTTCCACATCATCTGTTTTGGGTACCTCTGTCTCTGGTTATTGGGCAAGGCCTCAAGAAACACATCTCATGCCAACTTGACTAAGGTAACTCTATTCTATTTCTTATCTGAGCAAACTATTGGAGCTTGAGGTCAATGGATATTAGTAATAAATGCTCAAAGCTTTAATAGGGGAATCAGGGGAAGAAAAGATTAAGCGCTAGAATGTAATTTGAGTTGACATTCATTTGCTCTGCTGTAGGGGCCAAATGAGAACTCAAAAAAGGGACAAAGTTAAATTTTCCTTATACTGTTGACTGTAATTATAATTTTCAGAGCATAAATAAACAGAGGGAAAAAATCCATCTGAATGAATCCCATTGGAAAAATGTACAAAATCAACCCTGCCAAGGTTGGCATCAGAGTAAACTGCTTCCAGTATTCAAGTTCCAAATGCAGATGCACAAAGCCACAGAGAGGGTAACTTTACATGTGAAAACTGTTCATTTATGAATTGAAATAGAATGACACTTGAAGGTGGGTAGGTACAACTTGTGGTAAAGTTATTTGTCTGTAAGAATGTTTTCAGGTACTTAATTTTGAATGTATGGGTTAAAGTAAATTTTTAAAATAAATCAAAAGAAGGCAAAGAAGAGGGAAAGATTGTGCTCACTGAGTTCAAGTTATCATCATGGTAGTTTGGAAAAGGACTATTTTTTCCCCCAGATGTCAGAGCTTAACATGATCATTGAATTGATTGACAAAAATGGATCAGAGCAAATAGTTTGTGTAGAAGGATTAAAGTTTGTTTGTTGGTTGGTAGATTTTCCACCTTGTGCTACTGAATTAGTGGTTCAGTTGCCGAGGGACCATTGTTCTAAGTAGCACATCCAAACTGAGTCTCCCAAAAACTGAATTTTCTGAAGTTTTCAAAAACATTAGGGAAGTGACTGTGACATTTATCTATTTTGTCATATTTTCTCTGTCTTTGATCATTTTACATTGCACAGTGTTATAGAAATATGGGACCCTTTGACATCTCATGACTGATGAACTGTAGCTATGATTTTTATGATGATTGATTTTGTTTTCAATTGTTTTGATTTCTTTAATTTTAAACACTCACTTAGCATGAGATTGATAATAGTTATTTGTCATGTAGAAAATCTGACTTAGATTTATGGGGGTTATTTCATGTATTTTCATGCCTCAGTGGTATGTGTGAATCCCCACTGTTTAATTCACATGAATTTGGAACAAAATCATAGAAGCTAATATTAGATTCTATGGAAAAAAAACACTGCACTTTCTCCTTATAAGCATCTCTAGTCCTACTGCCACTCAAACACAGATTAACACCATGTCCTGTTGAATCTCTGATGCAATATTTTTGGAATATGCACGGCCAGCATTCTCACCTCATTCCAAGAATTGAGGCTGTCAAGGACTTATATAACTTTAGCAAAGTCATTGCAATTTAAAAAACAACAATAGAAATAACAATATTAAAGGCATACATGCTACTCTAGGCATATAGTTGTTCTTCTTGCTTTTGTAATCTGTAGTTTTTTTTTGCTTTAGAGAACAAGTAAAAATCAGTTATGAACTTCTACCAAAGGAAACATAAAATCTTAGTTAAGGTAATTGAAAAATTTTAGGCCAAAGGAATGTTTCAGAATGGTACAATGTAAAGAGCAATGAATTTGGAGTCAAAGGACCTGGATGTGATTCTTAGCTTTACCTTTTATCCACCATGAACTTAAGAAAATCATTTAATTTTTCTGAATCTTAGTATTCTTACCAGTAAAATCAATGCATTGGAATAACTGATCTCTAAATTCCCTTAGAATTCCAAGACTATTGTTTTATTAACTTTCTACATTATTACATTCTTGAGAGATGTTCATTTATTCTCTGTATATTTCTAGTGGCAGAAACATTACTACTGATAAGGCAACTCTTCCAAAATGAGACTATTTTACTGGTTACAGATAATTTTCCTTCACCAAATCAATTTTTTTTCATTTTAAACTTCACCCATTTTTTCTCAGCTTTCTCCTTTGGAGTTACATGGAATAAATTTAATTTCTATCACATTTCATATATTCGAAAATGGGAACACAATTATCATATCTTTCCCTTCATTCTCCTTTTGTGTACATTTGCATTGTCTGTTCATAATATAGCATGATTTGCAACCCAGCTCACCTCCTTTGAAACCATTCTAGTTTTCCCTTTTACTTCTTCAAGTATGACACTGAATTAAATATGATAATTCAGAAGTGGTCTGAATAATGTTGTAAGCCTTCTCCCAAAGTTTTTTGGTGAGGAATCTCTCCTTATTGATGGAGATGAAGGCCCTCTCCTATGTGAGGGACAAGAGAGGGTTGCTGGGAAGTGAGAGAGATCCAACTTTCTCCAGTTTCTATTGGGATATTTCAAGTAAGAGTCTCCTCATAGTCCTCATTTGGCACTCAACAAGTTTTAATTATTTTTATACATTTATTAATTTTGGACTTTCCTGGCTTCTAAGAAAGTAGAACAAACCAACTCCACTTCAGAAGACTCTGGGAAAACTTGATAAGAGTTAGATGTTTTCAAGGTGGTTAGGTGGCGCAGTGGATAGAGCACCAGCCCTGGAGTCAGGAGTACCTGAGTTCAAACCCGACCTCAGACACTTAATAATTACCTAGCTGTGTGGCCTTGGGCAAGTCACTTAACCCCATTTGCCTTCCCCAAAAAAACTGTAAAAAATAAGAGTTAGATGTTTTCACCATATTCTTAAATCTATATTGCTACTCTAGAGACTTTGGGGTGTTTTATCCTTGGCTGAGATCTAGGACCCTCTCTCTTGTTTGAGCTAAGTTAGCTTGTTCCCAACGGGAGAGTTCCTCTATTTCATATTATCTGATATATTGTATATTCTCCTATACATACCTTATTTGATATCTGTTTTGGCACTCATTTGGATAAATGAGTTTTCTTGCTACTCGATGATATAGAGCTTGGATTCCTTCTTCTCCCCCCCCCCCCAAATGACAAACTGATTAAAATTAGATGGAACCCAATCATATCTCCAAGACTACTGATATTTAAGGGATACTTTTAGCCAGTAATTCCTCTCTCTGAAGAAAACAAATTGACAATCTCTGAACCAAACTTTTAGCTTCCCTTCCTGGCAAAAATAAAAATCTTCCTTGGAGAAGAGGGAGAGAAAAAGTTCTAATTAACCTCCATATGACATATATAAGAACAGCATCCTCAGCACATGTGAACCCTCACTACACGTGAAGGTCCTATTCCTCTGCTTTCATGATTATAACTTCATACTATGACAATTATCTCCAACTACCATTACAATTACTAGAATTGGATTAGCTTTTTGTCGTTTCCTAAATTTAACATCAACTCAGTTAACTTTTTCTGGTTCTCTTTCATATGGACTCATCTTCGATTCAATTCTCTTATTCAGTTTGAAATAAAAAAATACAAACCTAAATACAGGGATTTGTATTTTGAGCCACTAAATTTCTCCTTTTGCTTTATTATTCTCATCTGTCAATTTCTCCTTGAATTTTGCTTCTCCCGTGAAATTTATTAATTATTTCTTACCAACATTATGTCTGCTTTTTGTAGATTTTTCAAGGCAATGGGGTTAGGTGGCTTGCCCAAGGCCACACAGCTAGGTAATTATTAAGTGTCTGAGATTGGATTTGAACCCAGGTACTCCTGACTCCAAGGCCCATGCTTTATCCACTGCACCACCTAGCTGCCCCTCCAACATTATGTCTTACAGATTTGATAAACCTCTCATCACTCTTAAAAATCATAGAACATATGTTATGTGGGTGGGGTTTACACATGGGAATATGAGTATAAAAATGTAAAATGATATATTTTGATCTTGGACTCAGTACAAATATTAATAGGAAAAGAAATGAGGTCTCCTCATTCTTATTCCACTATTATTTCCACTATACCATTTCCTAGGAATTTTCTTTTAATGTAAACTTGATAGTACATTAATTAGAATACTAAGAATGCTAGAAAGGTTCATTGGTTCTATACAGACAGAAGCCTAAATAGCCTGTACCTTGTTGATCATGAAGACCAAATTATCCTCTTCAAGTGACCATACACAGAATGTGCCATTAAAGACCTGTATCTTCCTCTCTATGCATAACAGAGAACAAGAAAAGCAAAAGTACCTTTAATTATATTTAGGTAGCTCTGAAATTTTTCTTCCTCCTCATTTAACTTACATTTTCAAGGATGATTATAAAGAGAAAACACTGATGCATCAGTAAGATCCATTTGTGATGATGAAAAAAATTATGTTGGCACATTACCCGTAACTGTCAAAGATGAAACAGGCACATGGCTATATCATTGCATGAGCCCAAAGATGGATGCTGTAACCTTTAGGATGTGGTGTTTGCCAACTGGTCATCAGATGTTGGAGCATATTTAACCAATTATGAGTATATCCTCCCTCCCTCAGTGTCTAGATTCACTTTGTGTGTGTGTGTGTGTGTGTGTGTGTGTGTGTGTGTGTGTGTGATGGCACCATCATATTCTTAAGTTCTCTCTTATAGATAAAAAAAAAATCACCTGGTCCTCAGTCAAATGATAAGTTTTTTCTCACTCATATATAATTGTATATAATTGTTTAATCACAATATTCAAGTATTGGAAAGGACATTAGAAATCTTTCAGTTCAAATACAAATTTTAAAGATTAAAAAACCAAGGCCCAAAATGTCACACAGGTTGTGAGTAATAAACTCATGTTCTCTGAGTTCCAAATCCAGTGGTTATTTTTTACTGTATAAGACTTTTTAAAAGCTTATTTGCTATTAAAATGTTTCATGAGTCACATAAAATACTATAGAGGAGTAGAGTTGGTTAAAATAATTGGCATTGAGGTTTTCACAATGGGAAACAGTTGACCTTTGAGAAGTTTGCAAATGTTAAGGCTGAAGAATAAGCAGTAAGGTTTGAATAACATTTACACAGACATTCATTCAATAAGAACATTGATTAAGCACATTTTTTTCATATAAGGCCCTGTGCTAAGTCAGTGCTAGATGAAATAGAAAGACTGAATGGTGTCTGGCTCTAAGAAGTTTATATTTTAATGAAAGATATGGGATCTATCTACAAACAACCATAATACAAACTTAGAAGAGGAGTAAGTTTATATGAGAGCAAAAAAAAATCCTTAAAGAGTCCATTTATCCAGGGATGTCTCCAAGGATACCTAGATTCTTGTGGGGATAGAAAGATTTTTATGCTGTAGAGAGGAGTAGAAACATAATAGAAATATGTGTAGTGATAATGAGGGAGAAGGCATTACAAGAGGGTTGGTTAGACCCATATAGAAAGCAGAATTATATGACACTGATTGATTAAATTAATGATGAGTGACAACAAACACTAAAACATCCTATTGCATCTAGAAGTTCTAGATTATGTTATGCTCAGGAATTCCAGGTTTGGGAACATTACTCTGTTATGCTATTTTCTAACCAATTTAATCCACTGCATAAACTACATATAACTTAGTATGCTCAATGACCAGTTCCCTGTACAGTCTGTCTTTTTGTTTAATACTGTAAGATGCAAAACTTTTCAAAGAAAGGGAAGAAGACACCAGAGGTGCTGTGAAAGTTCATTTGATTTTTAACTTCTTCTGATCCATGGGCTTTACTAAAAAGAACGCTACTTTTAACCTTTACCCACATTCCCCTATAAAAAAAAGAAATTCAATACTGACAAGCAAGTATTTTCAGCAGGTTGTTTGGAAAACATTTAAGGTGATATGAAAGGATTAGAAAACTATCTAACTCATGAAATGAAATTTTAAAATAGCCTTTCTTTTGGTGAAATGAGAAGATATAGTGACTATAGAGAAATCTAAATTTTATGTCTAAACAATAAAAGTAAAAAAAGCAACAGCACATTGATCAGTTGTCAATTATGAACTCATTAAGATCTCTCAGTATATTCTGATATGTACAGAAGAGAGACTTTTTTCCTTTCTTCCCCTGTCCCACATTAGTTTCTCATTCCAATTTGGAATGTAAAATAAATTTCTGCTGGAAGCAACCTGAGCATTTATACAGGTTCTCTAGTTCTCCTTAATGCTCCTTAAGGCCCTTACAAGTCAGAGTGGAAACAGTATAAGGGGAATAGAATAATCTTCAGTCTTCTAGTCAGTGCTAGACTTCAAACTGGCATATTTCTCTTTCTCAGGGCATCTTTTTAAAAATGAATTTGTCAACCAGTCAGTCAATAGCTATTTATTAAGTGCCTGTTTTGTATCAGACTGGATACAAAAAGAGGCAAAAGGAGTTCTTGCCTTGAAGGGTTTGCAATTTAACAGTGGAGAAAATAATCAAAGAAATCTATGCAAAAAAGCAAAATGTAGGATAAAAAAGAAATAGTTAACAGAGGGTGTGGATTTGAATTAAGAAGTATTGAGAAAGGTAAAAGATGGAATTTTAGCTGGAAAGTGAAACTAGCTAAGAGGAGATGAGGAGGAAACACATTCCAGGCTTAGAGAATAGACAGAAAATGACTATAGTTGAGAGACTATCTTGTTTGTGGAACAGAAAGGAAGCCAGTATCACAAAACTGATGTTGGTGGGAAATAAGTTGTAAAAATATTGGAAATGGTGGTAGTGGGGTACTAGGACTTAATTTAAAATCAAAAGCATAGGACTTAGTATAAAATCAAAAGAATGTATATTTAGTACTAGAGGTCATAAGAAGTCACTAGAGTTTATTGAGTGTGACAGGGTGCTAAGCTTAGTTAGAACTCAACTTTACAAAAATTATCACTTTGGTGGTAAATGAAGGATGGATTTAAGTAGAAATATAGTTGAGGCAGACCCATCAGAAGGTTATGAAGTGATGAGGGTCTATATAGTTTTGGCCATATCAGGAAAAAAAGAGGGTATTTTTGAGAGCTGTTGCAAAGGACAAATAAACAGACTTATGCAAAAGTTTGAATATAGGAAGAATGGGATGGGAGAGATAGTAAAGAGTTGTAAATAATATCTAGGTTGTGAATCCAAAGGACTAGGAGAATGGTGTGCCCTGGACAGTATAGAGAAGTTAGGAGAGGAATTGGGGAAAAGATATCAAGGTAATTTTGAGAATGTCAAGCTTAAAATATCTGTTGGACAGTCAGTTCGAGATATCTGAAAGGCAGTTGGAGATGTGAGACTGGAGGTCAACAGAAAAGTTAGGTCAAGGTAGTTGGCAATCAAAATCATTGAGAGAAAGATGACAATTGAATTCTAATGAGATCAGAAAGTAAAATCATAAAGAGGGAGAAAAGAAGAAATCCCCCAACAGAACCCTGTGAACTATATATGATCATAGCATGTGACTTGGTTCAGAAGTCAACAAAGGAAACTGAGAAAGAAGTGTAAGAGAATCAGATAAGTGTGTGTCCTCAAAACAAGAGAGAAGAGAATATCAAGTAAAACAGTGTGATAAGCAGTGTCAAAGACTGAGAAGTTAAGAATGACTGAGAAGGAGTTGGAATTTTGCAATAAAGAGATCCTTTATAACTTTGGAATAAAAACAGGTTCAGTAGAATAATATTGTGAGAAATCAGATTGTGATGGATTAAGAAGAAAGTGAGAGGATTAAAAAATGAGATTCCTCGTTTAAGCATTTTTATCAAAGAGTTTAGGATGACAGATAGTGAGGATGAAAGGATCAAGTCAGGATGTTTTGAGATAAGGGAGAGGTATTTTTGCAGATTATAAGATATGAATTAAACAATGAGAGATTGAAAATTAGTGATAGAATGGTGATGATAGTTGGGGCAATTTTTTGGAGGAAAGAGTGAAATGGGATGATTTGTGCAGGTTTGACCTTTTTTGGGAGTAAGTCACTTCTTGATATGAAGCAGAAATAAAACAGATGATGGCCTGAGTGATATAAGAAGAGGAAGAATGGAGAAAAGTGCAGAATGAATGAATTTCAATTTCTTTTTATAAAATACAAGATAAGTTTTCCACCTTAGATAAAGGGGCCAGGAGGTAGAATAGGAGGTTTAAAACTGGAAACTCAGAAGAGCTGCTGTAGAGAATGGAATAGTAGGTTAAAAGGGGAACTGTTGGATTGTCTAAAAGCAGAGAAGACATTGTAGATGTTGTTTTACCTAAATTTGTATTCTGACAAAATCAGAATAGTTGTGTAATTTTCTCTACCTTTCAGGATCATAAGTGTAGGAATGAATACTGTGAATGACAAGAGTGATTGAACACTGAATTTTTACAGACCACAATCATTGATAGGCTATGTGGGAAGAAATAGAATAGAAGAGTAATAAATAATAACTAATTCAACAAGGGATCAAAAATGGGGGGGGGTGAGAGTAAGTATTGCACGAGTGAATAGTCCAGGGATTGGTGGTGACAGTGTGGATAAAGAGGAGGGAAAGAAGGAGGGGTAAAAAGAAACAAATGAAATACAGTCATAAGCAATTTCAGAATTCTTAAACAAAAGAGTGGTATGTTTGTGGGTAATGACAAGATCAATAGTTTTACCTATAGCTGAAGTTGCTGTTAAAATCCATGCTCTAGGATTTTGTACTTAATTGTTTTATATTGTTTCAATTGTGAAAATATCTTGTCTTAGATTTTCAATTGACTGATGGAGTAGAACAGATTTTTGCCATCTCTTTTTCATTCCTCTTTGATAACATGTTGCACTTGGAGTATAGAAGTACAGTAAACACTCTCTAAGTAACTATGGGATGATCCGCAAGTTTATACTGATGGTGACATATCAAACTGTAATTTATCTTATGTCTTCACTAGCATCTGTAGTACATATGTGTCAGAAGAATAACCATGATTTCCTTAACAGATTAACTATTTGAATGATATTCATCATTCATTATATGTTATAAGCAAAGGGTATATATTACACATTCCTCATCACTTAAGTAAAGGTCTTTAGAGGTTAGCCTTTAAAGACATTTTTTTTCCCAAAGAAAAGTCATTTAATGACCAAAATTATCTGAAGCTGAAAAATAGTCTTGCCTCAAGAACACACAGCAACTCCATGGTACCACTAAATCAAATATAAAGCCTACTTTTGGTATTTTGAAGATGTTTATAAACTAGTTCGTCATACTTTTCCAGTCTTCTCATATTTCACTCAACTCCACAAACTTTATAATCTAGAAATCCTGATTTTCTTCTTGTTAGACAATCCATCTCTTGACTAAGTTTTCACAAATTGTCCCCCATGTCAGAAATTCTCTATCTCCTCATTTATATCTCTTGACTTTCCTGACTTTCCTCAAATTTCAAATACAATCCTATCTTCTACAAAGAAACCTTTCACGGTTCCTTTCTTTTGGTAAAGCAATGGGGTTAAGTGACACAAAGATAGGTAATTATTATGTGTGTCTGAGACCAGATTTGAATTCAGGCCCTCCTGACTCCAGGGCCAGTGCTCTATTCACTGAGCCACCTATCTGCCCTCTCAGTTCCTTTTCATGCCTGTGACTTCTTTTTTGAGATTAACTTCCACCTATATCTTATATGTTCATAGTCATTCGCATATTTATCTCTACTATTAGAATGAGTTTCTTGAAGGAAAGGGTTGGTTTCATCTTTCTTTGGAATGCCCAGAAATTGCCAGAGTTTCTGCTACATTTTTGTTGAGCTATTGCTCAGTCATGTCCCAATTTTCATGACTCTATGAACCATACTTTTACAAGTGGTTTTCTTGGCAAAGAGTGGTTTGCTATTTTATTTTCTGGTGGATTAAGTCAAACACAGGGGACTAGTAATTTGTCCAAGGTCATATAACTAGTAATAGCTTAAGCCTGAATTTAAAGTCAGGTCTGCCTGAATCTTGTCCCAGCTCTCTATTCACTGAGTTTTGTAGCTGCCTCTTAGGCAAACAGATATAAAGCAACCAATCCAAGGTCATACAGATAATAAGAAAATATGTGAACTCAGGTTTTCCTAACTTCAGTATTCTATCCATTTAACCATCTGGTTGTTTCTATGCTTGACACATAGTTGGTACATACCAAAATTTTGTAGACAGTTTATTTTTGCTGCCATTACAAAGATGACAATGTGCCTTTACAATTTTAGCATGATTTTTAAAAATACCCCCTATAACTTAGCAATATTTTCACGCATCATTTAAAATTTTTGTAAATAATTTTCTTTAAATATTAGAAATCCTAATAGTCAAACCATACACATATGCATCAAATCAAATATAAATAGTCTTATAAATATTATCATATCTAAGAAAAATACTTTATTTTCAATCAATCATTATCACTTAAAGATTGCATTGAAAGATAGGATTTAAAAAGTCCTTTCCATTGGGAAAATTATTTTTTCTTCTGCTTTTTTATTAACATCCCATGTCATTGAAGTAAATTGAAAACTTTTTTTCCTGGTAAATATGGCTCCCTAATTTAACTTTGTGTTTCTATGGTTAAAATGCTTTTATTTTCTTTTGCTGAATTTTCTTCTAATTCTATGTTTTTAAAAATTGCTTTCTTGGACAATAATCAATATATGAAAGGATGTGGGAAATCTGGGACACTAAGGTATTGTTGGTGTAGTTGTGAACTCATCCATCCTTTAAAGAGAGTAATTTGGAATTACACCCAAAGGGCAACAAAAATGTGCATACCCTTTGATCCAGCAATATCACTACTCGGTGTATACCCAGAAGAGATTAAGAAAAAGGGTATAAACATGACTTGTACAAAAAATATTCATAGCAGCTCTGTTTGTGCTGGCAAAGATTTGGAAATTAATGGAATGTCCTTCAATTTGGGAATAGTTTAACAAACTGTAGTATATGTATGTCATGGAACACTATTGTTCTATTAGAAAGCATGAGGGATGGGAATTCAGGGAAGCCTGGAAGGATTGGCATGAACTGATGCTGAGTGAGATAAGCAGAACTAGAAGAACATCGAATACCATAACAGAAACATGGGGGTGATGATCAAACTTGATGGACTTGTTCATTCCATCAGTGCAACAATCAAAGACAATTTTGGGCTATGATGGAGAGTACTATCTATATCCAGATAAATAATTGTGGAGTTTGAACAAAGACCAAAGACTATTATTACCTTCAATGTAGAAAAAATGTTATCTTGATTAAGTAATTTTGCTATCTCTTTTACTTTATTTTTCTTCTTTAAAGATATGATTTCTTCCTCCTCACATTTAACTTAGATCAATGTATAACCATGAAAACAATGTAAAGGCTAACAGACTAGATGGCGCAGTGGATAGAGCACTGACCTTGGAGTCAGGAGTACCTGAGTTGAAATCCGGCCTCAGACACTTAATAATTACCAAGCCGTATGGTCTTGGGCAAACCACTTAACTCCATTGCCTTGAAAAATCTAAAAAAAAAAAAAGAAAAAGACTAACAGATTACCTTCTTTGGGGGGTGGGTGGGGGAAGGAAAGCAAGGATGGGGGGAAATTTGTAAAACTCAAAATAAATGAAATCTTTCTTTAAAATCTTTCTTTCTTAAAATTTTTATTTATACAATTGTTAAAGCAATTTTATGATTGTTTTAAAAATTTTGAGTTCCAAATTCTCTCTCTACTTCCTTCCCATCTCCCCTACCCCATTGAGAAAGTAATTTGATATAGATTTTATATATATACATATATATATATACGTATATATATATATGTGCATTCATGAAAAACATTTCATAATAATCATGTTATAAAATAAAACATAGAGCCCCACCCCCGGTCCCAGAAAATGAAAACTCAAGAAAAATATATATTATTTAAAAATATACTTCAATCTGTATTCTGAAAACTATCAGCTCTTTCTCTGTAGATAGCCAGCATTCATTCTTTATCATAAGTCCTTCAAAGTTTCCTTGGACCATTGCAGTGCCAAGAAAAGATGAATCATTCACAGCTTACCATCCAATAATATTGTTGTTTCTGTAGACATAGTTCATCTGACTTTGCATCAACTCATTTAATCTTTCCTATATATTTCTGAGAGAATCTTACTCATTTTTAGTAGAATAGCACTCATCATAACACACCACAATTTCCTCCAACTGATGGACATCCCCTCAATTTCCAATCCTTCCTGCTAGAAAAAGA
This sequence comes from Macrotis lagotis, assembly GCF_037893015.1. Taxonomy (NCBI): domain Eukaryota; kingdom Metazoa; phylum Chordata; class Mammalia; order Peramelemorphia; family Peramelidae; genus Macrotis; species Macrotis lagotis. The sequence goes on along the minus strand of NC_133666.1, from coordinate 200,108,261 downwards.
GCTGCCATCAATATCCAAATACATGTGCATCCTTCATCCTTTTCATCTTCTTTGGGATGCAAACCTAGTAGTGCCATTGCTAGGTCAAAGGGCATAGTTTTATAGCTCTTAATCATGTGTTCAAATTGCTCTACAGAATTGCTGAATCATTTCACAACAGTGAAATAATGTCCAGCTAACAGGGCATTAATGTCTCATTTTCCCTATAACCTCTCTAACAATTGTCATTTTCTTTTTCCTATCATATTAACCAATCTAATATATATAAATAGTACCTCAGAATTGTTTTTATTTGCATTTCTCCAATAAATAGTCAATTAGAATATTTTATATGACTGTAAATAATATTGGTAATCTCTTCTGAAAACTATTCATAGTGTTTGATCATCAATTATTTGGGGAATGACTCTTATTATAAATTTTACTAAGTTCTTGATGAGAAATGAGGTTGTTAAAAAAGAAAGTTACTTCATTTTTTCAGTTACTTTTGTTAACTTTACTTCTCTACTTCTTACTCTCTCCATTTATTCTATTGTTTCTCTCCCTTCAGCTGTTCTAACTCAAAAGTGTTTTGTTTCTGATTCTGATTCTGACTTCCTTTTCACATATCCTTCCTCCATTGTCTTTAGTGCCTAAATTCCTATAGGGTAAGACATATTTCTATATGCAACTGATTGTGTATATTATTCCTTCTTTGAGACAATTCTAAAGAGCATAAAGTTCATTCACTCACCCCTCACCTTGTCCCTCTTCCTTTTCACAATAAAAGCTTTTTCTTGCCTCTTTTAAATTACGCCATTGCTCCTATCCCTTTTTCTTTCTGCCACTAGATTCCTCTCTTGCCCCTTAATATTTTTAGAATTAATTTCTTCATATTTAGCTTATACCTGTTATCTCTCTGTATATATGCACATGTATGTATATGTGCACACACAAGCATACGCACATATGTTTACATGTATATACATGCTCACATATACATAAATACTTATTTACATAAGTATATTTATACATGTGTATGTATATATACATATACATGTGTGTGTGTGTGTGTGTGTGTGTGTGTGTGTGTGTGCATGTGTCTGTTTGTGTGTGGGTGTGAGTGTTTGTAGGTGTGTTCACTCCCTTTAACTAGCCAGTAATGAAAAAGTTCTTATGGATAACCAGTATCATCTTCCCACACAGGAATATAAACAGTTCAACATCATTAAGTCCATTATCATTTTCTTTTCAGTTTATCTTTTCATGTTTTTTTTAAAGTCTTAGATGTGAAGATAAATTTTCTGTTCAGTTCTGGCCTATTTAGTTTGTAAAGTTTCAGAGTCCCTTATTACACATTGAATATTCACCTTTGTACTGAAAAGAGAATGCTCAGTTTTGATGGTTTGTTGATTCTTGGTTGTAATTTAAGTTCTTTTACTTACTAGAATGTAATATTCCATTATCTATTATTTTTTAAAATTAATTTTTTCCAATTACATGCAAAGATATTTTCCACATATTTGTAAGGTTTTGAGTTTCATATTTTTCTTCATCCCTGACTTGCTTCCACCCACCCCCTGAGAGTCATCTAATATAGGTTCCCTATGTTAAAAATAATTTCTTATTATTCATGTTGTAAAAGAAGAATCAGAAAAAGGGGAAAATTTAAAACATAAAGCAAATTTTAAAAACTGAAAATAGTAAGCTTTGGTTTTCATTCAGACTCCATAGTTTTTTCTTCAGATATGAATGGTTATTTCCATAACAAGTCTTTTAGAATTGTCTTTGATTCTTATACTGCTGGGGTGAGCAAATCCATCATAATTGATCATCAGCAATGTTGCTGTTAATGTGGACAGTGTTCTTCTGGTCCTGTTCATTTCATTCATCATCAGGTCATTTAAGTCTTTACAGGCTTTTCTGAAATACTCCTTGTGATTTCTTAGAGAACAATAGTACTCCATCACATTCATATGCCACAATCTGTTCAGCCATTCCTCAATTGATGGACATCCCCTCAACTTTTGATTCTTTGTGACTACAGAAAGAACTACTATAAATATTTGTGCACATGTGGGTTTTTTACCCTTTCTTGTGATCTCTTTCAGATATAGACATAGTTGTATTGCACAGTTTTATTGTTCTTTGGGTAAAATAAAATCAGTCCACAAGTTTACCAACAATATATTAATGTTTTCCCACATCCCCTTCAAAATTGATTGCTTTCCTTTATTTTTGGCAATCTGTTAGGTGTAAGATGATACCTCAAAGTTATTTTAATTTGTATTTCTTTAATCAATAATTTTCTAGAGAATTTTTTTCATATAACTATGGCTAAATTTAATATCTTCATCTGAGAATCCAATTATCTTTTAAATGAAGAATTTGCTGAATCTTGTGTTTCACTGACTATAACTCCATGATATATTATTTTTTTTTCTTTCAAACTGACTGTAATATATATTCCTTGTCTTGGGAAACTGGAATATGACTATATTCCTTTAAGTTTTCATCTTATTATCTCTTTCAAGAGATGATCAATGGATTCTTTCTATTTGTATTTTACCTTCTGGTTCTAGAATACCAGAACAAATTTCCTTGATAATTTCTTGTAAGATGATGCTTATGCTTTTTTTAAAGAAATTATTTAAAATTTTTTATCATGGCTTTCCATGATTTCAATAATTTAAATATTATCTTTCTTGAATCTATTTCCCAAGTTATTCATTTTTCCAATGAATTATTTCATATTGTCTTCAATTTTTTCCATTCTTTTGGTTATATTTTATTCTTTCTTGATTTCTCATGAAGTTATTAGATTCCTTGCTCAATTCTAATTTTTAAAGAATTATTTTCTTCAGTGAGTTTTTGTACTTCCTTTCTCATTTGTCCAATTCAACTTTTTAATTTACTACTTTAATCTTCAGGGGATTTTTGCACCTCTTTTCCCATTTAACCAGCTCTATTTTTTTAAAGGATTCTTCTCCTCTAGATCTATGATTTTTAAAATATCATTTTTCTTCAGTATCCCCCCCCTTTTCCAAGATGCTGGGTCATTTTTCATGGTTTTCTTGCATCATTCTCATTTCTTTTCCCAATTTTTCCTCTACCTCATTTACATAATTTTCAAAATCCTTTTTAAGCACTTCAATTCATGTTTCTTAGAAAATTGTTATCTTCTTTTTAGTGTGTGTTCTGAACTTCCTTGTTGCCACAGTAACTTTGTATGGTCAGATTTTTTTTTTCTATTGCTTGCTCACTTTCCAAGTCTATGACTTGATTTTAAAGCTGGAAAAATAGGCCTTTGTTTCTAGTGTGGAGTATGCACTGTTCCAAGCTTCAGAGGTTTTGTACAACTTTTTTCAGAGATTCTACTAGGGACATGTATTTTTTAAATTGTTCCAAGGAGGTATGATTGATTTAAGGAGAGGTGTGCTTACTTCCTTCCTGGTTTTTACTCTGGTCTCTGAGCAACCACAAGCACTCTTTTCTATCTTGAAATTGTGAGAGCCGTCTCCTCTCAACTGTGACCCCAAGCTCTGATGCATTTTGTGCTTCTTGCTCTGGGACTGCCACCTATGACTGAAATCAGGACCTGCGTATTGGTAAAGTAATGGAGTCCTGTTTCAGTGCTATCAAAGAGATCCATGCTATCACCTTTTTGATGATTATTTGACCCTCTTTACTCTCTGTGAGTTGAAAATTGAGTGTTGACAATTTTGTGACTCCTAAGAGCTATTTCTGGTTTGCTAGGGCCAGTCCTCATTGGTTTGGCACGTGTTTCTTTCTCCCCCAGGTGCAACAAACCTTTCTTTACTAACCGTCTAAAATTTCTTTGACATCCATGGGCTGAGTAGTTTGGAACCCATCATGGTGGTGGATAATACTGATTCAGTCTCTAAGCCTTTGCCTGATATTCTGGGGTTGGTGCTAGACTGGAACGTTCTGTGCTGGTCTATGCTCTCTCACTCTTATCCTGGTGAAACAGACCTTTCCTGTTGACTTTCCAACTTGTCTTGGGTCAGAATTTTTTTTTAATTTTTTAAAATTTATATTCATTCCTATGCATATATATATATATATATGTATATATATATATATATACATATATATATATATATATGTATATGCCAGCTACAGTCAGGTTAGAATTGTACATACTTTTTTTTTTTTTAGTTTTTGCAAGGCAATGGGTTCAAGTGGCTTGGCCAAGGCCATACAGCTAGATAATTATTATTAAGTGTCTGAAGCTGGATTTGAACTCAGGTACTCCTGACTCCATGGCTGGTGCTCTATCCACTGGGCCACCTAGCTGCCTCATACATACATATTTTTGATAAATATATTTACAAATTAATCATTTTTAGGATGAGGAATTAGGATTACGGGAAAGAGATACATAAGAGATTATTTTTATAAAGTGTTCATCAGATTCTAAAGGGGCAGGATTTTTGTGTGTTGTTTTTCTTCCTCTGGAGGGGAATAATATAATTCATAGCCAGTTTAATACAGTTATTGCTGAAAGGAGCTGCTTCCATCAAGGCTGTTCATCTCACAATGTTGTTGTTGATGTGTACATTGTTCCCTTGGTTCTACTCCCTTCTCTCAGCATCAGATCCCATAGGTGATTCCATGATTCTCTAGAGTCCAACCATTTATGATTTCTTATAGAACAATAGTATTCCATACTATTCATGTACCATAACTTGCTTATCCATTCCCCAATTAATAGGCATCCCCTCAATTTCCAATTATTTGTCACCACAAAAAGAGCTGTTATGAATATTTTGGACCATGTAGGACTTTGCCCTTTTTTATAATTTCTTCCAGATATAGGCCTAGAATTGGAATTGTTGGGTCAAAAGATATGAACAGTTTTAAGAGGCATAGTTCCATAGTACTCTCCAGAAAGTTTGGTTTGTTCACAGCTCCACCAGCAATGCATCAGTGTCCCAATTCTCCCACAACCTCTCTATTATTGATCATTTTCCCTTTTTCCTCATCTTAGTCAATCTGATAGATATGAGATGATACCTGATTGTTGTTTTCATGGGGTTAGAAAATTATATCATTCCATTTTTCTTATGGGTTCTGTCACTCTGGAATTTATTTAGAATCATTATTTAAAAGCAAGTTGGGATATTAGGGAGAATTCGGGTAATACCCTGCCTTTACTCTCTGCTTCTTTATTTTTAAAATTTCAAATCTGTTATTACCTTTTTCAGAAGTCCTTCTACTTTGAAGAAGTTTCTATTAACTGATTATTGTATTGCTTTTTTTCTAATAATTTTGCTTTTAGAATTCTGATTTCTGAACAAAATCTATTTTAATAGCTTAATTAAAATTTGTATTTTTCTTTTAAATAAATAATTTATTTTTAAAAGTATAATCACTAGGAATCAATAGTCTTCTTTTCTATTGACTTATTTTTATTCTAGGTAAAAAAATTACACAAATTTTCCATTCTGTTATTATGAATTTCATTATAGGTTGATTTGTTTCAGTGCAAGTATTTCTATTCTGTGATTCTTGGTTTTCCCATGTTTAATCTTTTTCCTTTTTTTTTCCTTAGAAACTTTTTTATGATTTCTCCCCACAGTCTTTATTCTCCCCCCCCCAAACACACACACACTCATACACTCCACTGCTGCATTGTATACTTCTTTTCTCCTCAAAGTTCAGCATTCTTAGCCTCAGACCCCTCTCTTGAGCCTAAGAGGCCATCTGGGTTTATGACAAAATAAGTTGCAAGAAAAAAACTATCACAGTTAATTTTCTCTTTACCCTCTTCTAGGTCACAAAAATTCTTTTCCCTCTTAACTACCGCTCACTACTGTGCCTTCTGCACATTGTTCTTTCCTTCCCTATCAACATACTTATTTCCTTTTCATGTCTGGGTAAAATCAATTGTCTCTGCTTTTTAAGGAGTGTGAGCAGATTTAGTTTGAAATAGTACCATGGAGAAGGTAGGGCTGGAAGGAGATCTTATATTCAGAAATTGAAAAAATGAAGTCAGGTAGAATGCATTTCTATATCCATAACTGCAATTGCTAGAAGTAAGCAAAGTAAGATTCCATAGTTCTGAAATTCAGTTTCAAGTGAAGAATAATAAATATAAGTTAAAGCAATGTAAGACTACACACCATTCTAGGTTTTACACACGAAAACACACACTTACACACACACCCACACAGAAACACATGCATGCATATACTTGCACATGACAGGTTTCATTGTTTGGCAGAAAAATCCTTAATTTGGATTGGGGGAACTTGGGGAGTTAGTCAGGAGCCATCTGCATCTACTACTAGATGAGCATTGAAACAGCATTGTAGCCAAATGAATGGCCTGAAGGAAGCTTTGCTGACTAATTGCCATGTGTTGTGTTAGTTTTGTGGTCTATCGGAGCTTTTCCTGTAAGTAATTTCATAAGCTTTGATTGCCAGGAGGCTCCCTGGCACAATCAATGTTCCAAAATTTCAGATTCACAAATTAGTCACTCAGGGTGCAGAACTAATTTTGATGAGCATCTCAATAAATATTCCCTCTCAATTAGATATAAGTATCCTGAGTGTGGGAAGGAAGAACCACTGTACTTGTTAACATCCACTCTTGGGAAGAACTAAGTAGTCTTCTGAAATAATTCATACAACTCTTAATTTGGAGATTCAACAATCTGGAGGATTGAACATAAATGAAGAAGATAGTAATCAAAAATCTATACTATTATGGTCTTAATGAAGGCAGTGTGGTATAAAAGAAAAACAGGATTGAGAGTCTGGAGAACATTTTGGTTTCAGCTATGGGCCACTATCTAAATGACCTCTGTAGGTCTCAGTTTTTTTTTTTTTATTTTTAAAATGAAAGTATTATAATACAGTTTCCATAGTATCTCTTCAACATATGAAATTCTGTTGGACTAAGTGAATTTATTATATTCATGATTTGATATGATTAACAAATATCAGAAAGATAAACCCTGTGGAACTATTCACATTTAATCAGATGTGGTGTCTTGTTGAGTCCTAATTCATAACCTCATTTTTATTGGTCTTTTTTTATTCAAATGACCAGTATCACCTTAGTTCATATTCTTTTTTCCCTGGACTAATGTAAGTGCTTCTTAATTTATTTACCTATTTCAGCCAGTACTCTCATCAATATTTCAGCACACTTATCATCCTATATCCTATTTCTAATACCCTAAAACTCTAGACTGATCATATCACTTTCCTAATCAAATCATCTTTTTCTATCACATTATTTTAATATATTATTTTTCTCCTAATTTATTCTTTGGACAGGCTGCTCCCTATTTATGGAATATGCCCACTCTGCCCAGTAGTATCCTTAAATTATTTCATAACTTTGCTTAATTTCAACTTTTTAATAGGACTTTTAGTAAGCCTGCTTTGTAATTACATTTATATTTACTTTTCTTTATTCAAGTGATATCTTTAATAAGTTTTTCTAGGAGCCATAGTATATGCACATGTATATATTTATAGTAACATATAACAGTAATATATATGTATACATATATATGAAGATTTTATGTGTGTTATAAAAATGTTATATGTATAAATATTTATATACACATACAATATGTATATTTTATAATTTATTTTGTTATTGTTCAGTTGTTTCAGTTTTGTCTGATTTCCCATTAGCCTTATTTAAGTTTTCTTGGAAAAGATATTGAAGTAGTTTGTTATTTTCTTCTACAGTCAATTTTACAAATGAGAAAACTGAGGCAAACAGGGTTAATTGTCTTGTCCAGGATCACCTAGCTAGTAAGTCTCTGAGTCTAAATTTCAACTCAGAAAAATGAACCTTCCTGACTCCAACCTAGTATTCTATGCATTTTGACACTCAGATGCCCCATACACATACTAAAATACAATATTCATAATTATTCATGTCTAAAACATAGTGTTAGTACTCAATAAGTACTTATTGGATTAGTGAATTGATTAAATAATGAGATTAAGAATTTGTAAATGCCCATAAGCACATAGAGAAAAAATTCAAGGAAAACTGTCAAAAATCATCAATACTGTCACTTACTATCCACTTCTATTGATTTAGATGAAAACAAATATTACTAAGAAGAAATCTGAGGGGGAAAAATGAAGATTTTGCAGAATAATGTCAGGAAGAAATATAATATAATAGAATTTAATAATTAGACTACCACATTTATGGTACTTTTTGTAGTAACAAAAAATTTGAAACAAAATAATATGCATTGATCGAGAAATCATTACATTATTTATTGTGCCTTATTATAATGTAATATCACTGTGCTAAAAGAAATTGTGTGTTACAGAGAAACATGAAAACAAAAAGTTCAGGAAAATAATAGACAACATCATTACAACTATTAAAATGAAAATAAAAATGGTAGAACAAACTAAACAATGTTGAGTAATTATAATGACAAAATTTTCCTTCAAAAAAGACATATAAGAATGAAACTTTTGAATTTACTTCTTTGCAGAGGTAGGGAAACTGTGAGTTTGAGACATTATATATAATGTCAGATTTAAAAATTATTCTTTAGCAATCCTAAATTCTATTGCACTCCTTTTTTAAAAGTTCTTTGCTTTATGGTTTTCCTGGAGGAGCATTGTGGCAGGATACTTTATGTAATATTATTGACATAAAAACAAAAGATATCAATAAAAGTTATTTTAATAAAAGAAATCTATGATTATTTATATAGGAAATTGATGGGTGACTTAGAGAATATTTAGATGATCATTCAACTGACAAAAATATGTAGAACCTCTTGTACATTTCTTGCTAATTATTTTTATAAAACTGATTCAGTAAAGCAAAATACTACTTTGTAATTAAATTATTTTATTTTTAAAATTTAATTCTTTTTTTGTTCTGTTTTTGCAAGGCAATGGGGTTAAGTGACTTGCCCAAGGTCACACAGCTAGATAATTATTAAGTGTCTGAAGCTGGATTTGAAAACAGGTACTCTTGATTCCAGGGCCAGTACTCTATCCACTGCACCACCTAGCTGCCCTTTAAAATTTAATTCTTTTCAGTTATAAAAATCTCCCTTCTCTCACTTCTATCTTATTAATAAAAAGAAAAAAGGGCAAAAATGTCAATCTCAATATCCCAATTCTTCATTTCTTTGTCAAGAGGAGAGATGAAAACCTTTTTCTTTTTTGCATCCATGTATAAAAATTATATGAGATTACTTGAAAGAAAAACAGATATAAGTTTGCTTACTGATTCCCTCATTATAATTATCAGATGAGACATAAAACATGCATGGAAATTTATTTTTCTCAAAAGTATTTGCTCTTCTTATGATAGAGATCCAGCACAGAGTACATGTTAAAGAGAGGTCCATATGGATGATGCAGTCTTCCAGGCATTGCATGGAATCTGTGAGTGAAAGTTTGATGAGTACATTAAGCCTTGGAATATTGAAGTATCCTAGATAATATTCTTAACCATTCAAAGGAATTTGACTTAATTGTCCACTCAAAAACAAAGAAAACACAAGTAACAGCAACAACAATACAACTAGTATTCCTTTTAGTAAATAAAGCAACTCAACTTTTTTTAAATTGTATAACAAAATCAATATAGTTTCAAAGTTGTCTTGCTTGTGGTATCTTCTCCTGAAAGATCTTTGATTTTCCTTTGAATATATAAAAATATTTCATTGATACTCTTTTTTCTTTTTATCTTTTTTGAACATCATTATCAGTAGTTTTCTTCTTCCATAACTCCCGAATTTTCCACACCAAAAACCCTCCCTTATAGCAGTGATATATATATATATATATATATATATATATATATATATATATATATATATAGTCAGTCAAGCAAAATATATCCACTCACTGTCCATGCACAAAAAACAAAAAAAAAATCATTTCATTTTGAAAATCGAATGCTTCACCTCTCTATCAAGAGATGAGTGCCAAGTATGCCCCTGAAATCATGGTTGGTCATTGCATTGGTCACAAGCCCTGGGATTTATTTTCAGAGGTTTTTTTTCCCTTTGATTAAATTCCTCTCATGTTTCTTCATTAGTTTATATAGTCTTCTCAAATATCTCTGAATTCATTCTTTTCTATCATTCCCTGTGACATAATAATAACACCATTTTAGTAATATTGATGATTATGTTTTATAATTCTTCCACTATTCTCTCACTGATGGGCACTTTACTAGTTTTCAATTCTTTTTGATAAGAGCTGCTAGAATTTTTTTTCTATATGAAAGTGCTTTACTTGATTCTTTGTGGGATGCATAACAAATTTAGATGTGAGTGTATTAAAAAGTATGTAGGAGTATACTTTGGAGGTAAAATTTCAAACTATATTACAAAATGGCTAGACTCATTCAGAACTCTAGTGCATTAATGTACCTGTTTTTCTAAAGTGCTTTCAATGATGGGTTTAATAATGACTTCCTTCGAATTTTTAAAATTTGCTTCTGTATGTATTATTAGTAATTTGGGAAAAATAAATATGACTATTTATAGATTGGAGATCTTTTCATTTGTAAGTATCACGATCAGGAAAGGCAGCAAAGGTGGAGAGGGACAGTCTATGAATATACTTGAAGACATCTAGCACTTATAGATTTTAAAGTTTAACAATTGCTTTCTTAACAATAGAATTAGAAGATTTTTCTGTCTGTCTGTCTTTCTACCCCTCTATTCCATATAGCACACACACATCTTATGTGTTCTCAAAGTTGATAAGTTTTTACAAACTCTATACCAGGTCAAAGTCTATAATTAAATCTAGAATATTATCTCTTCATTTATTAATTGTCCTCATAATCACAGGATGACAGATGAAAAGAAATTAGGAAACCTGACTAGTTATTTCAATAAGTCTCATAGGTTCCTGCCATTTCTGTTTTTTTTAGGGTTTTTTTTGCAATGCAAATGGGGTTAAGTGGCTTGCTCAAGGCCACACAGCTAGGTAATTATTAAGTGTCTGAGACCAGATTTGAATCCAGATTTGAACTCCTGACTCCAAGGCCGGTGCTTTATCCACTGCGCCACCTAGCTGCCCTGGTTCCTGCCATTTCTTAAACATTCAATCAGAAATGAGATAACTAGTTATCATCATTTAGATCTTGATTAACATTTAGATCTTTGTGACAAGATAACAATGTATAAGGATGATACTTTTGTGATTAAATGTGTAACTTGATTGCCTGGTCACCAAAAGGTTTGTGAGTACTTGTCTGTCATGTTATGACTACTTCCTTTCTCCCTTCTCTTGGGGTCATTTCTATAATGGTGATTACCTATAGGTTTCTTGATAAATCTATAGAATAAAAAAAAAAATAACCTAACATTTAATTTTTTTTTTATTTTAGATCTAAATTAGGTAAGGTTTAAAGTGTTGTTTTCATTCTCATTGTTTTATAAATCTAAAACACAAAAATCAGAGAAGAAAAGTGATTTGTCCAAGGTCACACAGTGAATAGCAAAGAAAGGACTTAAAATCATATTTAATAGAATTGTCATATCCACACATAAATATAACTTTTGGGCAAAGATAAAAATGTTATATATATAAACATATATATATATGTGTATATATATATATATACATATATATATATATATATACATAAAATGTACACATATATATGTCTTTTCATTACCTGTTGGCTGCAGGCATTCAAGTTTCAAAAATAGCTATTATTTGCTATTCTTTTTATAAACTTCCACTTAGCAGTTACAAAAAAAGGAAGGAAATGACAAAATAGTTCATCTCTTGAGTTTCTTATCACTGGAAATATTCAAGCAGAAGTAGGATAACTCCTTGTGGAAGAAAATATAAGTAACACTCCTATAACACTATACTGTAATAGTTATTAGATTCTTTATAAAATTTCTTACATCTCTAATTCTCTAATTTTATGATAAAAATTTGGTATTGGAATAAAGATGATGTATATTTCTTTCTTCTTTGTAGAGTGATGAGGAAACTATAAGTATAAAATATTTTATTGTCACTGTTTATCAGTTTCTTTTGCTTACTAATTTTGGTTTTGGTTAATAATTGAAATGATTTCATGGTATATATGTGTCCAAAGATTCTGTTATCTCAAAGTGATTAAAAACATTTACAAATTTTAACCTGATTGTACCAAAAGATAAAAAAGATTATCCCGATTCTTTTTTTATTCTATTGATTTGAATCTGTATTTGGAAACTAAGGTCTACTTTTCTTAAATCGAGTCTCAAAATATAATAATGGCATTGTAAGTTTTATTTTTAAAAAGCTTGAAAAATGAAAATTCAGAGGTTCTGCTAAATTTTATAAGAAAGCAAAATAGTTTTTCCCATTTTTTATTTCAAAGGCTGCTCAATTTTATGCTACTAAAAATAAAATCAATTCAATTTTCTTTGACTCAAAAGTTACGGTGAAGATTAAGCAAATCATAACTGAGTAGAAGGCCATACAAGTCAAAGGAGATGCATTTTATCGTTTTTAATTTGCATTCCTTTTTTAATATTTTATTTGATTTTTCTAATTATGTTTCCTAGATTTCATTGGTTTAAAAATAAAATTACAGCATGTAGTAGGAAAATATAATTTTTCTCCAAACTTGCAAATAGATATTTTTATTTTTAAATATTTTATATTTTTATAAGGTAAATTTCATTTTATAAGCATTTGTTAATCTTACAGAGAATGTTAATATAGCAGAAAATCTTTTACTCTTTAAGTAAATGCATCATAACTTGATCAATTGAATAGGAAGGTATCATGTTGAAGGAGAAACATTAGAGAAATATTTGTCTTAACCTTTCCTGCAGTATTAAGTCACTATTAGATGTACTTACTTGATAATTTTTGTGAACCTCTAAGTCCCTCTCCATTGTTCAATTTAACCCTCTTCTCAAATGTAAATTCACTAAGATAATAGTAAGCAACTTCAGCCTTCCCTCTACCCCTCCTTCACTTTCCAGATTCTTAGCTTTCCAACTCTGACTACAGTCATATTCAGATGGGTCACTCTTTGATCCCCTCACCCTGTCTCTTCCTTGCATAGGAAGTGCACTAGACTCCCTATAAAAATTTGACCAATCCCCTCCTCACTTGGGTCTAAACTTGGTCACATCCATCTCTTGGCTGTCTTCTTTCCCTTTCATTTTTTCCCTTAAATATATTTGTCATTAGCTTTTGTGAACTTGTAGTAACCTGTAAACTGTTTGTGTAACCTTTGGATTAAAATTTAAGCCTTCCTTACCACTAGGGTCAGATGATAAGTGAGTTTTTCAATTAGAATGAACCAATCACCTATCATCATTTTAGTTTAAGTAATTTTCTGAAATTTGGAATGAAGCATACAAACTATAGTAGTAAGATTGTGCTTAAAGCAGCACAAAGCAGCAGGGCAGGAAACAGTTTTAGACTAACAATCATATCAGATATCTAAATTTCAGATGGTTATATGAAGTAAATAAAAAAGACAGATAATTATTATATTTAGAGGAGAAAGATTAAGTATATTTTGTAGCTATGACAAGGAGAGGTGAATTCTTATATAATTGAGATGTTTATTGAAGATGATATAGTTTTAATTGCATAAAATTAAAAAGTTTTGCAGAAATATGATAAATGCAACTAAATTTTAAAATGAAGTTATATGGAGGAAATCAGTAGAACTGACAAAGACATAGTGTAACTACTGGCTACTTGAGTTCAGATCTGCCTATGAGAAATTGTTATTCAGAAATAGGAAAGTAAGGGTGGAAATAAAATAAAAATTTATTAAAAGAAGTTACAACACATAGGAAGGAATGGGAATCCAACCTTGGGACTTGTGTCTTGCCTCTCATCCAGAGGGCAAAAGCTGAACTTCCCTTCCTCTTATCGGATCTGGAATTAGGTAGAAGGTGAAGCCTAAGGAGATCAGGATACAAATTTTACATTAAAGGGTGAATCAATCTCCATCCAATTTGAACAGATTACAAATTGTTTCTGTTACAATCATAATTCTCTCCTTCTAGTCAATTTACATCTCAAAGAGTAGGTGATAATCAATGTACATCTCCACTCAATTTCTATACTCAAATTCTCTTCATTTTCCCCCTGTGTCATTCCCCCCCTCAAAATTATTTGGGACCTAAATTCTTCTGGGCCTTTCAAAGTTCATTTGAAGATGAATGCATTAGAGCAAGGACTTCATTGAGGCATGGTCCAGGGAATGATCAACTGGAAAAACTCACTGGCATCCTGCAGATGCTGATCTTGGAACTATACAGCTAAGCAAAACAAAACTCAAGGAAAAAAAAAATTGAGCAAGCAAAAACCAGAGATATTGTAATAGAAAAGGCTATATAACAGAGGTCCAATAATTAGGAAAAAACTAGAAGGTCTATAAGGGATTTAGAATTATAAGCTAGTATCAAAATAAGAAAATGGGTTTCAATATAAAGCTGAATGTGTCCAAAAACTAATTTGCAACAAAATTTTCTATTTTCTTTTGGTCATGTTTAGAATTAACAAAAATTCCAGTTGAAGGATCTCTCTTTAAAGCAGCTAAAAATAAATACCAATAGGCATTATCCTAATCCACTGGCTCACTCTCATACTTAATTATGATGCACCTGGAATGGTCATGTCAATTTGCCATTACAGAGCAGAGAGGGACATGAGAACATGTTCCCTTATGAGGTCATACAGACAATCCTTTTCAATGAGCCAAGTGAGAGATTCTTTTAAGAGAATTCTACCCCAATTGGGGCTAGGGTCATTCTTTCAAAGGTCACTTAGTTCATCTGCAACTTTTAACATCAAGCCCCATAGAGCTAAATGGCTTCACTAACATATTGTCTTTCTATTTTAACATAACTGATGTTATACAGATCAATTATCAATACATTGTAATATAGCAATTACCTATAATCAGAGCTTCAGGTGTTTTGAGTACTAAGGAGTACCAAGAGTGTACCAGGCTGAAATTTAGGGCAAAAATTTTAATTCAACCGTTGCTCATGTACCTAAGGAGAGTACTGTAAATGAAATGCAATAAACAGATTGAGATGTAAAATGAAATAACCATAATTCATATTTTTTATGAAATCAAATTTTTGCAATGAACCCATTTAGTTATTAAGTATGTTTAAAATAGTTAAACATGTTAATACATGTTTAATACATAGTTAATAACTATGTTTAAAATAATTGAACATCTCCTTTTGGCTAGGAGGTTGCCCATCATTGCCATACTTCTCACATAACAATTGGCTTGAGTTTGCCACAGAGAAATCTCAAATCATCACCATTATTTTATTTTCCTCATGTTACATAGGTGCTTGTCCCTCGAAGCAAATAATCACAGTTTAGTCTCCATTTTCATATATTGCTAGAAACTTTTATGCATAAACTTTTAACTATTAGCCATCTTCAGAATACAAATTATTACTTTCAGAATTCTTAACAAAAACATTAGAGCATCTTAGGTAACCTTAAATTTCTAACATGTGCTATTGATTCCAATGCCATAAAACAATAGCAAAAACAACCAGGCATTCAAGTCAATTAACAATATGAGTTATTAGGTATGAATCCACAGATTTATTCCAGAAGGGGTCATAATTTGTAATATTTCCCTTACCTCCCCTTCAAAGCAATCACATGTTAGTTCTAGGCTTTAACATTACAGTATTCAAATAGCTTACATGTTCCCAAGAGAACCAAACACTGTTAATATAATGTCTTTGAAGCTACAAAAGATATCACATAAGTGATAAATACATACACATATATATTCCCTTCCATAAACATGTGATGATAGATGATAAGAGACAAAGATTGCAAACTTTCTTCCTTCACCAAGAAAAGACCTTGTAAGATTGCTCACAATGTATATCAATATAACATCAAAACAGATCAGATTACAAAATTTAGTACAATATTTCTCTTTCCCAAAAGAAATCAATAAATATATATTATATATGATTCACTATCTCCAAATTCCTTGACATACAATTTATCCCAATTATATTTTTTTCCTTCTTAATGATCACACACAAATTCTCAAGACTTGTTACATAACTTAAGTGACTAAATTACTCATTTAGCTCTCAAATAGTTTCCTTTTAAACACAATATGGTGACCTTTTCTATCAAAGACCTCCCCATCCTCTTTTCAAAGCCTCTTGAGGGCAGGGAGTCAACATTTTCTAAACCTTAGAATTTAAGTTGAATATAGCCTTCAATCAACATCAAGTTAACAAAAAGTACTCACAGCTGAAATCATTTCACAAACTGCCACTTACAAATTTTCAAATGGTATAAGGGGATAGGCTCATATTACAACTTCATTAATTCCTTAAAATTAGATCCTTTCAGGCAATTAATTTCAAATCCCAAGCTAAAAAGAGTAACATTTAACACAGGCAACTGTAACTATTTCAGATCAGAATTACACACACACAGACACAGGCACAAACACACAGAAATAACTCTTTCATATAAAGGTTTCAAATTTATGAAAGTGAGATTGTTGGATGTCCCTGCCAGTATCAAAGTCTCAAAAATATAGAAACATTTTCCCACCTCTCCAGGCCAGTAAAGAGATGTAAAAATGTCTCATTGATGTTTAAATATACATGTGCACACATGTAAATACATATATTTATATTATTTTTGATGTACCAATTAAGACCAGTCAAAAAATAATTTTTAGAACAATCAGAATTTCTTGAGGAACCTCATATATGCAGTAAGATTTTAAAGTAGCCAGCCAATAGTTAAAATTGAATGCATTTTTAAGTAATTTTATAAAGTTCAAATCCAGTTACTCTATTACAGAAATATTGGTTATTAACACAGGCTTAATCAAAAGATGAAATATGAATTTAATTGTCCCAGAAAACGTTATCTCCTCCCCTTATTTTTCCTTAATTTATTGACCATGAGGCTTCTCAATTAATTTGCCCATTTCCTCTTTCCCCTCCCAAGGCTGAGGCTTTTTCAGCCCAGTTAATGTCTTTAAGGAATTGGACTTGGAATTGAAAACATGGTTGCTGCCTATCCTTCCCTCCTCCCCAAACCAGGAAGAGGGCATAAGGGTCCCCTGTTTTCTCAAACAAGTTTTGGGAGGTCTCATCCTTCCTGCAGTGGAACATGCATTCCATCTGAGACATAGGTTTGAGTTTTGAAGTTCTAAAAAGGAATCTTTCCTTCTCTCCCCATTCCACTGAAGAGGGTGGGGACCACAGATAATTAGAGAGCATTTCAAAGAGAAAAAGAGAGAATTCCACTCAAAGATAATTTCCAGGAGCTCGGGTGTTTTGCTTTTGTTAAATCTATTTCCATCCAAGATGCTAGCACACAGTTGGAGGGGACTTTTTGGTACCACATTTTCCCCCATATTTTAATTCTCTGTCAATTTATAGGTAGGTAAACATATCAATTGTACATATGCCAAACCTCCTTCCTTAACAATCCCCACTCCACAGGGGGGTATAACCCAAACACACTTAGAACTGCTAACATCAGTCAGTCTGTACAACAAGTCATGTCCACAGAAGGGTGGCAGAAAGCAAAACAGGCATGCCCACAGCAGGGCTACTTTGAAACATCACATGGGGTCAGCTTAGCTGATGCCTCACAAAACTCAACCTTTTTTCCATTTTCTGGAAAAAGGGAAGCACAGAAGAAGGGATAGAAGTCCAATAATTTTCCTACTTTTCAAAAAAATCTAGGATCTTAAAAAAAGGTAGTTTACTTCTCACCTTTGGAGCTCAATCCAGTTTCCCAAATATAGGTGGATATTTCATTCTGGCGGACTTGCCATTTTTTAGCCTCTGGCTATTTGAGTTCAATTCTGTCTATGAGGAATCATTATTCAGACTCGGGAAAGTAAGGGTGAAAATAAGACAAAAATGTGCTGAAAGAAGTTACAACACATAGGAAAGGATGGGGGAGAGAGAGAGGATGGGAAGGAGAGAGAAGGGATAGAGAGAGAAAACTGGTGGCCCTGAGCAAAGTCCAACACAGGGTTTTATGTCTTGCCTCTCATCCAGAAGGCAAAAGCTGGACTTCCTTCCCCTTACTGGACCAGGAATTAGGTAGAAGGTGAAGCCTAAGGAGATCAGGATACAAATTTTACATTAAATAATGAATCAATGGTAATAGGGATCTCCACCCAATTTGAACAGATTGCAAATTGTTTCTGTTACAATCATAATTCTCTACCTCTAGTCAATTTACATCACAAGAGTAAGTGGTAGTAAATTTACATCTCCACTCACTTTCTATGTTCACACTTCTCTTCATCTTTCCTCTGCATCAATAGGATACAAAGGGAATGTTTATACCTAGATAATAAAAAAGAACAATTTCCCAAATAGATAGTCAAAGTCTATAAATAGACTTTATTTTATTTTATTTATTGATTTAGATTTTTTTCAAGGCAGTGGGGTTAAATGACTTTTCCAAGGTCACACAGCTAGATAATTATTAAGTTCTGAGGCCATATTTGAACTCAGGTACTCCTGACTCCAGGGCCGGTACTCTATTCACTGTTCCATCTAGCTGCTCCCTAAATAGACTTAAAAAAAAGATGATTAATAGCCATTTGAAAGAATAATTCAAATGATAGATAAGAGAAATGCAAATTAAGTTAACTCTAGGGTTTGGTTGCACAAGTTTTAGATTTGCAAAAATGACAAAAAATACAGTTCATCTCCTGGAATAAAAATGATAAATGTTGGAGAGGGTACACAATGGTAACCATACCAATGGATTATAGGTGAAGCTCTGAGTCAATATGATTTCTGGAAAGCAATTTGGGAAATGTGAATTGATTTTGAATGAAGTAAATAGCATCAGAACAATGTAAAGATACCAAAAATAATTAGAAGGTAAACAACACTAAAAGTTTTCCTTACTGATAAAATAAAAAGAAAATGATAAACCAATTTCAGAAGGCTAATGGTGAAACATCTTCCTCTTTTCAGTATTCATAAATGACCAATACTTAATTGCACTTATTATAACTAAATAATCTGAGAGGGGAGAGGTGTCATTGGGAAATGAAGAAGAATGCAAAGAAACTAGCATCAATCAAATATTTTTAAAATAGGAACAAAAATGAAGGAATAGCTTCTACAAGGTTTCAAGTTATATGCTCCTCTAAATATTTAATACAATCAAATTTCAGTGAGACAGTTTTCCCATGAATTCTGGCACATACAGGAAAAAAAAACAGTTCCTGACTCAAGATAAAGTAAACTCTTTTTCCCCAGTCAGGAGTGAATTTTTTTTTTCATCCTAGACTCTCTAGACAATTGCTTCAACTCTTCACTTGACTTGTGCTGACACAGCCTGTATAGTTTCAATGCTTCCTAATTTCCTGGCCAATTTAGCAGCCTGAAGGAAAAAATTCAGTCCAGATAGAATTGAAACTGTGCTTACAAGCCAGGAAGACTGATGAAATATGTTCTCCAGAAGCACCAGAAAAATCCAACTAGTGAAGATTGGGGATAAATCTGTACATACACTCAGGCAACCAGAAAGTAGTCTGTTTTTATACTTTATGTTAAAAAAGAGGTTTCAGAAATTTTAGCATTCTGTTCCAGGAGATTCACTGTATTATGAATTTGAATACCTATGTACTTGACCATTCCTTCTCAATCTTTCTTTAGAATACCTTTCAAACATTTATTCAGATCTGAATATATGTCAAGCACTATAGAGGTCTCTGGAAATGCAAAGACAAAATACAGCCTCACAATAGATAACTTTTTGTCCAGTCTTTGATGCCTCTCTAAACTCTCTTCCATCAATGAATCTAAAGGTATTATGTAAACATATTCATCTCCTGCTCAAGAAGTTTTGTTGTTGTTGTTGTTTTTATTGCTTTGAGTTTTGCAAGGCAATGAGGTTAAGTGAATTGTACAAGATCACACAGATAGGTAATTATTAAGTGTCTGAGGCCAGATTTGAACCTCAGTCCTTCTGACTGCAGGGCTGGTGTTCTATCCACTGCACCAACTAACTCCCTCTGCTTAAGAAGTTTTAATGGCTCTTTATTTCCTTAAGGGAAAAAAAATACAGGTTCTTCCACATGACATTTAAAATCCTGCATATGTTGACTCCAACTCATCTTTTTAGACTGGTTGCATATGTAGACTGGTTACATATGACTTCCCCCATACATTTCTTTTTCAGAAGAAACAAATGATTCACTTTACTCTTGCCTGAATAATATCTTTCATCTACTATCTTGATATCTTTTCATCAGTGTATCCTGTGACTTGAATAAAAAAAATCAAAACAAAACCAAACCAAAAATCCAACTCTTCATCTATGTTGTATAATATTTCTTTTTTATTTTTAATTTGCTTTTTTCTTCAATTTATTTATTTATTTATTCTTATTTTTGTGCAAATGATTTTTTAAACATTACTAAAATATTCTTGTTTAGGAATAAGCATAATACCCCCTCCCTCCCCAGAAAATAGACCCACATGAGTGATCAAGTAATGGAAAGAGAAAAAAATAATAATAATAATAATAATGTGTGGCCAGGTGGCACAGTGGATGGAGCACCAGCCCTGGAGCCAGGAGCACCCAAGCCCAAATCCAGTCCTAAACACCCAACAATCACTCAGCTGTGTGACCCTGGGCAAGCCACTCCAAACCCATTGCCCTACAAAAAAAGACCCAAAATAATATAAAATAATAATAATAATAATAATAATAATAATAATAATAATAATAATAATAATGGCAGCCAGGTGGCATAACAGACAAAGCACTGTCCCTGGAACCAGGAGCACCTAGGTCCAAATCTGGCCTCAGACACCCAACAATCACACAACTGTGTGGCCCCAGGCAAGATACCCAGCCCCATTTGCCCTGCAACCCCCCCCCTCAAAAAATAATAATAAAAGATGTGCTTCAGTCTGTCTTCTAACACCTCCAGGTCTGTCATGGGTGGATAACATTCTTTATAATAAGTCCATCACAAAAGCTACTTCCATATTTTCCCACCATTTCCATTGCTGATCGCAACTCCCTTCATTCATATTTCCCCACTACCATATACTATATGTTCTCTCTCCTTTCACTCTGTCTCTCTTCTTAAATGTATTGTAGGGTAGCTGAGTGATGCAGCAGACAGATTCCCAGTCCTGGGGCCAAGAGGCCCCGAGTCCACATACCACCCTTTAAACCCAGCATCCACCCAGCCCTATGGTCCCAGAAAGGCTATGCAATTCCAGCCCATTGCAAGAAATAAAAAAGAAAATGTGTTATATCTAACCATTCTGTCCCCACAGTCCATCCTCTCCTCCATCACTCACATCTCCCCCTTCCCCCAGCCCCTTCTCTCCTTCTTACTCTAGATGTCTATACCCTATTGAGTATATATGCTGTTTCCTCTCCTAGCCACCTCTGATGAGAGTGAAGATTCCCTCATCCCCCCTTGCCTTCCCACTTCCATATCATTGCAATAGCTCAATGGAATAAAGAAAAATCTTATTATATGAAATATTTTATCCTATTCTACTTCTCCTTTTTCTTCCTCCCATTACATTTTCCTCTTAACAATTGACTCCATTTTTACACTATATTCTATCTTCAAATTCAGCTCTCTCCCATGCTTCATCTATAAAAGTTCCTTCTATCTGTTCTATTAAATGAGAAGTTTCTTATGAAAATTATCAGTATCATTTTTTCTATGCAGGAATACAAGTAGTTCATCATCATTAAGTCCCTCATATTTCACCCTTCTCCACTCTCTATGCTTCACCTGAGTCCTGTCTTTGAAGATCAAACTTTCTGTTCAGCTCTGGCCATTCCAGCAGTAACATTTGAAATTCCCCTGGTTCATTGAAAGTCCATTTTTTCCCTGAAAGAGGATGTTCAGTTTTGCTGGGTAGTTGATTCTCAGTTGCATTCCAAGCTCTTTTGCCTTCCAGAATATTATATTCCAAGCCCTACAAGCTTTTAATATAGTTGGTGCTAAGTCCAGTGTGATCCTGACTGTAGCTCCATGATACTTGAATTGTGTCCTTCTGGCTGCTTGTAATATTTTTTCTTTGACTTTGGAGTTCTTGAACTTGGCTATAATATTCCTGTGGTTTTTTCTTTTTGGGGGGATCTCTTTCTCGAGAAGATCAGTGGATTCTCTCAATTTCTATTTTGCCTTCTGCTTCTAGGATATCAGGGAAATTTTCCTGTATTAATTCTTTGAAAATGATGTCAAGACTCTTTTCCTGACCATGACTTTCAGATATTCCAATAATTTTTAAATTATCTTTCCTGACTCTATTTTCCAATCAGTTGTTTTTTCAATGAGATGTTTCACATTTTCTTCTAATTTTTCATTCTTTTGGTTTTGAAGTATTGTGTCTTGATTTCTTGTAAAATAAACAACCTCCCTCAGTTCCATTCTATAACTGAAGGATTTGTTTTCCTCAGAAAGCTTTCTTGTCTCTTTTTCCATCAGGCCAATTCTGTTTTTTAAAGCATTCTTCTCCTCAATAACTTTTTGTCCTGTTTTATCCAATTGACCTATGCTGGTTTTTAAAATGTTATTTTCTTCAGCATTTTTTTTTGATCTCCTTAACTAAGCTGCTGACTTCTTTTTCATGTTTTTCCTGCAGCTCTCTCAATTCTTTTCCCAATTTTTTCCTCTATCTCCCTCACTTGATTTTTCAAAGTCTTTTTTGAGCTCTATCATAGCCTGAGCCAATTTCTGTTTTTCTTGGAGTCTTTAGATGCATGAGCTTGGACTTTCTCATCTTCAGATTGAGTATTTTGATCCTTCTTGGAATCATAGACAAAGTATTTCTCAAGTGTTTTCCTCTTTTTTCTCTGCTTACTCATTTCTCCATCCTGTGCCTGGTTTTGGGGTGCTTCCTGACCTTTTGAGTATTATTGGGACACCCCCCACACACAAGGATATTCATGTGAGATGCTCTGTCTTCCCTCCTGTTCTGTGAGTGACCAGAAATGCACCCCTCTGGGATGGGGCTGAGGTGGGGGTGGCCCTGCTGTTCTATGGAGACTGCAATCAGAATCTGAATGTGGTCAGAGCCCCAGAGTCCTGTTCCAGGGGTAAAGGACAGACCTAGGCAGTCTCTCTCCACTCCCCTACCTAGACTTAACACTCATGCCTGGGGGCTCCTGCTTACTGGCTCCACCTGCTTCTGGTTCCTGGATCTGGGATTCCTGGGCCACTCTGCTAGCTGATTGCCTGAGGACTGGGCTTCACACGCTTGCTCTGGCAGAAGTGCCCCCACTGATCTCCCGAGTTGTGCCTGATGCTTCCTGGGCTGTAGATCAGGAAACTGCCCCCACTGCAGTGAGCTGTGGCTCCCAGCACCTTGGGGTTGCTTCTGGGAAGCTGAAGTTCCTTCGCTCTGTGTGGCCACTCCTCTAACCGCATGGAGTGGAACCTTGGGCTGGAGAACTGCTTCACTGGATCCCTCTGTGGATTCGGTCTCTTGAAAATTCAGTGCTTATTTTATAAGTTTGGAAATATAAGAAAAAGAACACTTAAGAGATGATCCTCTCCTTCACCATTCTGGCCTTGTATAATATTTCTAACTTTCCTCAAAGCACAGCTCAGGTGTCAGTTCCTATTGGAGATCTTTCTTAATCTTTTCCTTCCCTGATATGTTAGGCCATTTCCCCACTATTGAAATTATTCCATATGTTTTATATTATCTTCTTTCTGTATATACTGTACTCCAATTGAAATGTTAGGGACCCAGATAGAGAGACAGAGATATAGTCAAGCAGATAAGTAAATAGATAGATAAAGAACAACAGAGGGAGGGAGAGAGAGAGAGAGAGAGAGAGAGAGAGAGAGCCTAGTTCATAATAGGCACTCAATAAATATTTATTGAATTAGATTGTCAATGTCAATGTCACATCTCCTAGTGCCACTGGCTACCCTAGGGCTATTTAATTTAGCACAAAGAGTCTCCCTTTCCCTCTTGAGAACAAATGTAGGTATCTTCTACCTGTTTCTGACTGTAAATGATTCATCACTAGATAAAATCCTCTTCTTTTTCTACTCAGTCAGAAACCACTTTTTTTGAGTCATACCAGAGTAAAAGAAGAGGCAGCTGATAGTTGGTGGGTCTCTTGGAGGTAGTTAATAAGAAAATAAGATGTAACACTGATTGTGTTAAGGGTATGGAAAAAGGGCCCTTATTTATTTTGTCATAATGGTGTGACTGGGGCTCTGGAGGAGGGGGATCTTTTCCTTCCAAGGAGTATGGCCTCAACTCTTCAGCTTTATGCCAGAGGACACTGGCTGATTGGTCTCTCTTTTTATGCTTCCTTTCCTTTAGAGTCAACCTTATAAGAGTGATGATAGTGACAGAAGTAGTGTCTCCAAGAGCAACTGAAGTGGTAGTTAAAGTTTCAGGATCAAACTTGTGACAAGAAAAGTGTAGATGTCAGACAAGGAATAGCCTAGAAAGATGTGTTAATAATATTTTACACAGTTGAGATGAAATGAAAAACAACTAATTGGCAGCTTTGCTAAGAATCGATACCCCAACAATACTTGAGTATTAGCTTTCCAACTGATTGCAGTAGTAATGATACTTTCCAAAATATATGATTCCTTATTATTTAGAATTTATTTTCTTTTCTCTGTGAAACAAACTACCTATTCCATATTGGATTTATGTTGTAAATTTATATTGTAATCCTTCATTTTCTTCCTTTAAGTGGGGAGATGAAAGTTTGACAATCCTAGAATAAAGCCATTCATAGAATTATCCCCAAAGTAGCCAAAGTAGTGGTGTAAAACCAATGAATGTGAGACTGGGGAGTCTAATTCAAATACTGAAGAAATAGATAATCTGAGAGTTAATGAATCTAAGTCAAACTTTGAAGAAAGGTAAATGAAGGAGACTGGGTCAGATTGTGTACCCCTTTGCACACTTTCTAAAATTGTTTAACTAGCTAAGTACTGCAGTAGAGAAGGGAAAAACTGAAAAGAAAGTGTTAAAACTTCTTTTAGCAGTTAGTGCTGCAGTACTACAACAACAAAGGAAAAATAAAACTAATAGTTTTAGCAGAGAAAAAAAAACAAATAAAAAGGGTTGATTCCTTCCAAAGTTCCTGATCAACTGGAAGATTCTATCAACCTGATAACACTACAGAGTTTCTTTCCATTCCTTAATATTG
Source organism: Macrotis lagotis (assembly GCF_037893015.1). Lineage (NCBI taxonomy): Eukaryota > Metazoa > Chordata > Mammalia > Peramelemorphia > Peramelidae > Macrotis > Macrotis lagotis. The sequence goes on along the minus strand of NC_133666.1, from coordinate 200,083,095 downwards.
TTTCAAAACAACTGAAAAATAGTTCCCAACAGGAATGTAAGCCTATACACTGGTGCTGTACTAATAGGACAGAGAAAATTTCTTACTGAGGATGAGATACTCCTTAGGGGCTATAAAAGCAATATGAATATAATTTCTCACTCAATAGAATTTCTACCATTCAGTAAAGGGACGAAGTTGTTAACCCTCTTTTCATAATTTCCTTGCATTACTCCTATCACTTTCCCCAATTTTTCTTTTTCTTCTCATATTTTATTTTGAAAAAGCAATTTTGAGATTTTTCAAGGATTTGGGGGGGGATTGTTTCCAATGAATATTTAAAAACTTTAGTTGGAGTTGTTTTGATGTTGTCTTCTGAGTTTTTGTCTTGATGACTCTAGCATCTTTTTTATGGTCAGATACCTTTGCTATTTGCTCACTTTCCAGTATTTATATCTTGACCTTTAATTTTATGTTAAAGTAAAAGTAGCTGTGCTACTGGTGTGGTACTTCAGGGTTTTGTTTGTTCATTTTATGCTAATGTTTTCGGAGCTATTTTGGGGAAACAAGTAAGTTTTTGATGTTTCCAAAGTGTTGTGATCCAACTGTGGATACTATTCTCCTGTCCTGTGAGCCAGTCCTTACCCAGAAAGAGCCTTTGGTCTCCAGCACTTGCAAGGTCTAATGCTCCTTTTTGGCATGAAACTGAAGCCAGAGTCCATGTTGTCTTGACATTCACCTTAGTATCACAGTCCTCTCCTGCTGATTTCCTAAATTGTTTGAGGCTGCAACATTTTCTCACCTCAACTTTTTATTAGCTCTGCCACTCCAGAATTAGATATAAGGAATTATTTTAAACATTGTTAAAGGTAATGTAGGAAAAGTTAAGCTGAATTTTTGCTTAACAACTTGGCTCCACTCTAAAATACATGCAATCTTAGAATAGGTTGGAGATCTCTTAGCCAGAAGTTAAATGAATAAAGACAATCATTATTTTGATACTGTGGAAAAGGAATGAAGAGTAAGGTTGGGAGGAATTTAGAAATATTTAGAAGAGGAGACTGTGAGACTAGTAGACAATCATTCCCTTGTTGGAAAATAAAGGAAAGAAAACCTAATGTGACTTCTTTTCTAGTAAGAAAGCATTCAGGAGGTCTGAGAGGACAGAAAGCAGTTTCTGTTTTTTTTTTCTTTATGCCAGCACTACATTGTCACAAAGATGAGAGTTTCTCAAACATTTCTTTTGACTTCTGAAAATATGAAAATGTCTAGGACAAAGAAGCAGAAAAATATGGAGAATATTTTGACATGATTGTGCATGTATTATCTTATGAGATTACTTGCTACTTTAGGGCAAAGAAAGGGAAGTGTGGGAAGGAGGAAACTACAAAAATTATTATTGAAAACTCTCTTTACACATAATTGGTAAAATTAATTAAATTAATCATTTAAAAAGGGAAAGAAAGAAGAAGCAGAAAGGTGGTGAATTAACACTGGAACTCAGTGAAGTTTAGATTGGTGAGTTCTAAAGTTGGGGAGCTTTTTCCATCCATTTTGGAAACATATAAACAGGTCTCACCTCTCTGGACATGTGTTCCCCATCCTGTACTCTGAGAAAATGAGACGAGTCAGTAAAGCTGTCACTGCTGCCATAGTCAATGAGGATGATGCTATGCTGAACAGAGAGAATTAAATTGAGAGGTAGAAGGTGATAGTTGATAAACTAATCTAAACATCCTTCAGAGAAAATTTCCTTTTCTCCAGCATTCAAATGATGGAACAAAGCAATTTTATCATTAATCAATTTCTCTGGGTTTGTTTCTTACTCTTATGAACAAGGTAGTAGGATAAGAAGCACTAGTCTTAGCACTTGTTTTATCTCTGATGAACTCCCTTTCTTTTTGTTCTCTGTTCATTACTTAGGGATAAGGATAAGGATAAGGGTAGAATTTGATTGTTCATTGGTATAGGAAATATATATATATATATATATATATATGTACATATATATATATATGTATGTATGTATATATTACAATGTGTAGTCTTAGATTGTTGACTAGAGCACTGACAGAGATGGTCTTAAATGCCCAGGGTCACAATAGCTAGTCTGTTTTAGAGGCAGGACTTTATTCTAATACTCCTGGCTTTGAGTCTAGTTCATCATCTTACTCCACAAGTTCTTATTCTTTCACTACTATTGTTCATTTCCTTAAACTAAACTAAAGGAAACCCTGTGGCTTCTAAGTAATGTGGTATAAATAATGTTGGTATAGATAGCAATGTGACTAAGATCTTTATATAAACGGAGAGATATACCCAAAGAAGCATGAGGTAAAAGAAGGTAGTAGAGATTGTGTTTCTCTTTGGAGGATTCCCAAATACATGGGTGGCAAATTTATATAGTACTTGTGACAGGTTATGTTGTGCAAGTAGCAGAGGTGCAAAACATATATATGAATATTCTAAAGTGAATTAGAAATCCCTACACATAGGAAAACGTTCTCAATGAATAACTGAGCCAAAGACCTGGAAAGATAGATTGATTGTGGAGCTTGGCATGGGTCCCCTTGGCATCTTTTACTAATATTTACAACGGAGATATTTTGTCTAACTCCAACTAACTTCTACTGCAGTGAAGTTCTATCCCAAAACTATTTTGACCTGGATGGTCACCTTTGTTTTCTCTAATATCTGGGGACCAGGCAAGAGTCAGGTCAAATATATGTAGTAAATTTTAGAATTCTAACTCTCTTTGTTTCATTACAAGTAGGGGAAAACCTCAGATGAAGTTACAACATTTCACTTTGTTTATTTTCATTTGTGTTCCTAGGTCCTAAAACAATGCTTTTCATGTAATACCTACACATAGTAGCTACCTGAAAAAATATTGTACAAATTGCCTTCAATTGACTGGTAATAAGGAGAGATAATATTTAGCTATAAAAAGCATATTAGTGTCATCTTGTCTAATTCCATTATAGAACTCAACTAATTAAAGCTCCCACACATCCTCCATAGGCTTCTGACTATTCTTAGAGCCAGGCATTACCAGAACAAAAAAAAATCCATCTACTTGTATTTAAGGGTATTGCTGTGGGAGTGCCCATCTAGACAAATTCAAGAAATGGCAAGCTTTGATTCTGACAAGTCACTAGGAGCAAAGAAGGGAGAAGAATAGAACATATGCAGGAGGAGTAGCATAGACTTTAAGACAGCACAGAACTGTTAGAATATAAGAAGTTTGGCTGAAAATTTTTATCTTTGAATACTTTTTATCATAAAAAGAACTCATAGACTAGGGAGATGGAGAGTGGTATAGTTTTAAATGAATATATTAAAATTTAAGAAGCATAAATAACAAGAAAATGGAGTAGAAATCAAAAAGAGCCAGTGTAGTTTCAAAAAAAAGTTATAATAAATTAATAAAAATTTTGGTTGAGTTAATAAATCAGGAGGATGTTGTAGATGAAGAAAAGTTGAATGGCCAGGTCCTAAGAGTAGTCATTAATGATCTATGACAACTTTGAAAAAGTACTCCAATGGAATAGCCAGGTATCTATGCAAAGGATCTCAGTTATTTTTGTTGTCTTCCTCCATCATCATCATCGTCTTTTAACTATGTTGTTCACTGTCATTGTCATTATTGTTGTTCATTTTATTTTATCAATGACTTGAATAAAGATTTAGATGATAGATTTATCAATTCTGTGGATGTCATATAATTGGGAAGAATGTCTAGTATTTTATATGACAGTATTAGGATACAAAAAGATCTTGACAAATTTCAATTTTGGACCAAATATAAGGATGAAGATTGGATCTATAATTTTATTGGTATCGGCAACCCTCAAGTGATGAAACTCTCTCCATTGATGCAGGTACATTTTTCCTCCGTGACTTATATTCTTAGAAAATTTTATAAAGCAACAAGAAGCTTGCCCAGGATTTCACATTCACTATGTAGCAGAATAGGGTTATGAATTAAACTCAATCTGGCTTCAGGGCCAGCTCACTAGCTATCTATATCACACTATTTAATATGGGAAAAAAATGTAAAGTCTAGAAGTGGTGTAAAAAAGTTCAGTTGTGAAAGTCTAGCATGGAAGAGGTAACAGTTCATTTAAAAAATATTTATTTATTTTTCATCCATATGTACATGCATATTTCCAAGTTACAATGTTTCCCTGCTACCTCCCTTCCCACCCCCACCCCCTCAGCAGGGAACAGTCAGGTTAGCATTTTATACACATATTTTGACAAACATGGATAGCAGTTCATATTAAAACAAAGATATTAGGTTCTGAAGGAAACAATAGTGCTAAAATATTATTGACTCTGAAATTAGAGAATCTGGGCTAAAATTCTATCCTATTAGCTTTGTGACCTTTAGATAAATCATTTAACCTTCCTATATCGCAATTATCTGTTAATTTATAAATGAAGGAGTTAGACTATATGGACTCTGAGGTTCTTTTCAGCTTGAAATTCATAACCTGCAATGTTTTGAAGAGAACTACATGCTCAATGAGAGTTAATAATGGAATATGCTAGCCAAAAAGCTAATCCAAACTTGTGTTTCATTATTGGGGTAAAATATCTAATAATATAGTTAGTGCTCCTTTTCTCCCTTTTCATACCATAATGAGTGTTCAGATCTGGGGACCAGAATTTAGGGAGAAAAATTTCTAAGCAATAGAGAATTGGGATCAGGGACATTACCACAGAATGGTGAAGGCCTCAAGATCAACTATAGTTGGGGCAGTTGAAGGAGTAAAGGCTATTTAACTTGGAATAGATTTACGAGGGAAGTGATACCTATAATCAAACATTTAAATGGACTTCATGTGAAATAGACATTAGATTTATTTTGTTTGGACCTAAAGATATAAATAAGACCATTAGCTGAAAATCATAGAAAGTAAGATTTAAAATTAAAGTCAGGGTGAAATTCCTATTGTAAAGAGCTATTCAAAGTTGAAGGTACTGTCACAGGGATTAAAGGTATTCCATTCATTCATTATTCGAGTATACTGGATAGCTACTCTGTTCCAGATTTATGGAAGAACAGAATCATAGAATAAATAGACATAAATGGGTTCTGATAGGCACTGGTAGAGGCTCCACTGTAGAGCTCAAATGTTCATTGTTAAATAATCTTATTATTATATGTGAACATATGGTAAATCATGTTTCAACAACATAAAATTGGCCACAGTTTTGGTTTTGTTTCTGACATAAACTCCTTCCACAAAGAGTCTAGTATCTGACTCACAGACTACCTCTCCTCCCTCCTTCATACCTTCATAAGAAAATTCAACAGACATACTGATATCCCCTCAATTATCCTGATCTGAAAATTCCTTAATTTCTTCATTTTTATTACAACATTCAACAAGTATTTTTAAGCAGTTCTATGTGACTGGGGGTGTTTTAATGATTAGAAATAAAAATACAAGCAAAAAAGAATAAACAGATCCTGACCTCAGGGAAACTATTCCAAAGAAGTACAACAATACATAAAAAGGGGAACAGGCAGAAGGATAGATGTAAAAGGAAGACATCTTGTCTAAGTCTGGAGAATGAAAGATGGCAGATCTGGGTTCCTTTCCCCAAATGGATATTCTGGGAAGAACTCTCCAGTGGAAGAAGGCACCTAAAGGAAAGGAACTATCTTTGCTTTGCATAAGAATGTTATTTTTTCTGAAAGATTGTTTGGATTATGTGTGTGTTTGTGTGTGTGTATGTGTCTAACATAATTGTCTTTGTTTTTGTTCCTTTAAATAAATAAAAATATCTTAATTAGATGGTGGTACCATTGACCATTAAGACAGTAGCAGAATCTGGTTATTGGCCTACAAGTTTCTATAGTTCCTCCATCCCTTCTTTTCTCCCCTTATCTCTTTTCTCTTCTTATCTGTTCTCTTCTTTCTCTTTTTCATTTTCTTTTCTTAGGGAACCTATTTCATATTAACTAATTCATTAGGCAGAGGGAACATATAAAGATTCTCAGACACTTGATATTTTCCTTTGAGAAAAGAGCTCCCAAGAAATCAAATAATAGGTAATATGAATAATAAAATTATTGGGTTATATAAATTCATGTAAGATAAAATATTTTGATGTTACTTCCTGTTATTGCTGCCCAAGTTCAAATCTGACCTCAGATACTTACTAACCATATATCCATGGGCAAGTCACTTAACCTTATTTCACTCACTTTTCTTATTTGAAAAGCAAATTTCAAGCCATGCCAATGTCTTTGCCAAGGAAAAAACAAATGGGGTCATGAAGAATCAAAAACCACTGTAAAATGACTGAACAACAAGAACAATAATAACAAATCCAGTCCAGATTCACTTGTTATACTTAGTACCCTATCTACTACTTTAGTCTACCATTGATGGGATTATAATAGCAACACCAAAAGCTTTGATCTAATCAAACATTTGATTAGTCTGGTAATTTAAACCTGTTTATTCTGTACCTAAACTGTTTCACTGATGCAGCACTCTTGTTTCTTAGCCTTGGGAATAGGAAAGTTCAGTTTATTTTCATGATTTCCACTTGGTTTTATTTGCAATAAGGTTTAAAATCTAATATAGAGGAGAATTTGTGAATCACTCTTTGACTCTTCTTGCAAGACACAAGAAGGTTCAATAGAATGATGGAATGTCTTCCTAATTCCAGTCCAGCACTCTGTCTGCTGTTCCCTCTCACTTCCCTGTGCCACCTAGGTCAGTTTAGAGGCATGAAAACTCTACATAACCTCAGTGGCTTCAGATAAGGCCAGAAGAGAATCCACCTTTAGCACCTACCAGTGTTTCTTGATTTTTTAGGTCATTCACAGACATTCAATTCATTCTATTGATCTTTCCTGTGCCCCCTGGGCAGGGTCAAGGAGTTTAATATAATATCCTCAATGCTAGATCTCAAACTATATTACAAAGGTGCAGTCACACAAAGAGTCTGATTCTGGCTAAGAAAATTGGGCATAATGTGTTTTGAAGTTTTCTTTAAAAATTATATAAATACCAAATGTTGGTTATGTACTATAAATATAAAGAGTGGACTGAGATAATTGACTTCCCAGATTGGGAGGAAAGGATGCACAAATCAACGTATTTTCATCATCCAAATCAATAATTTTATATCACTTCAAGGGTGGGTTTTAGAACACAGTGTTTCCTAGAAGCAAATTGCTTACTATATCCCCTTGCTGGTTAATCAATAATTGTTCTTCCTTATTTTCCTGTTGCCTTAAAGAATTATTGAATGAAAGCATTTCTTTCTGAAAATAGAATTGATTAAAATATTTTGTTTTTACTTGACCTGGATTTCTCTATCTATTCTTAACTTACAAGAGTCATTTCTTATAAAAATATTTTAAAGCAAAAGAGATAAAGAGAAAAAAAAATCACTAAAATCCATCAGAGCATTGAAAAAAATCTTATTTTACAGAGTGTCCCATACCCAAAGAATCTCACCTCTGCAAAGAAATAGGAATATATATTCTCGTATTTCTTCTTTGAAATCAAGCATTGTCTATATAAATTTAGAACATTCTTTTGTTTTTTGTTATATAGTTGTTCTTTCCATTTAAATTATAGTAGTGATTGAATATGTTTTAACCTGATTCTATTTATTCCTGTTTATACATAAAATTTTTTATATTCTATGCATTTATCATTTCTTTCAACCCAGTAATATTCCATTACATTAATGTACTATAATTAATTTAGTCAACCCTATTTAATGGACATTAATTTTGCTTTTAACATTTTACCATTACAAGTTCTGCTCTCTCTCTCTCTCTCTCTCTCTCTCTCTCTCTCTCTCCCCCACCCCTTTCATATCACACATACTTATCTTTTTATATATGCATTTCTAAATATATATGATAATGTTATAATGTTATGGATTTATACACATATAAATGAATAAATACATTACATATTATACACTAATATTATATAATATATTTATAAATATTATAATATAAATACGTTTTTATTATCCAGTTATTTTAGTCATGTCCTGTTATTTAAAATTCCACTTTAGGTTTTGTCATTTCCTCCTGCAGTTAATTTTACAGATGATGAAACTGAGATCACCAGAGTTAGTGACTTGCCCAGAGTCACACAACTAGTCTTTGTCTGAGCTCATATTAAAAAATAATAAATTATATATACCCATACATACATCTACAAATTACATTTTATATATTATAAGAGAAATTGTGTGTGTGTGTGTGTGTGTGTGTGTGTGTGTGAGAGAGAGAGAGAGAGAGAGAGAGAGAGAGAGAGAGAGAGAGAGAGACAGGGAAAGGGAAAGGGAAAGAGAAACAACAAAACCTCTACTGGTAGCAAAAAAATGAAAAGTCAAATTGATGCCCATAACACACACAATTACATAAAAGGTTTTCTGAAATAAACACACAAACATATACTTGGATTTTTGGTCTGGGAAATCACAGGTTTGATAGGTAGAGAGCAGGAAGTCAATTGACTTGCTTTTTCCAGAAGCAGTGGTAGTGTTAATTTGATTCCTTTGAGCTATCAGAGTACAAATTAGGAAATTTTCCTTTCTGGTGAGTAAGAGAGTGGCAACATATTTATTCTCTTTGCCTAGTGATTAGATAAGCAGAGCTAATTGGATCTTTCCCTTTTTCTCTTTGTATTTTTCTCCTATAGGATTGGTGATTAGAGTCTTCTTGGCTCCACTCTTCTCTTCTTCTTGCTGGCAGAAAGGAAAACAGATGTCATTTTCTTTTCTGATGAGCAATGATTGAACAAACAACAGTTTTTCTTTCATTTTTTCTCTTTCCTTGTTTCTGTTAGGAAATGAGAAGTAGAAGAGGTTTTTAGCAAGCTATACTGAACTGGGTCCTGGAGAGTTATTTTACTGCAATCTTCCTTTCAGGAATAATTGTTTAATGTTTTCTATTATTGTTCCATTTCCTATTTTCATTAGATTACAGTTGTTTTTAATAAATTTATAAGTTTGAACTATACAATAAAATTTCCTGATAAATCTATAAATCTATCTGACTGCATATCTTTGTATCTCTGATACTAATGGTTTTGATTTCTAATGGTTTTAATTTCTAAAAGTTTGAATGTATTCCATTAAATTCATCTAGTCAGGCAAATGACCATTGCCCTCAACAGAGTTGATGAGTTGCTTTTGCTACATATAACTGAACAAGCTATGTTTCTCAATACAACCTCTACAAGTCATCTAGGCACTTTCAGAATTCTGTCCCCAGTTGGCAGATAAGCAAGGCCATCACCCTTCTTTATGCACTTACTTTAAAAATCTGCCTAAATCACCTAATATTAATTATGATGAAGTAATAAAGGGTCTTATTGTATTTCTTTATCTTTTCATTTATTGAGTTCTTTCAAGTAGGAGCTATTATAGACCTTTCAGTACAACCTTTAATGATAATAGACAGGAGATGTCTAACTGTAAAGGATATAAAGATTAAAATATTTGTAAGGGTTGAATTAATTGTTCTTTCATTTAAAAAGAAATGTCTTGGATGAAAGAAGTGGGACTGAGTTGGGCTACCCTAGGGCAAGGAGCAAAACACTAGCCCTTGAAATGCCCTAGGCAAGTAGTGGGTCAGGGAGGGACTGGACCCCCCCACCCCAGTGAAGAAGGTTTGGCACCCTTCACCCTAAGAACAGAGAGCTCAACTATAAAGATGAGCAGGGGAACAAAAAGGCACTGGCCATGAAAGTTTGCTCTTCTGATGGGGACAATGGAGGCACCATCTTGGAAGAGGAAAGCAGTGATAGAATGCCTACATGTGAAGCCTCAAAGTGGCCTTTGAATTGATTTCAAATCCAAAAATCCCTCTTGGAAGGATGCAAAAAGGATTTTAAAAACCAAAGAAGAGAAAAAAGAGAGAAATAAGACTTGAACTGATGCAAAGTAAAATGAGCAGAATCAGAAGAATCCAGTATTTGGTGATATTTAAGGTGATCCACTGCGAATAGCCTAGCTATTCTCTTCAATACTTTGATCTAAGAAAATTCTGATGGACTTGTGATGAAAGGTGTTATCTACTTCCAGAGGAAAAAACTGATTGAGTCTGAACTTTATTTTTTTTTTCATTTTCTTGGAGTTTTTTGCCTGTGTTTACTTTCATAGCATAATGGAAATGTATTTTTCATGACTACACATGTATAATCTATGTCAAATTACTTCCTTTCTCTTTTTAAAAAAAAATATTTATTTAAGGCAATGGGATTAAGTGATTTGCCCAAAGTCACACAGCTAGGCAATTATTAAGTGTCTGAGTCTGGATTTGAACTCAGGCCTTCCTGACTCTAGGACCAGTGCTGCTTGCTTTCATAACAGGGGAAAAAGGGGTAGAGAAAATTTAGAACTCAAAATTTGAAAAAAAGTATTGTTAAAATTGTTTTCACATGTAATTTAGATAAAAAATCAAATTTTAAATAAGTTGCTTCTTCAACATATTTTTCTAATTTTTTTAATGTTTTAATTTAAATGGTTTGCTCAAGCCTGCAATTGATATTCAGATCTTCTTGTATAGATTAAAGCCATAGCTAATTGAAATCTTTCTTCATGTATTTATTTGGTGAATGAGTCCTGAAAAGAACTCTGCAAATATAAAGTATCAATGATACAATTACTTTATAATATTACACATGTACATTTTTTTAAAAAATCAAAGAAAATTTATTTGATTGTGTCCTCTGTTGTTGGGAACTGTTGTACATGGGAGCATTGTGAGTTATCTTCACCTGGTGTCCTTGAAAATCAGAATCTTATTTTACTAAGTGCCACAGGAATATGAGTGAATTAGAGGCTGGAAAGGTGTTTTGGTGAATAAATGGAGCACTTGGAGATCTTCATGGAGTACTTGTCTCCTTTGTTATCCTTGTCTCCTGCCCCTCCAACACTTGCATGGGGAAGATTAAGGGAGTCCAGAAATGGGACTCTACACTCTATTAATAGCTAGCCACTAGTTTTTGAATGTTAAAGTCAGTCTCTCTCATGTTTTCTTCCATATTTGATCATGTCTATGATATGCTATTTCCATTCTTTTATAACTTGTTTTTAGAAAAAGCTCAGAAAAGTACTAAAAAAATCTTTTAGATAAAGGAATACTATTTTCTTACTTTAAGCTGATTTTTTTTCAAACCTTAACAAACTAAAGAAATACTCTAATGTTTCTATCATCAAACTCAACCACCTTTTGTATTGCTTTAGTCCAATATTCTCACTACATTCAGGTTTTAGGATGAGGTTACATGTTACTCCTATTAATCACCAATTGGGGATTCTGGCAACATTAGAAATCTAGCTCAAGTTATCCCTTGAAACTTTAGCATGAGTATTAACTGCCCTCTGGGTTAATATAAGGGAAAGTTAAGAAAGTAATCAAGGAGGGCATATTACGCAAGAATAAATTCCCAGCTTTCAGAAATGAAATATAAAGATATATCAATCACACTTCACTCCCTGTCAAATACCAGTTTTGTGACAAGTACTGGACTAGGAGCCACAGATGCAAAGACAAAAGTGAAACAGTGATTGGCCTTAGGGAGATTTCCATTTAACTAGAAGGAGCAAGAATCTGGGGATGCACTAGCCAGGAAAGAAAATATTGGTCTTATTGGTTACAGTGTGAGTGAATCACAGGCTAGTACTTTTATCATGCTGTTCCTCATAGTGATAGCAATATGAATTTGATTGCCATTTACTTACCTGAAAAAGAGATGAAAAGAGTGTGTTTGTGGAGAGGGGAGCTGGGAGCAAGAAATGAAGGAGGGTCACTGGACATTACAGAAAGATAGTCATAAGAATATCTTCTTTTTGCTTAACTCTGCTTCCCTGAGGGATGATTGGATGACATTAAACACGGTCTGTGATGGAGTGAGATTGCACTTATTGGGAAGAAATGGGCAGCTGCAGGTAAAATATAAGATATACATGCTAGTTAGTCTCTTGTTCTGATGATTAACTAAATGAGAGGAATACCATAAGTAGATGCAATTTAACTTATTTTCTGAAAATAGAAAATATCTATAATAGTGGATTTTTATTAAGCAATAATACTTATGTGAACACCTGCTGAAAAACCATATGTAAATGCAAATTTACTATAGTAAGATTTTTACATTATGAGCAAATAAATCTCTCTTTTTAAATTTAGTTAGCTAAAAGTAGCCTAACTTTTGAAACAAGACTAGATTTGTTTGGCATTCTTCAGATATCTAACTTTGCCTATCAGCTCATCTTTTAGTTACTCAGATAATGATTTGAAAGTTTTAAAAATCCAAGTCAGCATTATATTTTGATTCTAATTCAAAACTGACTTTCAGGGATGGAGATTATCTTGCATATGAACTGAAAGAGCTTAATCTTTTAAAAAAAATCAGGGTTTTTTTTTTTTGACTTCTTGTACAAATAGAGCTTTGAAAATACAACTCTAATTCTCTAACTTATTCCCTCATTTTCATATGAGGGTCCAACCTTTTAGTACTTTTGGGTCACATAATCCAACAAACACTTGTTAAGGACCAATGTAATATTTATTTATAACTACAATGCAACCCATATTATTTTTTGAGTATTGTAATAATAAAAGGTAACAAAGTATAAGAAAATATGTGAGGAAAGTAGGGTGTTTGGCTTCCACAGAATGTAAGAGGAGACTGTTAGTTTAAAAAAAATACACACCTTACAAAGTCAGGGGTCTGCCTGTGGCTATTGTGTCTACCTGCAAGTATATGGAAAATAAAACAAAAGAGGAGACAAAGGTATTGACCCCAACCAATCACAGAGCTAGGAGAGGTCTCTCAACCTGGTAAGATCTGAGATTAGATCAGGTCTGCTCCAAATAGTCCTGAGTTGAGCTAGAGTTCCTGACCTTTGTAAGTGCATTTGCTTCATACATTTTACTATAGTTTTCCCTTAATCATTTCAATTAGATTGTAACTCTGATGATTCAGACCAATAGCAGCTTGTAGGGGAGGAGAGAGTCTTTCAAACTGTATATGACACTGGACATTGCCACAATTTCAAGCTTTTTCCCACTAGGGGAGATAGCCTTTTTCTGCAGAACAGTTAATTAATAAAAATCTATTTAATAACTTCAGACTAAATGTTTATAATAATGATCCATTAATACAAATGTAATATAGTAAATAATAAAAAATAATAGCATAATAGTAAAATATTTTCTTTTAAAAAATGAGGATATGTCATTTTTAATGTGAACACTGAATCTGCTTTTTCAATACCATTGCATCTATATCTCATTTGATAGAGGTTGTAGCAATGCAAAGAATATTTTCAAGATTCTCATCTGAAATTTTTGTTCCATTATTACTACTCACAAATATATGTATTCCTCAAAAGAGGTGTCAAGGACAGGGCATATTTGTGAAATGTTGAATATTTTTCTATAGGCAGGTACAAATTTTAAGATTCAAATAAAGATGCTTGAATAAATATTTCTTTAAGTTTTATGTGTGATTGCAACTCTATACATTCTGTTTGCATGTTGGCAGGCAATGTATTTATATCAACTAAGAATGGCATGGTAAACACACTGAAATGCATTTGGTGTTTTCTAACTTTGAAATCTATTCTCAAAGTCCTATGACAAAAATAGCAATTAATGCTGCATACAAAAAGTTGTTTGGTGCAATTATGATGAATCATATAACATTTTAAAATAATGATCCTAATTTCTATATGCATATTTTTAATTTTTTGCTTTTGCAAGGCAATGATATTAAATGACTTATATAACGTCACACAGCTAGGTAATTATTAAGTGTCTGAGGCTGGATTTGAGCTCAGGTCTTCTTGACTCTGGGGCCAATGTTCTCTCCATTGTGCCACCTAGCCATCCCTGCATATCTTTTTTAAAACAAAATAAAACAAAGCAAAACTCTAGTGGTCTGTGAAATAGCACAATGTCAGTTATGTAAAAAAGTCAAATTGTGTCAGTAAAGAGTTAAGCTGGTCCCTGATGTTGCAACAGTGGTATGTGCCCTCACCTATTCCTTCACTTATTAGTTACATGGTGTAGGCCACAAGAAAGAACTTTAAGGACCATGTGAACACACTTACATTAGAGGATTGTAGCTAATCTGTCCTTTATTTTCTTTAAAGAGTAGTTATGACTAAAGCAAGCTTGTGCTTTCATTTCTACCTTTTCTGGTCATGACCATTTTTAGGACTATATGGTTCAGAGATAGGTGTCTAAAGATCCCTCTTTAGTGAATAAGATGTAGTAAGGAAGCCAATGACTGTCTTTTTAAATTAATTTTTATTAAAGATATTATTTGAGTTTTACAATTTCCCCCCCATCTTACTTCCCTCCCCCACCCCCCCCCCACCCCCACGGAAAGCAATCTGTCAGTCTTTACTTTGTTTCCATGTTGTACCTTGCTCCAAATTGGGTGTTATGAGAGAGAAATCATATCCTTAGAGAAGAGACAAGAATTCTAAGAGGTAACAAGATCAGACAATAAGATAGCTGGGTTTTTTTCCTAAATTAAAGGGAATAGTCCTTGAACTTTGTTCAAACACTACAGCTCCTTAACTGGATATAGATGGCACTCCCCTTTGCAGACAGCCTAAAATTTGCTCCTGATTGTTGCACTGATGGAATGAGCAAGTCCTTCAAGGTTGATCATCACTCCCAAGTTGCTGTTAGGGTATACAGTGTTTTTCTGGTTCTGCTCATCTTACTCAGCATCAGTTCATGCAAATCCCTCCAGGCTTCCTTGAAATCCTGTCCATCCTGGTTTCTAATAGAACAATAGCATTCCATGACATACATATACCACAGTTTGCTAAGCCATTCCCGAATTGAAGGACATTTACTTGATTTCAAATTCTTTGCCACCACAAACAGGGCTACTATAAATATTTTTGTACAGGTAATGTTTTTACCCTTTTTCTTCATCTCTTCAGGATATAGACCCAGTAGTGGTATTGCTGGGTGAAAGGGTATGCACATTTTTGTTGCCATTTGGGCATAGTTCCAAATAGCTCTCCAGAAGGGTTGGATGAGTTCAAAGATCCACCAACAGTGTAATAGTGTCCCAGATTTCCCACAACCCTTCCAACAATGATCATAATCCTTTCTGGTCATATTGGCCAATCTGAGAGGTGTGAGGTGGTAACTCAGAAAAGCTTTAATTTGCATTTTTTCTAATAATTAATGATTTAGAGCATTTTTTTCATATGGCTATGAATTGCTTTGGTCTTCTCATCTGTAAATTGCCTTTGCATATCCTTTGACCATTTGTCAATTGGGGAATGGCTTTTTGTTTTAAAAATATGACTCAGTTCTCTATATATTTTAGAAATGAGTCCTTAGTCAGAATCATTAGTTGTAAAGATTGTTTCCCAATTTACTACATTTCTTTTGATCTTAGTTACAGTGGTTTTATCTGTGCAAAAGCTTTTTAATTTAATGTAATCAAAATCATCTAATTGTTTTTTGTTGATGTTCTCCAACTTTTTCTTAGTCATAAACTGCTCCATTTCCATAGATCTGACAGGTAAACTAGTCCTTGATTTTTTTTTTTTTAGATTTTTCAAGGCAATGGGGTTAAGTGGCTTGCCCAAAGCCACACAGCTAGGTAATTATTAAACGTCTGAGGTTGGATTTGAACCCAGGTACTCCTGACTCCAAGGCCCATGCTTTATCCCCTGCTCCACCTAGTTGCCCCCATCCTTGATCTTCTAATTTGCTTATAGTATTGTTTTTTTATGTCTAAGTCCTATGACCATTTGAATCTTATCTTGGCAAAGGGTGTGAGGTGTTGGTCTAATATAAGTTTCTTCCACACTAACTTCCAATTATCCTAGCAGTTTTTACCAAAGAGGGAGTTTTTATCTGAATGGCTGGACTCTTTGGGTTTATTGAACAGCAGATTACTATAATCATCTCCTGCTTTTACACCTAGTCTATTGCACTGGTCTACTACTCTATTTCTTAGCCAATACCAAACAGTTTTGATGACTGATGCTTTATAATATAATTTTACATAAGGTAGGGCTAAGCCACCTTGTTTTGCACTTTTTTTCATTAAGGTCCTGGTAATTCTTGACTTTTTATTTCTCCATATGAATTTACTTACAATTTTTTCTAACCCATTAATGTAATTTTTTTGGAATTTTCATTGGTAGGGCACTAAACAGAGTTTAGTTTTGGTAGGATTGTCATTTTTATTATATTAGATCTGCCTATCCATGAGTAGTTGAGATTTGCCCAGTTATTTAAATCTGATTTAATTTGTGTGAGAAGTGTTTTATAATTGTTTTCAAAAAGATTCTGAGTCTGTCTTGGCAAATAGACTCCAAAGTATTTTATATTGTCTGAGTTTACTTTGAATGGGATTTCTTTTTCTTGCTCATCCTGCTGTATCTTGCTAGACATATATAGAAAAGTTTAGGATTTATGAGGGTTTATTTTACAACCTGCAACTTTGCTAAAATTGCTAATTGTTTCCAGTAGTTTTTTTGATGATTTCTTGGGATTCTCTAGGTAGACCATCATGTCATCTGCGAAGAGTGAGAGTTTTGTCTCTTCCTTCCCAATTCTCATTCCTTCAATTACTTTTTCTTCTCTTATTGCTGAGGCTAAAATTTCTGATACAATATTGAATAGTAGTGGTGATAATGGGCACCCTTGTTTCACCCCTGATCTTACTGGGAATGCCTCTAGCCTCTCCCCATTGAATATAATGCTTGTTGATGGTTTCAGATAGATACTGCTAATTATTTTAAGGTACAGTCCATTTATTCCTTCATGCTCTAGTGTTTTTAATAGGAATGGATGCTATATTTTGTCAAAAGCTTTTTCAGAATCTATTGATATGATCATATAATTTCTGATAGATTTGTTGTTGATATAATTGAGTATACAACAGTTTTGCTAATATTGAACCAACCCTGGATTCCTGTAATAAATCCTACTTGATCATAATGTATTATCCTGGTGATAACTTGTTGTAATGGTTTTGCTAAGATTTTATTTAAGATTTTTGCATCTATATGCATCAGGGAAATAGGTCTATAATTTTCCTTCCCTGTTTTAACTCTTTCTGGTTTAGGTAACAGCACCATATTGGTCTCATAGAAAGAGTTAGGCAGAGTCCCATCTTTCCCTATTTTTCCAAAGAGTTTTATATAGAATTGGAACCAATTGCTCCTTAAATGTTTGGTAGAATTCACTTGTGAATCCATCAGGCCCTGGAGTTTTTTTTTTAGGAAGTTCAATGATGGCTTGTTGAATTTCTTTTTCTGAGATAGAGTTGTTTAGGTATTTAATCTCTTCTTCATTTAACCTGGGCAACTTATAGTTTTGTAAATATTCATCCATTTCACTTAGATTATCAAATTTATTGGCATAGAGTTAGGCAAAATAATTTCAAATTATTACTTTAATTACCTCCTCTTTGGTGGTGAGTTCACTTTTTTCATTTATGATACTAGGAATTTGGTTTTCTTCTTTCTTTTTTTTAAATCAAATTGACCAGAGGTTTATCAATTTTATTGTTTTTTTTTCATAAGACCAAATTTTGGTTTTATTTATTAATTCAATAGTTTTTTGCTTTTGCTTTTATTAATTTCTCCTTTAATTTTTAGAATTTCTAATTTGGTATTTAATTGGGGAATTCTGATTTGTTCTTTCTCTAATGTTTTTAGTTGCATGTTTAGTTCATTGATTTCCTCTTTCTCCAATTTATTCATGTAAGCATTTAGTGCTATAATATATCCCCTTAGAGTCACTTTGAATGAACCCCATAGGTTTTGGTATGTTGTTTCATTATTATCATTATCTAGGATAAAATGGTTAAATCTTTCTATAATTTTTTTTTGGTCCACTCATTTTTTTAAAATGAGGTTATTCTGTTTCCAATTTGTTCTGGGTCTATATCTCCTTGGCCCAGTATTGCATATGACTTTTATTGCATTGTGATCTGAGAAAGATGTATTCACTATTTCTGCCTTTCTGCAGTTGATCATTAGGTTTTTATGTCCTAGTACATGGTCAATTTTTGTATAAGTTCCATGTACTGCAGGGAAAAAGGCATATTCCTTTCTATCCCCTTTCAGTTTCCTCAATAAGTCTACCATATCTAATTTTTCTAGCAATCTATTTACCTCCTTAACTTCTTTCTTGTTTATTTTATGATATGATTTATCTAGATGAGAGAGTGGGAGCTTGAGATCTCCCACTAGTAGAGTTTTGCTGTCTATGTCTTCTTGTAGTTCTTTCAGCTTCTCCTCTAATAATTTGGGTGCTGTTCTCACTGGGTGCATATATATTCAATATTGTAATGACTTTATTTTCTATGGTACCTTTTAGGAGAATAAAGTTTCCTTCCTTATGTCTTTTAACGCTATCTAATTTTGCTGCTGCTTTGTCTGAGATAAGGATTGCTATCCCTGCTTTTTTTACTTCAGCTGAAGCAAAATATATTTTGCTCCAACCTTTTACCTTTACTCTGTATGCATCACTCTGTTTCAAATGAGTTTCTTGTAAGCAGCATATTGTAGGATTCTGTTTTTTAATCCACTATGCTATTTGCTTAGGTTTTAAGGGCGAGTTCATTCCATTCACATTCAAAGTTATGGTTACTAATTCTTTATTGCTCTCCATGCTATCATCTCTCTGTTTGTATTTTTCCCACTTTCCCCAAACTTTATCCATATTCTCCAGTATTTTGTTTCTGAATACCACCCCCTTCATTGTGTTTGCCCTCCTATATCACCCCCTCCCCTTTCTTTCCCCTTTCCGTTTTTCCCTGTTCCCTTCTCTTGCTTTTGTTATTTCCCCTTTTTTCCTCCACTCCCTTTCTCTTTCAACATCTCCCACTCCCCTTTTCCCCTTTTAGTACTTGTTAGATGTTAGATGTTTTATAAGTTAACTGAGTATGTGTAGGTTTACTTTAAGCCAAGTCTGATGAGAAGAAGATTCAGGTGTTTCTCATCTGCTCCCTTCTTCCCCTATATTACCACAGGTTTTTTTGTTCCTCTTAGTGTAATGAGATTTACTCCATTCAATCTCCTCCCTCCTCCTGTCTCTTTCCTGTCCCCCTTTTTAAGGAGGTAATGTTTTTTTAGATCATTCTATCTAAGTCATAGAAAATTCTGAGTGTCTGTCCCTTCTAGTTCAGTATATTCTATCGAATAGAATGAAAATTCTTGAGAGTTATTAGAGTCTTTCTCCCAAGTGGGGTATTTCTGGCTAGGTATATTCTCTCTGTTAGAGTTACAATTCTCAAGATTTATAGGAACCTTTTTTCTCCATGCTGGTATATAGCCAGTTTCAACTTACTGGATAGCATTTTTTTTTTCCTTTTACCACCACCTTTTTTTTTTTACCTTTTCATGTGTCTCTTGAACCTCCTGTTTAATGTCTAAATTTTCTGTTTAGCTCTGGTCTTTCCATCAGAAATTTTTGGAATTCTTCCATTTCGTTAAATGTGCATCTTTTTTCCTGGAAGAGAAGGCTCAGCTTTTCGGGAAAGCAGATTCTTGGCTGGATTCCAAGTTCCCTTGCTCTTCGAAATATCTAGTTCCAGGCAACTTTGATCCTTTAATGTTGATGCTGCATGATCCTCACTGTGGATCCTTGGTATTTAAATTCTTTTTTTTTTCTGGATGCTTGCAGGATTTTCTCTTTTATCTGATAGTTATGGAGTTTGGCCACAACATTCCTTGGTGTTTTCATTTTAGGATCTTTTTCTGGTGGGGATTGATGTACTCTTTCAATAACTACTTTTTCCTCTGATTCCATGGTATCAGGGCAGTTTCCCATCACTAGATCCTGTAATATTAAGTCCAGGCTTTTTTTTTCTTCAATGTTTTCAGGAAGTCCTATAATTTTCAGGTTGCCCCTCGTTGATCTATTCTTGAGGTCACTGGTTTTGTTGATGAGGTATGTTACATTTTCTTCTATTTTTTCTATTTTTTGATTTTGTTTAACTGACTCTTGCTGTCTCGTGGAGTCATTAGTTTCTGTAGACTCCATTCTTTTTTTTGGGTGGAAGAGTTTTCTTCATTAACCTTTTGCAACTCCTTTTCCAATTGGTTTGAATTTAGATCTCCCTGACTTCAAGTTCAGCATTCTGTCAACTGTGTTGTCTAGTTTCCTCCTCTTTTCACGTAGCAATTGTTTAATACTTGTTTATAGTATTTATTATATTTAATCATGAATTCCCTTCACCTCAGAGGAAAAAAAATAAGGACAAATAGAAGTTAAGGAGAGACTGATCTTGGTTCAGGTAAGGAACAGCTTTCTTACAGTTAGATTTATCTGACTATTGGAATGAATAGTCATTTGAAGTAGTAAGTTCTTGAGAAGCAATAATAATCGAACAGAAACTTGATCAAACCGCCACATTCATACATAAATCAGAGGAAAGGAAGAACTGACTTCTCTGTACCCTTTCATCTACAATTGGAAGATTATGTAATTCTAGGTTTAAAATAAATAAAATTATCTTCACATTCTTCATTTCCAGTATTTTGAGAGTATTCCATTTATTTACTAGCTAAAAGAATTTTCAGCTGCTAAAAATGATCACTTTTCTCTGGGGTATTTTTTTCTACAAGAAAATGTTTATTATCTCACTTCTTCATTCTGTTTTACTCAATTATAAAATGTTAGCCTTCTTATTCAAGCCAAAAGAGGAAAGTAAAATCTAAAATGAATTTTATAAAAAAATTTTAAATGTATTTTTCAAGCCCAGAAGACCTTTTACATCAAGATTTTTTAAAATGAAAAATTTCAAACTGTTTTTGTTAAGTTAATACTGCTACAGAGGTGCATAATGAATTATCCCTTGCATATTCCACAAGAACATTTGATCATATGATAGACTGAATTTGGTCTTTTGTTTGATGTTTCTCAGTTTGACAAAATTATGAATGTTTGTTATCTGCTAATGCTGGTAATCCTATCAGTTTAGGGGGAAAATATGTAAAAAAAAAGACATAGAGAAAGACCATTGAATTTTTGCTATTCACTATTGTCCATTACTTAGGAGAACTTTGGAAAGTCAATTGAATTCTTCTGAGACTCTATTTTCTCATCTGTTAAATGTGTTAATTGGAGAAGTTGAACACTGACATTCTTTCCTGACCAGAATCCATGATTCTAGATCCTATGTGTGATGTCAATTTAGCATATTCTAATCCTAGGGAATTTTACACTTTAAAAGAAAATGTAGATCACCAGTCAATGAAATACACTGGTATAGCTGGTCATAGTTTGATATTCGTCAAACCAGAATGATAGATTTTAGAGTTAAAGGTCATGTAATCCAAACATTTCATTTTTCCATTTGAAGGAACTGAAACTTACTTAAATGAGTTTTTTCAAATTTGTCATGTATTGTTAGTGACAAATATAGAATTAGAATCCAAACCTCCAAACGTGTAAAGTAGTGCTTTCTCCTTTACATTAAACCAGGTGATAGAGTGTACAGAATGTGGGTCTGGAGTCAAGAATACTCATCTTTCTGAGTTAAAATATGACCTTAGACACTTGTTATCTGTTTGACCCTGCTCAAGTCATTTAAGACTATTTGCCTCAGTTTCCCAATCCATAAAATGATCTGGAGATGGAAATGGCAAACCACTTTAATATCATTACAAAAAACCCCCCTGCAAATGGAATCATATAGATTTAAAAATGACTGAAAAAGCTGAACAAAGAACAACAAAACAACTTTTAACTGGATTTGATTACTGTTTACATCAAGTAGGCTCTGTGGGGATTTGAAAAAAGGCATAAATCTTTGTCTTCAAGTTGTTAAATCTCTAGTTGAGGAGACATTGGACCTGGACTAAGGAAGACATTCAAGTGATACTATTACTATGTCAAATTATAATCACTGTTTATTGACTTTGAGGGCTTAGTTTCAAAATGCTTTCCAAAATTGAAGGACCAAATCAGAGCTTCACCCACAGTTTCATTTGTGTTTCTATTTTCTTATAACCTTTGCAACAGTTACTATTTTCCATTTTTGTCATCATTATCAATCTTATAGCGGAAAGGATGAAGCTGAAAGTCATTTAAATTTGCATTTCTCTAATCATTGAGAATGAATATAATGAAAGAGAAATCATTGTTTGAAATATTTTATGGCATATCAATAGCTTATATTTATTCCTTTGAGACCTGCCTATTCATGTCCTTTGACTATTAAAGAATGACTTTTGCTCTTCCATATTTGAATTAGATCTTTATATGCTATTAGTCATGAGAACACTATCCAAAACTCTAAAAATGTTTTTAAAAGGAAATTTATTTAGTCATTTGGTAGAGGAGGAAAGTTGCAAAAGGGCTCCCCCTTCAGTTTCTGTGGTTTATATTATTATAAAATTTATATTTAAAATATAAAAATTTTTATGAGGATACCAACAAAAGGACCTCATATAGGCAGTTATTCTATTTTTACAAGAAAGCAGTTCTCAGACAATTGAGTAAGCATATGCATTTAAATTTAGGGAATCCAAAATTCTAGCATTTGGTGGACTCTAGACCCTGGTGAGATTCAAATTTTTCCCCAGTCATCATTTTCTCTGGGAGAAAATTTGGGGTCAATCTCTAAAGTTATTAATTTAGATTAAAACAATATTAATGAAAAACAATTAAAAATCAAAAAACAATATTAATGAAGTTTTCTGAACAATATATTTCTCTGCAATATAAGGGGTCTAAGACAACTATCAATTACATATTCCTAGTCAACTGGATTCCCTCTAATTTTAATGACATTACTTCTATTATAAACTAAACCTTATTAAACAGATTTTATGTTATCAAGATTGTTGATTATTTTCCTGTGATTATCTCTAAATCTTTTGGAAAGCAACTGATTATGAGGTGATTGCTGCTGAACTTAGAGTTTATATAGTCAGCCTGAATGTATTAGGGTCCCCTTTCTCAAGATCTATGATTTTTCTGAGGCTGATCAGATTTTACCACCTCTTAAGCCTATGATTATTTTGTAAAAACTCAACTCTCCCCTCAGAAAATTCCAGAACTTTCCACATAGATTGTCAGTTGTTATGCAAAACAACTTCCTTTGTAAAACTATAGTACTTCCCAATCCTTTCTAGCTAGAACAGTCCAGGAATTGTGATTCTTTTTTCTGTTGCCTTGAAAGCCCACACCCAGCCTCTCCACAAACAAATCAGAACTTACTGCTATGTAGCACCCTGAAGTTATAATTCCCTTTCCTCTATTAAAAGCTCATGTTTTTTCTATATTGGCAGTCTTCTCTCTATTTGAAGTTGATATAAATTTTGTCGGAAGTGGAATTTGAAGATTCCTGCCTAGTCACCATCCTCTTCATTTACAACCTTCTTTGGACCCCAGATGTTTGATATCAGCAAGGAGGGGGAGGGGTTTCTTTCTGATCTGTATTTGACTCAGCAGCTCAATTTACTTGAATAAGCTTCTCCACTCCTGAAATCACTTGAGTTTCTAGCTTTTTTAGGGGAGAGCTTGGTAAAGACCCATTGGTGATTTTGAGTTCACTTTGATTGGTCTTCAAAAAGCACAACTGCTGACTCTTCAAATTATTGACCACATGTTTGAAAATATTTAGATAATTCACTGAATTTAATCAAGACTGACTCTTATCACTTCCAGTCCCAATGAGATGCATTTGATGAATACAAAAAAAGGTGGGTCCTTTTGTTGAGGTTCAGGATGAGGATCATTTCTTGAAAGAATTAAGACTTAAATTTTCTTCCAATTCAAGTGAAGGCATTTATTTGGGAGAATTATGTTCCCCAGGAGTGGGCTGGTCTCTCCAAAGGGTGACAAGCAACTCAACTAGGGATAATATCAGTTTTTAAGGTACAAAGCAAGATGAGGCAATCAAGCACATGCAAATACATTCAAAGACATAAATTTTTCAGGCTATTGAGGGTGAATAGGCAAGATCTTTCACTGAGAACCCAGAATTTGTCTGAGAAAGGAGAATTCACATTATGCACAATAAATTCATTGTGCCTCTCTTTTGGGAGTTATATTTGTCTTACAAAGTACTTTGTATATGCATATATGCTCAAATAAATTTTTCTTCTCCCTTCAAAAAATCAATGGGGTGAGAGTGAGGGTGTGGGAGCCAATAGCAAAAACAACAGCAAGAAGGAACTCCATGGCTGCATCTCCAAATGCTCCCTTTCCCCTCCCCAACTAGTTAAAATTTTGATGCAGCTTCATACAAAGTTGTGCAAAGCTCTCTGCCATACAAAACAGAATTGTAAGAAAAGTAACATAAACAGTGACAGAGAGTTTGACTACAGCTTGATTTTTTTACCTGTTTAAATAATTTGTTTCTAACTAGTTTTTTTTAGCAAGGCAAATGGGGTTAAGTGGCTTGCCCAAGGCTACACAGCTGGGCAATTATTAAGTGTCTGAGGCCGAATTTGAACTCAGTTGTTCCTGACTCCAGGGCCGGTGCTTTATCCACTGTGCCACCTAGCTGCTCCCTCGAACTAAAACTTTAATTGGATTATATATCAAATTGTTATAGATTCAATTGTGAAAAAAATGTGATTAAATATTTGAAATTACTCATTCAGAAATGAAATAGACCTTTTAAATGTTTTTACTGTGAATTTTTATTACCATTAATCTTAGGATGTCTCTGTGTCAGAACTGTGTGATACAGTGTTGATTCTCTTTAAACAGAATAGTCAGAAGACCTGGACTGGAGAACAAAAAAGAATTTATTTACTTTTCTTGAGAAAAGGACAGAATCTTCCTATCATGAGTTACTCCTAACAGGAGTAGTGCAAGTCTTTTTTACCCTAGGCCCTGAGGCAGTTCCAGCCTCCTGACTGCCACCTATTGGTTGTAAAGCTAGGCTCATAATCTTTCCACAAGTATCTAGCCAATTGGCACAAAGTATTTTCA
Source organism: Macrotis lagotis (assembly GCF_037893015.1). Taxonomy (NCBI): domain Eukaryota; kingdom Metazoa; phylum Chordata; class Mammalia; order Peramelemorphia; family Peramelidae; genus Macrotis; species Macrotis lagotis. The sequence continues at coordinate 200,058,164 of NC_133666.1, read as the reverse complement.
AACCCTATTTGCATAATTATTCAGATTCAGTTCTACCCTTTCTGAGAGAGATAATTCATATCCTTCTGTTGCCACTGGGATTTAGGAATCATCAAATAAAGTCAGAAATCGAAGGTTACTGCAAGAAAAAGGAATTCATGTGCTCCCTGGGATTTTGAAACTGCTCAGGATTTATTGTAAAATATTGCAGAGTAAACAGCTTAAAACTCCTAGGAGAGAGAGAGAGAGAGAGAGAGAGAGAGAGAGAGAGAGAGAGGCACATGGCCTAAGAAAGTGAGTGAGAGAAATTCATCCTGCAGAGTGGAGTCAAGAAGAGGCCATGAAGGGGCAGTGCTTTCTCTTAAATAGACTTCTAGACTTCTATAGTATGTTGGACAAAGGATGGTACATGGGGAATAGTCTAGCACCTTGGCCAGGTATCTTCCTATGGGCAAGCTGCATACTAGGTGTTCCTGTCCTAAGGTGTGTGACCTCTAAGGTCAAAAGATCATTTCCTGTCAAGCCAGCATCAAAGGACAATGTCAAGAAACTGGCAACCCAGAAGCTAGGTGAAGGAGGAATGAAGAGGGGCTATAAATTTTGAACAATGAAAGAGTAGAAGTCAATTTACATCTCAAGAGCAAAGAACCTTCTACTCATTAACAAGATTTAACAGCTTCAGAGATTTCAGAACTTGTTTCTGATTATATATTTTCTACATTCCTAATTTTCTACATCACTTCTGTATATGGGGGTCAATCAGCACAATACTATAAAAACTTTGTTACCACCTGACCTTGGAGGAGTAGAAACTTGGCAAATCTTGCTGACTTGGCTTTGGGGAAAAGGAAGACTCATTGAAACCATGAGGGAGGCTTCACTCAATTATAGTACCACTCATCCCCATTTGTGAAAAGAAGAATCCTAAGATCTTATTGGCCCTGTCAAACATTTAAGTTTGGTGACATACAGTAGATATGTTGAAGTCTTAACCACTTAGTCTGCAATGAAAGAGGTTAGATGGGTTTTTGGTGGGTTTTCCCCATCCACTCACCCCTATGTCCCCCCACCCTCCATCCCATCACTGGACCTTGCTTAATGGGCCTTATATCATGCATAGTGCTTGACCTGAGTCTTTAAAATCTCTATTTCTTTGATCTAGTCAGTCACCAACAAGTTCCTGGCCTGGAATGAAATCCAGGTTAGAATATAGAAGTCTAGGGGCGGCTAGGTGGCACAGTGGATAAAGCAATGGCCCTGGAGTCAGGAGTACCTGGGTTCAAATCTGGTCTCAGACACTTAATAATTACCTAGCTGTGTGGCCTTGGGCAAGCCACTTAACCCCATTTGCCTTGAAAAAAAAAAGAATATAGAAGTCTATTTAAGAGAAAGCACTGCCCCTTCATGGCCTCTTCTCAACTCTACTCTGCAGGATAAATTTCTCTTACTCTCTTTCTTAGGGCATGTGCTCCCAACCTAGGCATCTCTGTCTCTCTCTCTCTCCTAGGAGTTTTAACCTGTTTACTTTGCAATATTTTACAATAAATCCTGAGCAGTTTCAAAATCCAAGGAAGCATGTGGCGGGGAGGGGTGCAGAGGGTGGGGGGGCAGAGCCAAGATGGTGGTGTGAAGGCAGCATTTCCTGGGTACCCCTTCCCCCAAAACTCCAAAAGCCATCAAATTACGACTCTAAACTCAGAAACTCAGAAAGACTGAGTGATACATTTTCCCAGTCCAAGATAGCTTAGAAGCTTTGTGGGAAAGGTGTGTTTTACCAGGACCAGGGTTGGAAAAAAACAATGGCTGTAGTGCAGCCCAGCCCAGCCCAGCACAGGGATCACTGGGAACAGCTGGAAGGGGTGGTGAGAGAACTCTGCTACAATAGAATTAGTGTGGAGTGAGGAGCACTGGTCATAGAACCTGCAGCGAGAATCAGGAGAAACCAGCCTGCACCTCCAGAGCACAGCCCATAGACAGTAAGGGATCAGAGGAGACTGAGACTGAAGAAATCTCTCTGCTCTCCCTGAGGCAGGACTCTGCTGTTTGCCCACACTCAGTTCCAGGTTGCAGTTTGTCTTTCCATACCAAGATAGCAGGGACCCTTCTCACAGCTCCAAGGTAGAGGGGAGTGCCTATGGCCATCTACATATCAAAGCACAGGCAAGAGATCACAAGATCTTGGAGGAATAAAGGTCCTAGTGGGGTGTACCAAAAAAAATATCCCCAAAGCCTTGGAAGTGCTGTAAATTAGTCTTGGGCTAAGGAAATGAATAAACAACAGAAAAAGAATAATCTGACCACAGAAAATTACTTCAGTCCCATGGAAGATCAAAACACATACTGAGATGATGAAAAAAAATCTAAGCTTCTGTATCCAAAACCTCCAAGAGAAATAGAAAATGAGCTCAGACTATGGATGAGCTCAAAAAAAGACTTTGAAAAGCAATTAAGGCAGGTGGAGGAAAAATTGGGAGAGGAAATGAGAGCAATGCAGAAAAATCATGAAAACCAAATCAGCAGCTTGGTGAAAGAAATACAAAAAAATACTGAAGAAAATAATATGTTAAAAACCAGTTTAGTCCAAATGGAAAAAGCAAAACAAAAGGCAAATGAGAAGAATGCCTTAAAAATCAGAATTGGCCAGCTGGAAAAGGAGACAAAAAAAACTCTGTGAAGAAAATAACTCCTTCAAATTCAGAATGGAACAAAAGCAACCTGATGACTTTGCAAGAAATCAGGAAGAAATAAAACTTCCAAAAAAACCCAAATTAGAAGAATATCTGAAATATCTCACTGGAAAAGCAACTGACCTCAAAAATGGATCCAGAAGAAATAATTTATAAAATTTTGGTTTACCTGAAAGCCATGACCAGGAAAAAAGCTTAGACTTAATTTTTCAAGAAATAATGCAGCCAAATTTCCCTGAGATCCTAGAAGAAGAGGGTAAAATACAAATTGAGGGAATTCACTGATCACCTCCTGAAAGAGATCCCAAAAGAAAAACTTCCAGGAATATTATAGCCAAATTCCCAAACTCCCAAGCCAAAGAGAAGATTCTAAAAGATGCCAGAAACAAACACCTTGGCTCTATAGTCAGGATTACACAGGATCTGGCGGCATCTACATTAAGGGCTCGTAGGGATTGCAATATGATATTCTAGAAGGCAAAAAGAGCTTGGTTTACAACCAAGAATGAACTACCCAGCAAAAATGAATATCCTGTTTCAGGGTAAAAGATGTACTTTCAATGAAACAGGGGACATTCAAACATTCCTCCTGAAACAATCAGAGCTGAACAGAAAGTTTGATCTTCAAATACAGGACTCTCATGATCCATAAAGGGGGTGGATGAGAAGGACTAACTATGAGGACCTTAATGATATTGAAGTGTTTGTATTCCTGCATGGGAAGAAGATATTGATAACTCATATGAACTTTCTCATTTATAAGAGGTGTGAGAAGGAGCATATATAGACAGGGCAAAGAAAGGACTGGAATATAATTGTATAATATAGTAAAAAGATGGAATCAATGGGTGATTAAGGGAGGTACTGGGAGGAAGAGAAAAGAGAGGAAGAAGGAACTAAGAAATTTCACCTAAGAGTCAGGTAAAAGCTTCTTCAATGGAGTGGAACAGGGCAAGGTAAGGGAGAATGAGTGAGCCTTCATTCTCATCAGAAATGGCTCAGAGAGGAAATAACATACACACTTAATAGGGCCTAGAAATCCATCTTACCCTAGAGAAAAATTAGAAGAAAGGGATGGGATAAGGGGAAATGGGAGGAGGTAAGGAGGGAATATGTGATAGAAAATTGGAAACATTATGGGAGAGGGTACTCAGATACGACACACTTTTGGACAGGGCCAGGATGAAAGGAGAGAGAGAATAGAATAAATGATAGTGGGAAGGAATAGAGTAGAGGGAAATATAGCTAGTAATAACAACTGTGGGAAAAATATTGAAGCAACTTCTCTAGTGGACTTATGAAAAAGAAGGCAACTCACCTCAGAGACAGAGCCATTGGAATCTGAACACAGATTCAAGTACATTTTTTTTCTCTCTTTCACTATTCTTGAGGTTTCTCATCTTCTTGGGGGGCAATTTATGCTTATTCTTATAACAAAATTATTGTAATAATATGAAATAAAAAAATGAAATAATACTTAAAAAAAGTTTTCGTCAGCTCTGTTGCTGATTCATATGCTTCATAAAGCTTAAACCTAAGAGCTGCAAAATTCAGAGATAGAAAAAGTAGTATCACACCCAAGTTATTTTCACCTACCTTATTTAGCTGTATTAAAGTCACATCTTAATCCAAAAGCAAATTTTGTAAGCCTATAAATCCCAAATGCACTTCTGAAAGTTTGGAGTGAAAGGCATTGCCAGAACTAAAATAAAAAATTGCCCTGAGGTACAAAAGCTCTATTATACAGGCTTTAATAAAACTTCTCATTTTAAGAATTAAGGGGAAGAATGACCCAAGGCATTTTGTCCTCCACCCATTCACTTCATTTACTGCCCTGATGCTAATAAGGTAAAACTCCAATTGGGGTATCCAACCTTTTAGCTCTTCTAAAAGTTACCACCCAATAAACTCACACCCCCTATACACAATACAAAACCTATTCATGAATATAATACATTCCATACCACCTAGGAGCACAACAACAAATGCAGAACACATTAATGGGCCCTGAGGGCCAATTTGGAGACACATACTAGAATATGACTGCTGAGAATATAAGTAAGTTTGGTTTCTCAGGGTATGGGGCAGACGGAAAAGAAGAGTTGAAAACTTTTTAATCTTTGCTTTTTTTTTTTTAGGATTTTGCAAGGCAAATGGGGTTAAGTGGCTTGCCCAAGACTATACAGCTAGGTCATTATTAAGTATCTGAGGCTGGATTTGAACTCAGGTACTCCTGACTCCAGGGCTGGTGCTCTGTTCACTGTGCCACCTAGCTGCCCCCAAAACACTGTAATCTTAAGCAAGGCAACAATTTCTAATATTCATATTCTTGAAAGATGGTGGGAAGGAGGGGAGTTATTAGGCTAGAAATACTTAGTTCAAAACCCTGTTTTCTCAATCTGTTACTTTCTTGTCTTTTAAAAGACAACTTAAAGTTCTAAAGTCTTGGTACCAGAAAAACTAAGCTTAATGGTTTCTAAGTAGGATTAAAAAACTGCAAATCTGAGGAAAACTAACCTAAGGTAATCAGGACTATTGGGAACTGCTGGGCTTGGAGACATGGATATGCAGCTTGGAGTTCTGACTAGAGAAGTAAGTGAACTCAAAGTTAGGAACTTCTGGGTTTTGTGGCCCAGGAGATCTGGATCACCAGATAAGCATAGGAATTTGGGATCCACTTCTGAAAAGCAAAGGAATTTGCATGCTCTCTCTGGGATGTTAAAACTAATCAGGATTTTACTATGAAATATAACAAAGTAAACAGGTTAAAAAACTTCTTGAAAGAGTCAACAAACACTTAAGAAATGAATAACAAAAGGCTAGGCACACAGAGACAGAGAGGCAGGGAGATAGGGAAAGACAGCAGAAAGAGAGCCAACTAGGGGAGAGAGAGAGAGAGAGAGAGAGAGAGAGAGAGAGAGAGAGAGAGAGAAAGAGAGAGAGAGAGTATTTGCCTTGAGTGGAGGTCCAACTCAGGTTTGATAGCCTTTCCCCTTATCTGTGTACTGAGAGCAAAAAGGGAACTACCTTCTCCCTTATGCCGGATTCAGGTGACTGGGGGTCAGGAATGAGGAGATAGGATACAAAATTTAAATTAAACAATGAAACCTCTACTTATTTAGACAGATCTAACAGTATTACAGTATTTAAAATTATAGATTTTGTTTCTGCTACATTGATAATTCTCTTCTAATTCTCTGCATCATTTCCCCTGGAGGCACTGGATCCCAGAGACAAGATTCTGTTTCTGCTACATTCATAATTCGATATGTCGTTTCTCTGCATCAGATTCAAGTCACTTCTCTAAGATACTCCCCTGTGCATAATGACTGTATGACTCTGGCAAATCACTTGACTTCTCAATGTAAATAGCAAGAATATTTTAGAAAAAAATTGAAAACTTGAGGGTTTTTTAATAGGCTCAGAAAACTTTTATCTGGCTTAATCTTTGATGCCATGCTACTCAATTTCTTTTTCCTCAATAGCTCTATTAAGTAGTTACTTGACTAATGTCAGATGTGAGCATATATAATTAATTTGTGAGGGCAAAATTTAGATTTTAGAGTAATAAGAGATTTTGGTGCAAATTTGTATCTATGTGAAGAAAACTCTGGTCTCCTATCCTTTGAGAGACCTGAAAGCTTGTAAAAAAAACTTTACTCTTTTATGCATACATGTTTGTTCTTTTCATTAAGCTTATAGTGTTGTTGTTCCTCTTTAGAATCTCACTGATTCTACCTGAAGACAGGAGATAATGGGCTTGGAGAAAGGGGGCTTAAAAATTGATCTATGTGATGTTGCTTTTGTGAAGAACTCACCAACTCTTAACTCAGAGAGGTAAGAAAGGTTTAGACTAATTCACAGGTTTTACAAAAGATACCACAGGTTATTATAAAATGTTCACAGATTACTAAAATGGTCACAAGGGAAAAGAGGAAGGAGGAAAGGAAATAGCCACTAGATATGAATGGATCCAAGTGAATCTAGAATAGAGGTGGGGCTTATCCAAACCTTTATAGGGAGTCTAGTCCACCTCTTGTATGGGGAGGAGTCAAGTTTTTTTTCTTATTTATTCATGTATTTATTTATTTATTTGTTTATTCATTTATTTATTTATCTATCTATCTATTTATCTATTTATTTATTTATTTGTTTGTTTGCTTATTTATTTATTTATTTATTTATTTATTTGGGGGGGTAAGCTTCCCAGACATGAATTGTTTTTCCTTTTCTTTTCTTTTGCAAAACTGCTACTTCCCCTGTCCTTCTTGCTAATTCCTTTAGGGAATCAGTCCACTACCTTTATTATCTTTATTTTCTTCCTCTCTTGGCTTCTGCTAACTATAGAAACCTATTTTTTTAAATAAGGAAATAGGGTTAAGTGACTTACCAAAGGTCACACAGCTAGGTAATTATTAAGTGTCCTTGAACTTAGGTACTCCTAACTCCAGGGTCTGTGCTCTATCCATTGCACCATCTAGCCACCCCCATAGAAATATTTAAATAAATCTTTCTCTCCCTAAATATTTCTTAGTGGTTTTCCTGATTGGTTGATGTGCCTCAGGCTCCAGGTGATGGGCTTTTCAGATAAGGCATTTCTTGTTGTTTTGTTTGTAACCCATTCTTTGTTACCCCTCTGTCCTGTGAGTCTAGAAGGGCTGTGGCAGCATTCAAGGACATTGTCCTGGAAGCCCATGTGGTTCTTGTAGCCCCTGCCCCCGCACCAAAGCTCTGGGGGATGACTAGGACTAGACTTGGAGATATCAGTCTTCATTGCCCCCACCCCCAGGACACTGGTGGGGTGGTAGATGAGATTTGTGGTGAGGTTGCACTGTTCTACAATATGATGCCCAATTACTCATGTCTAAACTACAGGTGTTTTTGGTACAGAGAAACTGAGAGCACAGTGCTTGCTGTGTTAAAGCTCACCATTGCTGTGGCTATGGGTAATATCATGAGTCAATCTAAAACTTGGTCTTTAGGATCCTCAGAAAAGGAATATTTTAAATGCTTTTTTTCTTGATCCTCTTGATTGTATGGAACTATGACATTGCTATGATCTTGCTATTGAATAGTGTTCATGTTTTTTTTTAAGTTCCTCCTTCTCCCTTGATGAAGCAGTGCTTTCTTCTTGCAGCCTTCTCTCACCAGCCTCTCTCTTGTCTCTGTCTCTATCTCTCTGCCTTTGTTTCTCTCTGTCTCTGTCTATCTTTGTGTCTCTGTCCCTGTCTCTCTCTTGCTCTCTACCTCTGTTTCTCTCTGTCTCTGTCTCTCTGTCTGTGCCTCTGTGTTTGTCTCTGTCTGTCTGTCTATCTGTTTGTCTGTCTCTCTCCCCTATCTCTTCCTGTCACTTTTCTCAGAGTTCTAAAGGTTCAGCTTTGAGTCTTGTAGATTGAAAAGTTTTTTTTTAAGAGGCAATTGGTCTTGAAATATATTTTCTTTTCTGATATATTCTGTGAAAATTGTGTGAGAATTTTGCTTAGTTCTTTTTAAAATTATTGGATCTATCTAAAGACAATATTTGTTAAAATCGTAATAGGAAATATGGGGTACCCTTGAAAGAACTGGGCATGGTCTCTTAAGTCAATATTACCTGAGCTTGTACAACTAAATGTAAAAAATGTCCCTAAATTATAACTCCTGCTAGATTTTGTTGATTAATCTTAACTGACTTAATTTCAAAGGAATTTGACACAGAGGTATAAAAAGTTGTGTTTTTCATTGTTCCTTTTCCCCTAAGTTTTCCCCCACCCATTGTCCTGTTGCATCCCAAAGGACAGAGAGTGCATCTATCCTTTACACCTCCTAACTCTTCACCCTCCATGGAACCCCACTCCATCTTCTGTGGGGTGAAGGTGGTTTGACCCTCCCTTCTCCCACATGTCCAAGCATAAAAAAAAGTGAATAAGAACTTAAGCCTTGTTTTATAAGTTAAATCATATAGGAATAGTTAAAGTAACAGTTTCAGTGTTTTAAACTTGTTATGTGATCTGTAAAAGGAAATAAGGGGACCTATCCCCTTGGATCATTGTGAAGGTCACATGAAAGTAGAATGCTTGTTAACTTTTTTTTTTTTATTATTGCTTTAATTGAGTTATAAAATTCTGGCAGAAATCCTGGCATAAGACAGAATTCACATTGTTTTGATCTAAAAATATATTTGCATAGACAAATCTGGTTCATATAAGGATATATTCATATATGAGTTAATTTTGAGATTCAGTGTGGAATTATCTCTAGTAATAATTCTAAAGATAAAAATGTATTAAGTAAATTTACAAAGGTCTGCTAAAATTTTGTTATATTGAGTACTTTAATTAGGTATATTTCTCTATGCTTTAGAAAAACTGAGCCTCCTTCCTGTTATAAACACTTTTAACTAAGGGAAGGTGATACTTAGAAGCTTTGTAATAAAAGTTTGTATGAGTTTTCTTCTGTGAAATTTTCATTTATAAATTATTTAATACAATAATATGATAATGACAACAATTTTTTCCAACTCATTTTAATTAATGAGATCTGGGAACCCTGTATATCATTCAAATCTTCTTTATTCAGTTTGCTGTTTTTTTGGCATAGATTTTGTCCTTAGAGAAATAGTCAAGTAGCTAGACATTTCAAGTTTAAATTAAACATTTTTGCTGTTTTTTTAAAATTTTGTATCATTTTTGGAACTATACCAAGAATTCTTACTTTAAAGTTAAAACCTCCTTCTTATTTTGCTTGTATTCTAAGAAATAAGATTTCAGAAGGGAACTACTATCTAAATAAAGAGTAATAATTCATGTATCACCCCAATTTTGAAATCTAATTTTTGGGTTTTTAATCTGAAATTAGAACATGTGTATGGAAATGCACAAAATACTTAAGAATCAACTAAGTTCAAGAATTAGTCTATGTTTATCTATTTAAGCATGGTTAGTAAGCAATGTTTCATAAAATAATCATTCCATTTGAAATTACTCTATTTATTCAACCTAATATTTTAATGTTATTAAGCATCTTAAAACAAAATTACTTGTGCAATAAGATGTTGTAATTTTTGTTAGTCTCTTGCTAATATTGATGTGAGATTATAGTTACCATATTACTTAATTTAGATCCATTGAATTGAAATTCTCCTGACGCTCTGATTAGATACTATTAACTGATTTGTTGAGTTTCATTTCAGGTATGACTACTGAAGGTGTACTACTGGGTCAATGATCTATGATGCCTGAAACCTGAAGGGGTTTGAGATGCATAAATTGTAGGTGGAATTTTCAAGGGAGAAGTTAGGAAAATGACTATTTGGCACCATTGAGATAGGTTTCTCTTACCTGTATTCCCCAGCATGGCATATATAATGTTCCATGTGGTAGACTTAAACCTGACTCATTGTCTTTGGCAATCTATATGACTTCTGCCTGGAATGAACATCTAAATATACAATGAAACAATTCCTTTTATCACCGTGCTCTTTTTTTTTACAAGGCAGTGGGGTTAAGTGACTTGTCCAGGGTCACACAGCTGGGTAATTATTAAGTGTCTGAGGCTGGATTTGAATTCAGGTCCTCCTGACCCCAGGGTCAGTGGCTTTATAGCTTCCCTATCACCCTGCACTTAATGGCGACTTACTATAATTATATCAGGTGATCAGAATAAAACAATATTAAATCAGGTATAAAAATTGTGAGCCATTTGACCTATAATTCTCTAAATTCCAAGTTAACTAAGCAGTGTTTAGACTTGGCATTTGCTAATTAGCTTCATATTTCTGTGTTAATTGAGATGCTTTAACTACTTACAATGCTATGGGCAAACAGTAAAGATAGGTGACATCAGGATATGATTCTTTATCATAACAAGTCTCCATCTTTGTTTTAAGACTTATCACTACAACTAGTTATTTCAGAAGAAGAAGAATGGTCAATAGTCTATTTTAAAATTATCTTTAAAAAGGGATTCATTTTTCAACTAGGGGTGTTATACATTTTAAGTATGGTTAAAGTTAAAAAAATAGTAAATCACTTATTGGACATATACTTCTCTGAAATGTTATCCAATGTGCACATTTATATCATCCATGAACTTTTGCTTACAACTCAATTGATGTGGCAACTTTTAATGAATTCATTTTTGTATTAGAATCCATATTCTTGTGAAAGTATTATGATGTTAGTTTATTAGTGGCGACTCGCCCACTAAATGGGAGAAATAGTAATGCCAAGTATAAACTGAGTTTTAATTGAATAATGTCAAGTTTAAAAATTGGGTTCTAATTTTCTATTGCATCTGAGGTTTCTATGAGTATTAGTATGACAATTGGCCAAGTAAAATTTTAAATCCCCTGGTTTAAGAGTTCCAAATTTGTTTTTTCTAATAATAAAAACATAAGTTTTGACCTGATTATTTCTCAAGGAAAAAAATTTTTCTTAAGATGTTCTTTTTTCTGAGTTAGAGGAAACCTCTCTCTGAGATCAAATATGGATTGGGGAACTGCTGCAAGATATATATACTGGATTCACTAATACAATTATCCATTGGCTCCAGTCTTTGTTAAAGTCATGAAGTATTCAATGTATACACATTGTTATTCCCCAGGTTTCTCCTCCAGGTGCGACTTGTGGCTTTATTCCCTAGTGTTCCTTAAACTTATCCCATTCCTGGTCAATTTTTTTCTTTTGCTATTTTTACCCTGTTTGTTTAATCTTCTTGTTTGATTCATCTACTGCTTAGAAACAGTTCATCTCTCACTAGTGACCCCAGCTGGATATCAATCTTTACCCAATGTTCTCCTGGGGTGGTGTCTTAGACAATTTCCACTAGCAACTCTACTCCCTCTCAAACAGGACCCTCTCTATCAGGTAGGGACACTTCTATGCCCATTTTCAGTTAAAAGTAGCTTCAGAAGAAGAGATCTTCTTCCCAATTCCTAAATGAATTTGGTCCAAAATTATTTGAGTGAGGAATGATAAAAAGGAAATATGAAGAGAAAAGTTTTTTGTGCTTGACTGATTTATCCTGTGGATGTCTGATTTTCATCTCATTGTTAGCTATATAAATAACTCCATTCTTGGCTACCTTGGAATCTATTGAAATATAAAAGTCTTGTATTCACTCCCAAACCCATCTACCCAAGACCCTACTGAAATGTAAAAGCCTTCGATTCCTTTCTAAACTCACCCTAAAGACTTTCCCACAGAATAAAATGGGAATGAACTCAACTACTTTCCCAATTCTACCTTTACCCTTTTCCTACTTTTTCTCAGCATGTACAACTTGTTTTGATTTCCTCTATAAATTTTGCCTTACTGGTGGATGCTACTGTACTCAACTCCTTCCGCTTTTTCATTCTGTTCTCTATATACTACTGGCTACTACTACTACTACTACTACTACTACTACTACTACTACTACTACTACTACTACTACTACCACAGTTGGTCCTGATAGCTCTCTTAGCTGTCCTTAATGCTAATCCCTTTAAGGGATCAGCATACTGCCTTTATATCCTTTATCTCCTCCTTTCATTAGCTTCTGCTAACCATAGTAGTATTTAAATAAGCCTTTTTTCATCCTAAATATTTCTGATTCAGAGCTGGTCCTTTGATGAATTTGTCACATATTTGAGCCTGAATCTAAATGACTCCAAAACATTTTTTAAAAATATTTTAAAACTTCATTTTAAAGCTTCTTCATACCTAATACTCAAATATCATGATGATTCTGTGTTTGATTTTTTTATTGATATACTTGAACAGGCACTTCAGTAAAAATAATATCCTTTATAAAGCCAATTTGTAAAGTAATAATAGATTCTGAAGAATGTTACAGATTAGGTAGCTTGGGTTCTTAGTATGACAGAAAAGTGTGTTCAGAAAGATTGTTTTGTTACATATTAGGATAGGCAAATTTATTTTTGTTTGAAATTATGCTAATCCTATCTTAAACATTTATTCATCTATTAAATTATGTTTCATTTCCATGTTTTTCAACTTTGGCAATTTGCATTTTGTTTTTAACCTTTGTATGTGATTGTATGTGTGTGTGTTATTTTGCTTTTTTAATAGTTTAGTAGTTCTCTACTTTTAAAATTTTTATCTTCACTATTTAACTCAAGATATTTTTAGATAAATTACCAAGTCAGATATGTCTGATCTATCTTAACCTAAAGTCTGTTAGTATGGTCTCTGTAATGTCTATACCATGTGTTATAACTGTCCTTCACTAGGGAACAGGACAACAGATTTATATAATATACAGCAAGTTTGAAGGATTTTTGAGTCTCAGAGTTGTTAGACTTTTCAAGTCTAGCCAAATTTGGAGATGACTAGCTTCCAGCAACCACAAAAATAGTCTCAAGGGAAATCTTTAGAAGTCACTACAGACTCAAGTCCTTGCTTGTGAGTTTCTAAGTTTTCTTGTTTGGCTTGCTGCTTCTACAGATGTCCTCTTTCTCAATTCTGCACTCCCTGATCAAAAGCCTTTAGAAATTATATTATATTAATTATATTAACTATATTAATTATATTAATTATATTACATCATTACATTACAATATTATATTACATTACATTATACTATATTACATTATATATTATATTATATTAAATACAATACATTACATTATTATATTACATTATGTTATATTATATTATATTATTATATTATATTAATTATCTCACCCCCTTCTTATCCCCCTTTGAGTAGTAAAGAATTCTCTACCTCTCTGTTCCTTTTTTTACGATCTTCTCTGTCTTATAAGCCTTTTCTCAGTCAGTAATTGCACTCCATTGGTTAATTGAATACTGCTTCATTTCAGGTCCTTTATGGAACTGACTATGGTCATTTGTTAACAGTTTCTATCTTTTTCTTTTCTTTACTCTCTGAAAGATAACAAAATACCTATACGTTTATCCCAAAACTAAAATATTTATAAACAGCCCTTGTTAATAAATTTTTGATTATTGCTTTTATAATCTATTTTCTCTCTTAAAATTATAAAATCATTAGCGATTTTACATAATAATAACAAAATTCAAACTGTAAAAGAACATACATCATATTAAAATAGTTATAAATGCATAAAACATTTGGTAATCAACTTAAAAAGCACATAAAATATTTATACAGATTCAATTTTAAGACAATCCTTAGAGAAATAAAGAAAAGCAATTAGAAAAATATCTTGTGTTCATGTCTGGGCCATGTCAAATATAAAAAAATTGACAAAACCACCAAAGCCAATTTGTAGTAACTTTGTTAAACTATCAACTAGATATATTGTAGGATGCAAATAACAAAATTCATTTGGAGAAGCAAAATTTTGATATCAAAAATGATAAGTGAATAAAGTTGAGGGATGAAATAGGGAAATCTCTACTAGAATTGGAGAATTTTAGATAGAGTGTATATATTTGAAAAATATACACATTTAGACATATACACATATACACACACACACAGAAATGCATATTTTTGCATATGTATAGTTTTTATTATTGGTTAAAGTAAGTTAATTGGAATTAAAAAAAATCAAGAGAGAATCAGGTTTATTTAAACTAACTAAGTGTTTGATAAACTGGGAAACATTATCTTAGGAAAATTTCTTTATTTAATAAGAACAAATAAGGAAAAAAAAAGAAAAACAGTCCAGTGAAATTGAACTTGGATTAATATTTCAAATCAAATTTGACAATTTCAAAATAGAAACTATCCAGTACAGTTAAAGAATAGAGAGATAAATCAATGGGACAGACTAGACAAAAGGGAAACAATAAACTCGGCAATATGACCCAAGAGTCATAGTAAAAGCCACTTATGGGATTGAATGAAAATAGCTGAGGCTTAGGGTGGATGTGATGAAATCAAGGCCACAAAATGATTAAGTGCCTGAACCAGCCATCCAGTCTTCTTAGGGGCTAAAGAAGGGACTGATCAAAAGTCAAAGATGAGTCTTCTCTTGTATGGTCTGCATGAGTATATAGGTGGCAGAGAAGCAGATCATTGATTTGGAAGTTGTAGGACTAAATTTCTGAGAGATGAGGAGATTTCTACTTCTTGGATCTGACTGATTGCTACCTCCTGGATCTGACTAAGAAAAGCAGGTGACTCCATAGTCCAGTTGGATTCCTCATCATCCACTGTCCTTGGTCCTATATCCCAGGGCTAAATCCCTGCAAAAGGTCATATTAGACTGGACCTGCTGGAACATAGTTCCATATGGATGCCCCCAATTTCAAATAGGTATTCAGTTTCTTGTGCTCAAGGCCTTGAATCACCTGAGCTAATGGAGTATTTCTGGCATGGGAAATACCTGTTGTAAACTCTTGGAGGAATATGGGCATTTTCCTATTGAAGAAGATGAATAGGTGACTCCTTTGAGGGAAACAAAGGCTGACTACCTCAGAGTATTCCAGTTTGAAAGGAGAAGGAACTTCTCTTGAACTCCCAATTTCTGCCTATATACTTGGATTCCATTTGTGGGGTCAATGAGTCCATCCTTTGCCATTTCATTATATTGTCAGAGTTCCAGCTGCCTCAGCTTTCAAATCATTACACATTTCCAGGTACCTTGTTGTTCTTCAGTCTTTAACTCTCAGATGTTCTGTGTAGCCTTCAGACAGTCAGCTTTCAAACATATTCCTAATTAAAAAAGAGATGGAGGCAATTACAAAAGATTAAATAACTTTAATTGCTTGTAATTGAAAAGCTTCTTAGACAATATTATTATATCTAGGAAAAGAAGGAACGTACTTGAATAGGAAAAACGTCTTTTATACACACACATATAATACAGAGCTATAATTTAATATAGAAATACAAAACTTTATGTATTTATAATGTATATGTGAATATCTATATATATAGATATACACACACTGCTTACATATATAAACTATTTACATTACTCAGATATATTGTTTAAATCTATAAATACACAATATATATGTATGAAGACATACATACATATTCATCTTTGAATATTAAATATACACACGTGTATGTATATACATGCATAAATATGTGTAATATTAGTCATTCATAAATATTAATGACTTAAAAGATCTGAATAAATAGTTCTCAAAAGAACTTGCAAGGTATTCACAATCGTGAAAAAAATGGTTCAAATAAGATATATACAAATCAAAACAGTATTGCAGGTTATGACACACCCTGAAAATTGACATTACAAAAGTCAGTCGTGGAGGGTTGTGGAAAGATAGTCACATTAATACATTTTATTGAGTTTTGAAATGAAATGGTACAATAATTATGGAAAATATTTTAGAATTATGCAAATAAGCTGTCTAGAATGTCCAGAGATTCCTAGGAATGCATTGATTAGAAATAAGGTTTCTTATACTCCCAAATATTCATAGTAGCAGTTTTGAAATAGGAAAGAATTGGAAACAAATTAGATGCATGTCAATTGAGGAATGGATAAACAAATTATCTTTCATTATTATAAAGCATTATTACTGTACTGTAATAATGAGTGATAAATTTAGAAAAACAGATAAAGATCTATGTAAACTGATACAGAGGGAAGTAAGCAGAGCCAAGAAAATAACTAGCAATATAAACATAACAATATAAATGGAAAGAATGACAACCAAAAAATAAAATAAAAAATGTAAGTAAATATTAAGATCAAATGGGGTAGCTGGGTGGCTCAGTGGTAGCAGTTAGGTGGGCACAATAGGGATAGCTAGGTGGTACAGTGAATAGATCACCCTCCCTGGAGTCAGGAGTACCTGAATTCAAATCCAGCCTCAGACACTTAATAATTGCCAAACTGTGTGACCTTGGACAAGTCACTTAACTCCATTACTTTAAATAAATTTTTTAAAAAAATTAAAAAAGATCAAATAGTATTTGAATTATGAAATATGAAGAAACACAGTAAAGCTGCAACATCACAGATGTGGAATATCCACTGGTGTAGCAAATTGCACATTTTCCTACTTTTTCAGTGTATCAATCAATTGTGTTGACCTTTTCTCTATTGAAAATAACATTTGTAATGTGGATGGACCTCTGGGAGAAGGAAAAAGAGTGATGAAAGAAATATGATGTTAAAAACACAAAATATCAATGAAACCCATATGTATATTGAATATTAAAGATTATATCATAAAACATTGTGATAATTGTAGAAGATTGTATACATTTCACAACTGGATAGCAGATATATTTTTAACTAAAGAAGAGATAGAGACAAATTTAAATATATAAACTTTGAAACTATAACTCTTATGTAAAAATAATATGGAAAAGACAGGAAAATTGTTTCAATTTTTTCAGATAAAATTGTTTTACACAATACATAAACAATGAATAAAGACATCTGTGGATACATGTGTGTGTATATATGTACATAAAAACATGTGTTTGTGTATGTATATATTTACAATACTTGAAAACAAAAGTCATTTTTCAATAGATAAGTAGTCACAGGATATGAATACTTTATTCTCAAAATAACTGCAAACTAATAGAACATAATGTTCCACATCACTAATAATAATAAGAGAAAATGAAAATGACAATAACTTCATGAATTCATTTCATACTCAACAAATTGATAAGGATAACAAAAATATGATAATAGGTAATCTGATAAGAAGATAGTCACATAAGTGCATTGTTTATGGAGTTGTGTATTAGTGCCAATATTTTGGACAGCACTTTAAAATTGTGCAAAAAAAAATAAAGTAAATAAATATCCATGTTCTTTTTCCTGGTGAATCTCCTAGTAGATTGAATTCCTAGGGAAGTTATTGGAAAGAAGAAGTCATTATATCCACTAAAATATTTATAACAACACTTTTTGGTGAGAGAAAATGAATGTAAGAAAAGTAAACACCCATTTATTATGAAATAGCTAAAAATATGGTATGAGAAAGTCTGTGATGAAGAAATAATAAATATAGTGAATAGAGAGAAATGTGGAAAGATTTTTTGAGATCTAATTCAAAGCCTTTAAGACTTTAAAGGAGGATGATTTTGATCATATGTGTATATATGCATGCTAATAATAATGTTTGTCCTTGATTTTTGAAGACCACTACAACAGTGAGGTGATGCCATGACAAGCACATGAATTGGATTTGAGTGAACTGATAAACTTTGAGGGGTTGCTGTGCTGTCACCAGCCTCATTTTCTCCTTTAGACCCATCTGGGTCCAGGATGACTGGAAATGTCCCTGGACATGGGGCAAATCAGGGTTAATTGACTTGGCCAAGGTCAAGTCGCAGGTATGAGACAAGTCTCTGAGGCTAGATTTGAACTCCTGTCCTCTTGACTCCAAGGTCAGTGTTCTATCTACTGAGCCACCTAGCTGCCCCTAAGTGACACAGTGGCAGGAGCATGGCCCTGGAGACTGGAGGTCCTGAGTTCAAATTTGACCACAGATACTTAATACTCACCTAGTTATTTGATCTTGGGCAAGTCACTTAACCCCATTACCTTGCAATGCCTCCCCCCAAAATGGAATATGTTGTATGCAAACACATAAAGACATCCATATTTTGATCTAATAAATGTAATTATTCTTGAACTTCCAGTTTTAGAAAAAGTAATGCAAATTGCATCTCCCATAATAATGACAAATATGCATGTAATTTCTGTCTCAAAGTCATTTAGTATAGGTTTTTCAACTTATTGGTAGAGATGAATACCCTGCTCTACATGAAAGCTGTGGTAGAATTAGTGAGAACATGAACTTCAGCTCTCATCTAATCTTCTTTGACTTTTGAGTTGCTTCTGCAAGTTCTGCTTTCCATCTTTAAGAAATAAAAGGAAATGGTCAACCCCATTTCACATTGCTGAGGGAAAGGTTGCCATGATAAAACTGATTTTTCAATTTTTTACCATTTACCATTCGAGAAATGTTTTAAAGTATTATATATTTGTCTCGATTCTCTAGATGCTTGGGAACTGAAGACTTCTGTGGTTCAATGAGAGTATGGTTCCTCTCATTATTTTTCCCCTCTGTAAAAACTCTTACTTACATACTTGTTTCTTATGTACCTGTGATATTCCCCCCCCCCCCCCCATATTCCTCTCTTCTTCCATGGTATTTTTATTGACTCTACAGGTTTTTGGATCCTCCCAATAATTTGACTCACCTCTCTGTTTTCTTTCTATGTATTGTCTTTGTAAACTGTCCTAATAATGATAAAGTTCTGAGGAATCACATGTAACACCCCCCCTCCCATTAGAATTTAAAATTGTTGAGTATTCTGATTCTCTTTCATGGTTTTTTTTTAGGTAATTCTTAGGTGGCTGAGGCTAGATTTGAACCAGGTACTCCTGACTCTAGGGCTGGTGCTCTATCCACTACACCACCTAGCTGCCCCTCATGCTTTTTTTTTTTATGATTCTCTTGGGGCTTGTATTTGAAATTCAAAATTTCTATTCAATTCTTTTTGTTTCATCAAAAATGTTTGAAAGTTTTCTATTTTAAAAAAGATTCATTTCCCCTTGAAGAATTGTACTCAGTTTTTCTTGGTGAATGAAATTTCATTGAAATTCTATCTCATTTGCTTTCTGAAATGTCATAAGTCAAGCTTTCTGCTCCCTTAACATAGTAGCTACTAAAACTTGCATAATCCTGATTGTTTTATTGCTTTCTTTCTGGCTACTTTCTTGACCTTGAGCCTCTAAAATTTGGATCTAATGCTCAAGATTGTTTTCATTTTGGAATCTCTTTTTTTGTTTGTTTCTTGAAGTTGCAGGGAATCATTACCTTTCACTTTTGCCATTTTAATTTCGAAGGAATTATTTTCTTTTAAATCTTTTTTATTAAATAAAAAAAATCTTGTGTGAAGCAAAGCATGAGAGGAGTCAGAAAATAAAAAAAAATGAATTTTGGTTTCCATAAAGCCTATATAATAAATATTAAAGATTGTATTTGAAATTGTCCATCTTTTCTTTTTTTTGCTTGTGAGTTTTTTCTCTTCTCTGCTGTGTATTTTTTGCTTTATTCTCCCCCTCACCATCCCTCTGGATGACTTGAATTAAGCATGTATGTGTGTGTGTGTGTGTGTGTGTGTATGTATGAATGTGTATATATGTATATATAGTTAGAAAGAATGATGTATATATGTACATGCATACTTATATTAATAAACACATATATATATATATATATATATATATATATATATACACACACACACTCTCTTACATATGCCTAAATGTATAGCATAGATATGTATTTGGTTTGTGTGTGCCTCTCATTTTTATTGTTTCCTGAAGGCAATAACTCCTTGCTCCTCAGCTCAATTTCTACTCATCACCTTGCCTTCCTAATTCTTAAGCACCTATCATTTAAACACATCCTCTTATATACCTTTTTCTCCTATTCCCTTATCCTTTAACTCATTACAATCCTTATCCTCTCCTCTCATTTCGTTCTAAATTTAGAGGGCTTTTATAGCCACATGTACATATATTCTATATCTTTCTATCTATCTATCTATCTATCTATCTATCTATCTATCTATCTGTCTGTCTGTCTGTCTGTCTGTCTGTCTGTCTGTCTGTCTATCTATCTATCTATCTATCTCTTTTGTTTGTATATTGTTTGTATATTGTTTCCTCTTTACCCCATTACCAATGAGGGTAGTTTTTCAGAACTACCAATTCTCTTTCCCCATCTAATTTCTCTGTATCAGTTCACTTCTTCTTAGACCTCATTTGTACAAGATGATAACTCTTTTTAAAATAAATCTTTTCCTAGATCATTTTACTTTTAAGAATCCCATCCTAACCAGTTCTACTCCCTTTTTCTTTGCTGCCCTATTAATAACAACAATCTTGTACATGTGGTTTTCATTTCCACATGATTTCTCCTTGTTAAATCTCCTGTAATTAGTCATCGATGTTTACCTTATATATTTTGGTTCTTGTATGTCAGATTTTCTAAGATGAGATCTTTATACAATAAAATCCTGAAACTCTGGCAATTCATTGAATGTCCTTTTTTTTTTCATTCAGGACTATGCTTAACATTTCTGGGCATTATATCTTCAACCACAAACCCAATTCTTTTGTTTTTTGATATGAAAAATTATTTTCTTTGTAATGGAATGTAATTGTGCTATAAGAAATGATAAGCAGGCAGATTTCAGAATAAACTGAAAAGACATACCTGAACTGATGCAAGATTAGGTGAGAAGAATCAAGAAAGCATTGTACACATTTACAGCAATATTATGTGATATTTGATGGTGATACCTTAGCTCTTTTCACTAACATAATTCAAGTCAATAATGCTATCTACAACCAGAGAAAGAACTGATACAATCAGAATGCAAATCAAAGGGTGATACTTTTACTTTTTTGAAGTTTTTTTTCCTTTCATTCTGTTTCCTTTTACAACATGACTAATAAGGAAATATATTTTTTGTGATTGTACAAATATTTAGAATTGCTTGCTTGACATCTTAAAGAGAAAGGATTCAAAAAAGGCAGGAGAAAATTTGTAATTCAAACTTTTATTTAAAAATGATTTTTGGTTCTTCCTGCTTTAGATATCAGCACTATGTTGATGTCTAAAAGGAATTTGGCAGAATTCCTACTTCACTTATTTTTTTTTTTCAAATAGTTTACATAGAAATGGAAATAATAGTTCCTTAAATGTTTGGTAGAATTCACTTTTGATAGGGAACTTATTGATGGTTTCTTCAATTTCCTTTTCTGAAATGAGGTTATTTAAATATTTTATTTTGTTTACCTGGGTAGATTTTATTTTTCCAAACATTCATCCATTTCACTTATATTATCATATTTGTTTATATGCAGTTAGGCAAAAGAACAGAATTATTAATTTTATTTCTTTCTCATTGGTGGTGATTCACCCTTTTTCATTTTTGTTATGAGTAATTTAGTTTTCTTCTTTCTTTTAAAAAATAGATTAATTAAATGTTTGTCCATATTATTTTTTCAAAAAACAACTTTTAATTTTAGTAATTCAATAATTTTATTCATTTAAATTTCATTAATTTCTCCTATGATTTTCAAAATATCTAACTTGATATTTAATTGGATACTTTTAATTTTTTCTTTTTCTTGTTTTTTTAGTTGCCTGCCCAATTCATTGATTTCTTCTTTCTCTATTTTATTCATATAAGCATTAATAGATAAAAAATTTCTCCTGCTTTGAATTCATGCCACAAGTTTTGGTATGATATCTCATTGCTGTCATTTTCTTGGATGAAATTGTTGATTATTTATGTGATTTTTTTGTTTGGTACATTCGTTTAAAAAAGTTTTTTATTTGTTTTCCAATTAATTTTTACTTTATTTTTCCATGACTCTCATTTACATGTAATTTTTATTACATTATAATCTGAAAAACTTCAGTTAATATTTCTGCCTTTCTGCATTTGATTGTGAAGATTTTATGTTTTTATAAATGGTCAATTTTTGTATAAGTGCCATATATGTGCCATAGAGGAAAAGGTATATTCATATCTATCTCCATTCTGTTTGCCCCAGAGGTCTGTCATATCTAACTTTTCAAAGAATTTGGATGCCATACTACTTGGTGAATATATGTTTAATATTGATATTACTTCATTGCCTATAATATTTTAAGGAAGATTAAGTTTCCTTCCTTATTCCTTTTAATTTAATCTACTTTTGCTTTTGCTTTGTCTGAAATCAGTATTGCTACTATGCTTTATTTACTTCAACTGATGCATAATCTATTCTGTGCCAGCTTTTTACCTTTACCCATTGTGTATCTCTCTGCTATAAATGTTTCTTTTAAACAACATATTTTAGAATTCTGACTTTTAATCCAATTTGCTATCTGCTTCTATTTTTACAATAATGATTATTATCTCTGTATTTTCCATCCGTGCTATCTTCTCACATTTATATTTTTCACTTTCTTTTCCCTTCTCCCTTCTCACCAATGTTTTGCTTTGGACTGTTGCTTCCTGATCATTCCTCCCTTCTATTAGTCCTTTCCTCTATTCTCTCTCTTTCCTCTTTTTTCCTCTTATTTTTAAATTTAAGCTTAACATTATATTTATCTTTATTTTTACTTCTGCCTTCCCTTTTATCCATCCCTTCTTCCCCTTTCTTTCCTACCCCCCCCACTTCCCTAGAGAGTAGGATAAATTTTAAATCTACTTGGGAATGTATGTTATTTCCTCTTTGGATCAAATTTATTTAGAGTAAGATTTACTCAGTCCTTACACCCTCCCTTCTTTCTCTCTTGAATAATAGTTATTTGTGCCTTTTCATGTGGTGTTATTTATCCTCCTCTCAATATAGTCCTTTTCATGTCTTGTTTGGTTCATGCCTATCTTGTACCTATAATCTCTGTCAGTATATCCTCTTTTTATTTATCCATATAGAAGAACATTCCTCAAGGATTGATTGATTGATTAATTGGTTAATTGATGTATAGAATCATTATTTCATCATCATTTCATACCTATAGTTTCTGTCCAAATTTACTCCTCTACACTGTCCCATTTTATATATACAATTATCAAGAGCCAATGGCATCATCAAATTATGAAGAACTTAGGGTACTCCCTCTTTCCAAGTAACCTCTATGGAAATACAGTTCTCATGAGCTAAAAGATCAGTTAAAGCATCATTACTTTTTATGGTCAAACTATACCCAATACCCTCTCTCTAAATATGCTTCTTTTAACTCTCCTAAGAGAGCATTATGGGTATTCTTCTCTTGTGTAGGTAATATAGACAGTTTAATGTTATTGAGTAACATTTTCCCCCTTTCTCTTTACTTTTTTGTGCATCTCTTGAGGCTTGTATTTGAAGATCAAATTTTTATTTCTGGTCTTCTTATCAGGTAAGTCTTAAAGTCTTTTTTTTCATTCAAAATCCATGTTTTCCTCTGAAAGAATATGCTGAATTTTGCAGGGAGTTGATTATTTTTGGTAATCCAAGCTCATTTGTTCTCTGCAATTTCATATTCCAGGCCCACTGATTCTTTAATATTAAAGCTGATAAACCCTATATAAACTTGATTATAATTCCTTGATATTTAAAATGTTTCATTTTGACTGCAGTATTTTCACTCAAAACTTTAGCTGAGAATTTTGAAATTTGTTTGCAATATTTCTTGGAGTTTTTATTCTGAGATCATTTACTGTACTTGATCCGTGGAATCTTTCAAGGACTATTTGATCTTCTTCTTCTAGGAAATTAGGGCAGTTTTCCATGATAATTTCCTAAGTGATATTTGCCATGCTGTTTTTTGATCAAAGCTTTTGGGTAGATCAGTACTTAGTAAATTATGTCTCCTAGATCTATTTTCCAGGCCCTTAATTTTTCCTAAGAAGCTTTACATTTTCCTTTTTTTTAGCCTTTTGATTAGGTTTGATAAAAATCTTTTTGTCTCATAGAGTCAATAATTTCCAAATGTCCAATTCTAATTTTTAGCATTTTATTTCTTCAGTTAGCTTTGTAAAGTAAAAATCATTTTACTTTTTGATGAGTTATATTACTTTTCTCGTAGGTTGATTTTAAATTTTCGTTAGTGACAGCCTTTTCTACTAGTAATTTTTTATTGTTAAAGGCACAGTTTTCTTTATCTATTTGGTCAATTTTACTTTTAGAGGAGCTGATTTCTTCAGTGAATTTTTCATAATTCTCCTGTGTTGCTCTCAATTCTTTTCTTAAATTTTTTCTTCCTTTCTTCTTTGATTTTTCAAATCCTTTTGAAGCTCTTCCAAGAAGTCTTTCTGAATTTGAGGGCAACTCATAAACTCCTTTGAGGTTTTACATATAGGCTTTTTGCCACTGCTTTCTTCTTCTGAGATGATGTTTTTATCATTCCTATCAGAATAGAAGCTCATTTTGATGAGTTGCTGCTGGAGTACAGGGAGTATCATCCCAAGCTTTTCATTTTGGGACCAGAATCTGGTTCCTTTCTCACTGCTTTCCTATGGTAATTCCAGGGCAGCAAGATAGTTTGGTGGATAGAACACTGGCCTCAAATCTGGATTCCAATCCAGCCTCAGACATTTGCTGCTTACCAGCTGTGTTACTTTGGGCAAGTCACTTAACTCTGACTACCTCACATCCAGTGCCATCTCCAGTAATCCTGATTCAAATCTGGCCACTGGATCCAGATTGACTCTGGAGGAGAAAGTGAGATGGGAGACCTAGCACAATATCCCTCTCCCTCAAATACCATTCCCATGCTTGTCATGACATCACCTACCTTATGTCCATGATCTTCTTGGAAAATGAAGGAAAATCATTATGGTAACACCAATGCAGCAGTTTATTTCCTGCATTAGGCTAGCCCACACCAGTCCCATCTCTTGCACTAGCATTTCAATGTCTCAAATCATGTTTTCCAAGTTGGGGTTGGGGCCTGCAATGTTGTTCGTTCTGCAATACTGACCTGAATTTTGTTGTGACTAAGAGCCTCCCCTTTTATCGAGGTGAGACAAATCTTTAGTTAGAATATCTTTAGTTAAGGATGTGTTTCAGTCTTTTTTTTGTGGGATCTCTGGCTTTAGGGTCTGTGTAGAGGCTTCATTCAGAGTTGTTTTTGGAAAATCTCTGGGAGCTTCTGAGTTTCCTACCACCATCATATAGACTAATCTTTATAATGAATATTGATGCAAAATTTGTAAATAAAATTTTAGCAAAAGAGATTATAAAAATTATTACTAGAACAATATACCAGGAATAAGTAGGATTTATACTAGGTAGGCAGGTTCAATATTAGGAAAACAATCAACACATTTGGCCATATCAATAACAAAATTAACAATAAACTTGACTATCTTAATAGATGCTGAAAAATTCTTTGAAATAATACAGTGCCCATTTCTATTAAAAAACACTAGACAGCATAGGCATAAATGTAGTTTTCCTTAAAATGATCAACAGTATCTATCAAAAACAATCAGCAAACATATATAATAGGAATAAACTACCAAAATTTTCAGTAAGATCAGATGTGAAGCAATGATGCCCATTGTCATTATTATTCATTATTGCATTGAAATGATAGCTTTATTAATAGAAGAAGAAAAAGAAATAGAAGGAAATAGAATAGGCAATGAAGAAACAAAGTTTCAATTTTTGTAGGTGATGTATTGGTATCTTTGGGGAAGCCAAGAAAATAACCCCAAAACTATTTGAGACATTTCAAAGCTTTAGCAAAGAAGTAGATATAAAATAAACCCTCAGAAATCATAAGTATTTCTATATATGAACAACAAAGTCCAAGAGCAAGAGATAGATAGAAAAACTCCATTGAAAGTTACTTCAGGGGGTGTCTAGGTGGCACAGTGGATAGAGCACTGGCCCTGGAGTCAGAAGTACCTGGGTTCAAATGCAACCTCAGACACTTAATAATTACCTAGCTGTGTGGCCTTGGGCAAGCCACTTAACCCCATTGCCTTGCAAAAACCTAAAAAAACAGTTTGCAGACAACAGTATTAGGAATCAATCTCTTGACAAAATCAGAAACTATAAAAACACAATTATAAAATTCTTTTCACAAAAATAAAGTCAGAACTAAACAATTGGGAAAATTTCAATTGTATAAGCTGATTTAATATAATAAAATTGGAAATTCTACCTAAATTAAATTATTTATTCAGTTCTATATGAATCAAACTAAAAAGTGACTTTACAGATCTCAAAAACATAGTAACTTAATTTTATTGAAACAACAAAAGGTTAAGAATATAAAGGGAATTATTGAAAATAACATGCAAAGGAAAGTAGTTTCACTGAACCAGATCCAAAACTGTATAATAATGTGGCAGGCATCAGGACTGGCTAAAAAAGATAAACAAGTAGATCAGTGGAATAGATGAGATACAAATGAAACAGTCATAATTGACTATAGTAATCTACTGTTTGATACAGAGACATTAACTACCAGGATGAGAATTCACTATGTGACAAAAACTGCTATGAAACAATATAATAATATTATGGCAAAACTAGGCAAAGATCCACATCTTATAGCATATACTGTTTAAAATGGGTATAGGATTTAGATATAAACAGTGATACCATAGAACAATTAAGAGAAGAAGAAATAGGAACAGCTGGGTGTCACAGTGGATAGAGCATTGGCCCTGGAGTCAGGATGATCTGAGTTCAAATTTGACCTCAGACACTTAATAATTACCTTGGTGTGTGATCTTGGGTAAGTCATTTAATCCCATTGCCCTGCAAAAAAAAAAAAGAAAGAAAAGAAGAACTATCTGTAAGGTATGGAGAGGGGAGAAGTTTATGACCAAAGTAGAGACAGGGGATATTATAACTTGCAAAATGGATGATTGTGTTCATATTAACTTACAAAGGTTTTACACAAATGAAATCAATGCAGTCAAGATTAGAAGTAACTTAGAAAACTGGAAAACAATTTTCACAACTAATGTTTCTAATGAAGGACATTTCTAAAATATAGAATTCAGAACTGCATCAAACTTAGAAGATTTTAAGGTATTCCTCAATTGATATCAAAGGACATGAACAGTCAGTTTTTTGATGAAAAAATTAAAACTATTTCTAGTCATATGAAAACATTCTCGAAATTGTTATTGATTAGAGAAATGCAAATTAAAATAACTGGCATCATTTCACACTTATCACATCAACTAAGATGATAAAAATGGAAAATAATTAATGTCAAAGAGAATATGGTAAAAATCAATACATTAATGCATTATTGGTGGAGTTATGAACTAATCCAACCATTCTGGAGAGCAATTTGGAACTATGACCAAAGGGCATTAAAACTGCTTACTTTTTGATACAGCAATACCATTACTAGGTTTAAATATATCCTAAACAAAGGAAAAAATCTACATGTATAAAATATTTATAGCAGTCTTTTTTAAAGAAGCAAAGAATTGAAAATTGAGGGGATGCCCTTCAATTGTGGAATGGCTGAACAAGTTATGGTATATGAATCTTATGGAGTATTACCATACTGTAGGAAATAATGTGTGACTGGATGTTAGAATGAGAAGACTTGCACGAACAGATGCTGAGAACCAGGGGAACATTTTATGCATTACCAGTTACATTGTGAGATTAATATAGAGGTTCATTGATCAAGGACATCCCAAGAGACCTATTATGGAAAATACCATGCTCATCCAGATAAAAAACTATGGAGTTTGAATGCAGGACAAAGCATTATATTTTCACTTCTGAAAACTTGTCTTTTTTTCCTTCATGCTTATTCCCTTTAGTTTTTATTCTTCTTTTACATGACTAATATGGAAATATGTGATATTATTTTACATTTATATTTTATATCAGATTACTTGATATCCTAGGGTAGGGAAGGGTAGGAGGGGAAAAACATTACAAAAATGATTGCTGAAAATTATCTCTACATATAATTGTAAAAATAAAAAATATGAATGATATATTAAAATGTTAAAATTTTCTTTACTTGAAATTGTGTAAAAAAATACAATTTAAAAGAAAAAATAGAAAAAGTAAACTATATTGAGTTAAGTTTTGTACCACTATTTCCATTTGCACAATTTTGCTTTTTCTTTAGTGAAGTTTCTTTATTTTTCCATTTGGCCAGGTTTTTAATGATATTTTCATATTTATTTGTAATTCTTTTAACTAGGTATTAATTGTATTTTCATAATTCTCTTCCCTTGATCTCAATTTTTCACACAATTTTTCTTCTATCAGTCTTGCTATCCAAAATAATATATAGTCTCCCAATTATGACAAAAAATATTGACCAAATCTTGAAATTTAACATTAATCATACAAAACAAATTACTATCGCAAGAGTTCATAATGTGAAATAAATAATTTTAAATTATAAAAAAGGAACAAATTTTATTGAATGATGTATGTCATAATAAACAGAGGAGTAAACTTAATTATTTCATTTTCTATCTTATTCTCACATCTCTGTGATTCCATGATGCACACTCAGAAATAAATTATAAAACAAAAGCATGAACTATGAATCAGAAAGAAATTCACAATTAATTGAAATATAATGGGAATAATGATAAAGTAGAATAAAAATGTCTTTGAAAATGTGACTTACTTATTTGCTATGTGAATCTGGTGAAGAGCTAGTCCATTAGGAAAATTATAAAATTATTAGATAACTTTAGGTACTATATCCCTAGATCTTTTGGTTGCCCCTTTAGACATATGTCATTACCTATCTGTATTCACTCTTTTCAGTGATGGTCCATATATTGATAATAGAGTAAGGACCACTTATTTGAGTGGAAATTTATTGTTATTTTTCTTGCTTTGCTGTTTCCTTAAATGCCTTTGCTTTGGTGGGAGCCAGGATGTTAATCAATAAATTTCCATAACTCTTCCATATTCACCTCAAAAAATAATACAATACTGCCAAAACTAATTCTAGAGCAACAGAACCAGCAAAAAGACAGAGTGAAACAATTTTAGAGACCAGGAAATTTGGAAGATTTTCAGGAAAGATCCCTCTCACTTAGGTAAAAGGGGAGCCCAGTCCAGTTCAGGAAGCTTCTCACCATGCCAGCAGCAACACCCACCTCAGGAAAGTAAAGGTTTATCCTGAGTTCCAGATTGGTGGAGAAGGCAAACACAAACAACAAGACCCAGAGTAATGCAACTCAGAAAAATTAGGGGACTGGACAGGCTATAGTTCCTAGAACCTCCATGTGCTTTAGCATAGTCCTGGGTTCAACAGGTAACCACAAACAGCCAGACTGTACCATACTACAGTGAAGCCCCAGGGAAACAACACATGTCAGACACCACCAGAAGAACCTTGTCTCAGTGCAAGGTAAGCTGCCAGATTACTATGGTCCCCAATAGTAACAAATACCCTTTATAACCCCACCTCAGCACAGTACCAGACTTGAGGTAGACTTGAGTGGGCCTCAGGAGGATAATTAGCACAGCATAAGATAAATAGCCAAGTCCCTGAGACAAGAAGACTGAAAAAATTCAGTTCCACTCTGAGATTAGAGTTCAAATATAAAAAGGAAAAAAAAGGTCAAAAAGATGAGCAAAAAACACCACAAACAGCAACAACAAAAAAAGAAATTACTATGGTGACAGAAAAGATCAAAACAAAAATTTAGAAGAGGATCACAATGTCAAAACCCCTGTGGGTAAAACCCCAATGAAAAATGAAAAGTGGTCTTAAAGTCAGAAAAAAATTCATGGAAGAGTTCAAAAAATAACTTAAAAATCATCTAAGAGAGGCAGGAAAAACTGATGAAAGACATGAAAGTGATGTAAGCAAATAATGAAAAAAAGAGTCAAGAGCTTAAAAATTATATTTGGTCAAAGAGATACAAATGATATTGGTAAAATGAGATACAAAGATCTACTGAAGTATCCATCTCCTTTAAAAGTATAATTGGTCAAATGAAAAAGGAAGCACAAAAGTTAGCTGAAATAAACCATTCCCTAAAAGTTGGAATGGGGTAGGTGGAAACTAACGATTCTATTAGACATCAAGAATCAGGCAAACAAAATCAAAAGATTAGAAAAATTAAGGGAAATGTCATATATCTCATGGGAAAAACAACTCATCTGGAAAATAGATCCAGGAGAGACAATAACCAAATCATTGGCTACTTGAAATCCATAATCAAAAGAAGGACACTGCTAGTATCCTTTAAAAATTATCACAGAAAACTCCCATTAGAATTTTTTTTTGACAAGGCAATGGGGTTAAGTAATTTGCTCAGGGTTACACAGGGAGGTAATTATTAGCATCTGAGGTCACATTTGAACTCAGGTCATCCTAATTCCGGGGCCGGTGCTCTATCAACTGCACCACCTAATTGCTCCCAAAACTCCCCTATTATTGGAACCAGAGGAAACAATAGCTTTTGAAAGAATTCATCAATTACATCAGGAAAGAGATTCCAAAATAAAACTCCAAGGAACATTATAGCCAAAATTCAGAACTATTAGTTCAAAGAAAAATAAACTATGAAGAAACAATTCAAATATAGGGGAGTCACAATCAGGATCACTTGGAAACTACAACCTTAAAAACATCGTAGATCATTGATTTGATATTCTGGAAAGCAAAGAAGTTATGACTACAAGAAAAACCACTTACTCACCTTTCTAGAAGAAATACATATCTATAGAGGATACAGGTACAAGGTGGAGTGGAGAGAATTATATAAAAAAGAGGTGTATACAGAGTACAGAAGTAAGAGAGAGGTAGAAAGGGGCAAAATATTTTACATGAAGAGGTGTGAAAGGTGTATTACAGTGAAGAGAAAGATGGAAAACTGGATGTTGGGCATTGTTTGAAAATTGCCCTCATCATCAGTATTGGTTCCAAAAGCAAGTAATATATATGTATTGTGTTTGTGTGTGTGTGTGTGTGTGTGTGTGTGTGTGTGTGTGTGTGTGTACGTTGAATGTATAAATCTATTTGGCACAACAAGGAAGTAAGAAAGAGGGGATCAAGAAATAGAGGAGTCAGTTGGGACTGACAGAAGAGAGGGAATACCAGGGGAGGTGGTGGACCAAAGCAAAATACTGAAGAGGGAAAGGTAAAAGGAAATAGAGAACAAACAGAAGGAATAATAAGATGAAAGGAAATGCATAGGTAGTAGTTATAACTGATTGTGAATAGATTGAGCTCTCTCTTAAAACAGAAGTAGATATCATAATGGATCAAAAACCAGAATTCTTTAATATATTGTTTACAAGAAAGAAACATAGCTGAATAAGAGAGATACACAGAGTAAATATAAAGGGTTGAAACAATATGTATTATGCTTCAGCTGAAGTAAAAAAAAAGAATCAGGGGTAGCAATTCTGAACTCAGGAAAAATTAAAGCAAATTATAGGTCTAATGATAAAGAAGAAAGTACAATTTGATAAAAAGGTACCATATACAATGAAACAGTATCAGTTCTAAAAATGTGTACCAAGTAGTACAGTATCCAAATTCTTAAAAAGGAAATTAGTTAAAGGAAGAAATAGAAGGAAAACTATCCTAGTAGGGAGATCTCAACTGTTCCCTCTCAGAACATGATGAAACCAACCAAAAATAACATGAAAGAAACTAAGAATATTAATTGTATTTAGAAAAGTTAGATACAACAGATCTTTGGAAAAACTTGAAAGGGAACAGAGAAGAATACAGAGTTTCTCAACAGCACATATCATCAATTTGACCATGTAACAGTGCATAAAAATCTCAAAATCAAATGTACAAAAGCAAAAATATTCAATATATTCTTTTCAGATCATAGTGAAATAAAAATTAAATTCAACAAAGACCAGTGAAAGATAGATTAAAAATATTGGAAACTAATCTCATCCTACTGAATAAGTAGTAAAAGAAAACATCATAGAAATAATTACTTCATTAAAGAGAATTACAAAAGAACCTAAATTTATGGGATGTAGTCAAAATAGTACTTAGAGGAAAATTCATTTCTCTAAATTTTTGGATCAACAAAATGGGAAAATAACAAGTCAATGAATAGATCACATAACTAAGAAAAACCCAAGAAAATGAGCAAGTATAAAATCCACAACTGAGCACCAAATTGGAAATCCTGAAAATTAATGTTGAGATTAATAAAATTAAATTTTAAAATGTAGATATATATAGGAAATGGTTATATGAAAAAATATTTAAAAATATTTAAAATTTTTGGTTAATTTGATTTGAAAAATAAAAGAATCCTAAACATCCAGTATTATAAATGAAAAGGGTGAAATTGCCAGCATTTAAGATGAAATTAAATAAAGCTTTAGGAAATATTTGCTTATTTAAATGTCAAAAATCTGACAATCAGTGTGAAATGATGAATATTTATGAAAATATAAATTACTTAGATTAAAAGATCAGGAAATAAATTGTCTAAATAACCCTTTCTTAGAAAAAAAATTTTGAACAACTCATTAATAAACTTCCTTTAAAAAAAGGCTTAGATAGGTTCAAAGGTGAATCCTACCAAATATTTAAAGAACAATTAATTTCAATACTATTTAAACTATTTGGAAAAATAGAGGAAGGAATCCTACCAAACTATTTTTATGACACAGCAATCGTGCTGATGAATAAATCACAGATATAAAACAGAGAAAATTAAAGACCAATTTCCCTAATGAATGTCAATGCAATACTTTCAAACAAAGTACTAACAATGCAATTACAATAATATTTCACAAGGATTATGTTCTATGACTAGGTGGAATTTACACCAGAAATACAGAATTGTTTCTATATTAGAAAACATAATTGATTATATCAATTTGAAATTCAACAGAAATAATATGATTATATCAGTAGATGCCGAAAATAACATTTTAAAGAGTACGAAGTCCATTGATATTGAAAGCATTAGAGATATTAGTAATAAAGGGAACATTCCTTAAAATAAAAAACTTTATCTTTCTAAAATTATCCGCAGGAATTATATGTAATGGGGGATTAACTTAGAAACCTTCCCAATATGATTAGGAGTGAAACAAGGATTTATTTTAATGCCACTATTATTCTGTATAGAATTAGAAATATTAACTACAACCCTAAAAGAATAAAAAAAATCAAAGGAATAGAAATAATAAGGAAACAAAATTATCACTCACTGTAGATGATAGAATGATATACTTTGAGAATCCTATAGAATCCACTAAAATAAACTACTTGAAATACTTCATAGTTTTAGCAAAGTTGCAAGATATAAGATTAAACCCATATAAATCATTGGCATTACTTTATATGACCAATTAAGCTCAGCATCATGAGATAAAAAAGAGAAATTCCATTTAAAATAACTGTAAACATTTAGAAATTCTTGGGAGCCTACCTGCCAAAACAAATCCAGGACCTATATGAAATTACAAATCACAAAACAATTACAATTACAAAACAATTTTCACACAAATGAAGTCAGGTCTAAACTATTAGAAAAATACCAATTGCTCATAGGTAGGATGAATCAATATAATAAAATAGCAATTCTCCCTAATCTATTTTATTTATTCAGTGCTATAGCAATCATACTATCACAAATTATTTGATAGAGATAGAAAAAATAGCAATAGATTTCATCTGAAAGAATAAAAAGTCAACAATATAAAGGGAATTAATGAAAAAAGTTTAAAAAGAAACACATAGCAAGGTGCTTAGACTATATTGTAAAGCAGCAATCATCAAAATTACTTGGTATTAGTTTGGAAAAAATAGTGGTGGATCATTGAAATAAGTTAAGTACATAAGTACAACAGTCAATTGCCATAATATTTGATAAAGCCAAAGACCCCAGTTTTTGAGGAAAAAACTCAATGTAAGACAAAAACCTACTAGGAAAGCTGGAGAAAAATAGGATACAAATTTGGATATAGACCACCATCTCACACTGTATATTCCAAGATAAAGATCAAAATGAATGTATGATTTACATAATTAGAATTACATTGAAAGGAAATTAGAAAAGCAAGGAATAGTCTATCAGAACTATGAAGAAAGGAAGAATTCACAACAAAGCAATATATAGAAAACATTTTGAAATGTAAAATAGGTAATTTTAAATTTATTAAATGAAAAATCTTTTGAATAAACAAAATATTACCCACCTAGATTAGAAAGAAAACAGAAATCTAGGAAACTATCTTCATATTATCTCTTATATAGACCTCATTTCTGTGTGATCCTGACACAGATCTCATTTCCAAAATATGTAAAGATTCAAATTTATAAGAATACAAACCACTCCCCAATTGATAAATGGTCAAAGGATATGAATGGGTAGTTTTCATATGAAGAAATCAAAGCTATCTGTAGGCATATGAAGCAGTCCTCTAAATCATGGTTAGGTTTTTTTTTTTTGGCAAGGCAGTGGGGTTAAGTGATTTGTCCAAGGTCACACAGCTAGGCAATTATTATATTTCTGAGGCCGGATTTGAACTCAGGAACTCCTAACTCCAGGGCCAGTGCTCTATTTACTGCACCAACTAGTTGCCCCTTAAATCATTTTTAATTAGAGAAATGATCAAAGAGCAATAACACAATGTTTAACTTTAGATCCAGTGATGCCATTCTTTGATCTGAATTCCAAGAAGATCATAAAATGAGAAATATATATATATATATATATATATATATATATATATGCAAATATATTTATAGCAGCCCTTTTCATGGTGGTAAAATATTGTTAAGTGAGGGGATGACTATTAAGTGGGGAATGGCTGAACAAGCTGTGGCATGTGAAAACAACAGAACATCATTGTGCAATAAGAAATGATAAATACACAGATTTCAAAAAAACCTGGAAAAATTTTCATGAAGTGATGCAAAGTGAAATAAACAAAAACAGGAAAACTGATAAACTGATACTGTACACAGTTTCAGTAATATTGTGTGATGATCAACTATGAATGACTCACCTCTTCTCAGCAACATAATGATCCAAGGTAAGAAAAAAGGCTCATGAAGAAAAATTCCATCCATATCCATGATGATGATGTTTGTCCTTCTTTCTCAAAGGGAAGTGATCAAGGAGGTGATGCCATAACAAGTGAGTTAGATTTACTAGCCTCACTTTTCCTTCTGAAGCCATTAGATGTTTCCAGATAAGAATAAGGACACCTGGAGATGGCTCTGGATCTGAAGTAATCAGTGTAAGTGACTTACCCAATGCCAAACACCTAGTAAGCTTTAAGTGTTTGAGATCCAATGCGAACACAGTTCTTCCGGACTCCTGACCTGGTGCCCTAGCTGTTGCATCGCTTAGCTACCCACATCCAGATTAAAAACTAAAGGAAGGGCATCTGGTGTGCCAGATGATAGAATATTTATTTTGAAGTCAGAAGAAGCTAAATTTGAATCAACAGACATATGGCACTTACTAGCTGTGTGGCCCTGGGCAAGTCACATATCTCCAAGATCTTGTAAAAACAAAAATCAAACAGTAACCAAAAAAACAAAACAAAAAACCTGATGAACTGTGAATACAGATCAAAGCATATTTTGTTCACTTATTTTATTCATTTTTGTGCTTTAGTTCCCTTTTATTTGCTGCTTTTCTCATTGCTGTAACTAAATAGCAATCTGTTCCATTTGATAGCGCATGTATAATCTATATCAGATTGTCTCCCTTTGAAAGAGAGAAAGAGGCATAGAAAAAAATTAGAACTTAAAATGTTGTAAAAATGAATGCAAAAAATTATCTTGACATGTAACTGTGAAAATATACTTCAAATATAATTAATCAAAATAAGAATTTGGAAAATAGGAACAGAGGGACTACTTCCCTTAAAAGATAATGGGTAACACTGGGGGAGAAATAATTGTGAAAAGCAGAGGTAAATGGGAAATAATGGGAAAATATAGGTGTAGTAATGTCAGATCATAGTTTGAAGTAGCAGGAGATGAAAAAATTGGAAGAAAAGATAAACTTAACAATTTTAATTTAATTTGTGTGTGTATTAAGCCAAAAAATAAGGACAAAAGTGAATGACCAAATGGAAAAAAATTCAAAAGTCATTATTTATAAGAAACACATCTAAAATAAAAAAAACATATAAAAAGAAAAAAAATTATCAGGTGAATAAAAAAGTGATATATATATATATACATATATATATATATATATATATATATATATACTTTTGTGATGAATTTAAAAAATTGTACTATCAAGAGAGTTTGATTACTACTGATTCTTCTTTATGTTGTTCCACTTATCTACTGTTTTGTTTTTTAAAAATAGAATCAAATAGTTTGGGGGATTAGTATTTTATAGGTTAATTCAAGTTTCTATTTACCACTTATTTTTTTCTCCTTTCCTTTGCTATTTTAGATCTTTTATTCTTACAAATTAATTTAGATTTTATTTTGTTTAAATCTGTCTAGTATTGATATTTTGAACTGAAATAGTAGTAAAGCTAAATATTAATTTAAGTTATATCATAGTTTGTTTTCTATTTGTATGGTGTAATGTGTACTGGAAATCTCATTTTTTGTTATTTATTTTTTTAGGAGGGTTTTAAAGCTATACTAGGAATATGTTTTGTTATACTGACAGAAAACTTTTTGAATATTTATATTTTGTTGAATGAGGTCTCTTTTTAATTATTTCTTTTTCATATTGTTATTGCTATATAGCAATGTTGCTGATTTTTAGTCCTTGATTTTATTGTTTATGGTTTGAATTATATCTTCTAGTTTTCCTGAAGTTTTTCATTTTGTCAAATAGTTTTTTTAAACATTTCTCTAGAATTTTCTAAGTAGACCAACAAGTCATTAGTCAATAGATTTGTCACATTTGTGCATAACTTTTTACCTGTTTTCTCCCTTGTGTTTTATTCTGTCACTGGAATTTCTATGATGAGGACAAATTGCAGTTTCCTTTTTTTCCTTTTTGTCTATAAATGTAACTTTTAGTTTTAGGTACTTACATTTTAGTCACGTTAAAAAAAAACAATCCTTCTATGCTAATTTATTTAATATTTTAGGTCAGGTTACGTTTTTATTAGCATAAATGAATAATAATATGGATATAATACAAATATGCATATGCAGCAATATGAATTAATAATAATGAATTAATAAATGACAAAGTACACCTGATCAAAAACTTTTCATTCATTAATTAATATAATAGACTTGGTTTAAATTTTAATACGATTAATTGTCATTATATTGTTAATTTTGCACCATTCTTACATTTTTTTTTCAAATTCTAAATTAGGGTTATATACACTTTTAGTTCAAGTCCTTTTTAGTTAGTATTTATATAACAGATAGGGACTATTGCTGAATGCAAGTTGGCAACTTTTAGTGGCACCACATTTAAGTTTTAAATCATTGTGTATAACAAAAAGAGGTTACATTATGCATTCACTTTCATGCTACTGGAGATGTTAAGGGCCGTATTTGAACCAAGCTTTTCTGCCTCAAGGGCAACCTCTCTAGTCATTAATTCATACTTTTATGTGAAGCTTTAAATAAAATATCTATTTATAACATGTATCTATAGTTTTCCACTTCTTTATCTTTTCTGGGTTTATAAACTATAACAGTACTATGCTATTTATCTTATGGAAGGAGTTTGGCAGAAGGTTTTGCTTCTAAATGTTTAGCAACAAATTGTTGATTTATTTACTAAAAATGAGAGAGTTTTTTTGTACCACATTTGGACTAGCCTCACTCTCCTTCACTCTTAAAAATTTTTTTAAAGAACTAGTAGAAATTCACTTTCTGAAATTACATTTACATTTTTTATTTTGTTCTTTTTATTCTCATTCATTCATTAGTTTTTTAATTTATTCATTTATTTGTTTATTTCATTATTCAGATTTGACAAACATGGAGAAAATATCCTAGGTAATATTTAAGATATATAATAATTTTAATAATATAATTTAAAATATAATTTATAGAAGAATTTTAATAATAGAATAATAGAATTCTTGCATTATTTGAAATATTTCCCTTTCTTATATAGGCTATGTTGTAAAGTTTAAGTAGAGATGCAGAGGAATAAAGTGTTGAACTAGAAAACTTGATGATAATATATAGTGAGTATTCCCCAGTTGATAAATGGTCAAAGGATATGAACCAACAGTTTTCAAATGAAGAAATAATAGCTATATATAATCATATATAAATGCTCCTAATCATTATGGATCAGAGAAATGGAAATTAAAACAACTATGGGGTATCACCTCATACCTACCAGATTGGCTCTGATGAGAAAAAGGAAGATGATCAATGTTGGAGAGGTGGTGGGAGGATTGGGACATTGATGCATTGCTGGAGGAGTTGTGAATGAATCCAACCATTCTGGAGAACAATATGGAACTCTGCCCAAAGAACAATGAAACTTCATTCTCTTTGACCTAGCAATTCCAATTGTAGGTCTATATCCAGGAGAAATTATATACAATTGGAAAAGTTCCACATCTCCCAAAATATTCATAGCAGCTCTTTTTGTAATGACAAAAATTGGAATTTGAGGGAATACCCCTCAATTGGTGAATGGCTAAGTTATGGCAAATCCCTATTATGGAATATTATTGTTCTATAAGAAACCATAAATGGTTAGACTCTAGAAAAGCATGGATTGAGTTACAGGATCTGATACTAAGTGAAGGGAGCAGAACTAAAGAGAACAATGTACACATTAATAACAACATTGTGAGATGAACAATCTTGATAGAAGCAGTTCCTCTCAGCAGTCCAGAGAACTAGGGCAACTGATTAGACTGACTATGGATTATGTCATCCCCATCTAGAGGAAGAAAAACAAAACAAAACAAAACAAAACAAAACACACACACACACACACACACACACACACACAACAGCAACAACAACAACCCTTCAGAATCTGATGAACATTTTAAAAAAATTATCTCTTATATGTCTCTTTCCCCTAAATTCTAATTCTTCATACCAAAAATAACTAATCTTTAAACCTGTTTATCAAAATATGTATGTACAATGCTAACCTAACTATTCACCACTGAGGGGAGGGGGGTGGGAAGGAAGGTGCAAGGAAATTTTGTAACTTAAAAAATATACAAGTTGGGGCGGCTAGGTGGCACAGTGGATAAAGCACTGGCCTTGGAGTCAGGAGTACCTGGATTCAAATCCTGTCTCAGACACTTAATAATTACCTAGCTGTGTGGCCTTGGGCAAGCTACTTAACCCCGTTTGCCTTGCCAAAAACCTAAAAAAATATACAAGTGATATAGATGAAAAATAAATAAACAAAATAGTGAACAGGGAATACATATATGCTGGTCAATAACTACTAGCCTTCTAATGATATAGAAAATGATCTTAATAGCTACCCTACCACTACTCAACCCTCAGTCAATTTCTGACATGCTATTACTTGATAAGGAATCCCTAGACCTTGTCATAAATCTTGGTCTTTATATCCATCTTTTAACTCTAATCTTACGTGCATATTTCATTCCCCAATTATAATCTAAATATATTGAGAATAGGTTGTCTCAGTTTTTTTTTATTTCTATCCCCATCACAGTTCAATATTTGGCATATGGTTAGCATTAAAAAAAAAAAAGATTTCTCAATCATTCATTAAAGTTGGGGAAAAAAGGACCCAGATTTTTAAAAAGATAAATCAAAATGAAATTTTCTTGCTTAATATTCTAACGATAAAGGCAGTTCCTAACAAATAATTTATGTATTTGAAGAGTTCAAAGAAGTCTAATGATCTTTAGACAAGTATCCATCTACATAAGAGCAGTTAGATTTTTATAAGATACAATGTGGCAGATTAACCAAATGGAAAATGAAGTCAACATGAGAAGTACATTTTTATTGCCTCACTGCCCCCACTCCCCAAATCTCTATGTTCACTCTCTATTCTTGTCAGGCCTGCCGTTTCAATATTTAATCCCTGTCAGTCTCTGCTTTACCTTTACAAAATTGTTTATATGAAGGAGCAAATATTTCAAGAAAAACTAAAGTTTATCTTTATTAAAATAATGACATATAATGCCATATCTTAGATACAACCTAGGATATTTTTTTAACAGTACACAAACTATGGAAAATATGGTGAATAATATTCCCTTGTGACACAGTTTACTAATACCAGAGTCCCAAATTTTGTCCTTATTTCTTAATATTTCCTCATCAATTAGTTGAGTCAATACCATTCTCTATTTTTCCATGCATTTATATTTTTTTGAAACATTATGCAAAATGATGTTTATTTATCAGGAATATTAATTTTAACCATCATCTTTAAAAATCCTGAATGTATTTTACAGCTGGGTTTTGGTACATTCTGCTACTTTTAAGGACATATATTACCATAAGTCTTTCAAGTGTAATCTCTCCAAAAGCTCTGTTAACAAAGTTTTAAAGATTTAAAAAAATAAAGAAAAATAACTGAAAGACTTCTTTTACTAAAAGAAAATAACACTTGTTAATAGTTCTGGGAGAAAACTGTTTTTCTAGTTATTATGACAGCAATATTTATAAGAATAATTTCATATAATTACCTAGAGAAGCATAGCACATTTTGTACGTTTCCATGAAGAGAATTTTAGATGGATGTAAAAACTGAAATTAAATTAATGATCATGACAAAGCAAAAAATATTAAAAGATACATTAAATACCTCTATTACTTCAAATGTACACTTAACTACATTAGCACCATAAAATGATCTTCAGTAGTATTTATTTATTTATTTTTTAGGGTTTTTTTTAAGGCAAACGGGGTTAAGTGGCTTGCCGAAGGCCACACAGCTAGGTAATTATTAAGTGTCTGAGACCGGATTGGAACCCAGGTACTCCTGACTCCAAGGCCGGTGCTTTATCCACTATGCCACCTAGCCGCCTCCGTATTTATTTAATTTTATAAAAGTAATCAGCACATTTCTTCTTAACAAATTAATTGTTTCTAGTTTGAGAGAAGAAGAAAAAAACCAAATTTATAGATTCTTAATTTCCATCTGAAAATTTTTATTGGCAAAGAATAGAATTTTGTTCTGACCTCGGATTCATTAAAAAATGTAATAAATGTTGGTTCCATGGCCACTTTGCATTCTTTTCACTAAAATTTTATATACAGCATGTGGACTAGATTATTTGAACAAAAATCACTTTAAAATTATAATGAAAGCCAACCTTCAAATTAGAAAAGCCAGGAAATCCAAAGTTAATGATGGAACTCAAATTTTAAATTGTTTCTCTATGCTATATGTTTATAATGTAGACACTTTACAATGACCTACTTTTAAAACTGCATTATACAAAATAAATTAATATCAAATAGGATAGAGAAGACTCAACAGCATTGTTTTCAAATTCATCTAAGTTTCTAATCCAATTGAATCTTTATTCCCAGAATTTACAATGTACAAAAACTTGTTCTGCTTTTCTTTTTCTTTTTTCTCTTTTGTTTCAAGTTTGGAAATGTTTCTAGGAGAAAACTTTCAATACTTCTCACTGGATTATAGAGAAATCTTACAGTATCTCATTGCATACTGAAAAAAATTATTTGAAACCAAAGGCAATTACTCAACAAAATTACAAACCCATGTGTATTGTGATTTTAATGAGGTTCAGATTCGTTCCTGTAAATGACGCTCTCATGCAGTTCAAAATGAAAGTATTTCAATAATGCAAGGAATAGATTGCTTACAATACTATTCAATACAGTATATAGTATATATATATATATGTATATATATGTATATATATATATATATATATATATATAGGAAAGTATTATTAATACTATAACAAAAGTAGAAGAGAAAGATAAAGAAAACATCACCAATTTGGGGGAGCACCAACTCTTAATGGCCCTGGCTGGAGAATTCTGATTGAACAGCAGTCTTTGAGTCCTGAATTGGAAAGGACACCAGGCAGAAAATCTTCTCCATGAGTGAGATTCCCTTTCTTCTTCTTCTTCTTCTTCTTCTTCTTCTTCTTCTTCTTCTTCTTCTTCTTCTTCTGATGATGATGATGATGATGATGATGATGATGATGATGATGATGAATGATTGGTGTTTTAGGATATTTATTAGGGGAGAACAAAGGTTTGTTGCCAAATTCAATTGGAAAGGTTCCCAGAGTTCTTATCATGAGCGTAGGAAGTCAGTAAGTGTTATGACGTTAGGAAAATGTCATATGGGGCCACAAGACACAACATAACTAAGGTCAGTACTGTGAGAATAGCCAGTTCTTTTCAGTACTGTTTATGTTCCTAAGGAATGGTTAGTTCCTGGAACTCTAAGAACGCGGTCAAATCACCTAGGACATGTTCCGGTGGGGGATGGACAGGCTCGAGTGAACTTACTCATATAAGAATCTTAATTTCTTATTCACCATGTTTTCCTTATATTTGAGAAAACAATTATATTTGTATTTATCAACATATTTTTTCTTTTTTTATTTCTTTTATTGTGTACATAATAAAAATTAATGGCAAAAAAACAAAAAAAGGTAAAATCTATAGAAGTATAGAAATGAAGAAATAACTATTAGGCATCTAAATGAGTGTTTAAGGCCATTTTTTAAATAATTATTAAGCATCTAATTGAGTATTTAAGTAAAGAAATGCATTGTTTCAATGTCTAAAGAACTTGTTTTTAAAAATATTTTGTTGATTCAGGAAAAAAATGAAGCTGATTTTTATATTAACAAGTTGGATATCCTATGACTATCAGACTCAAATCTATGCAGAGACTCAAATCTTAGAACTATGCTTATTTAGAGGGAGAATTTCCTAACAATTAAGGGTGTTTGAAAGTAAAGTGCCTTACCTATATTGATGATGAATTCTGCCCCCTTGGAAATATTTAGAGTATGGACTATGGCTTATTGTACTT
Source organism: Macrotis lagotis (assembly GCF_037893015.1). NCBI lineage: Eukaryota > Metazoa > Chordata > Mammalia > Peramelemorphia > Peramelidae > Macrotis > Macrotis lagotis. The sequence continues at coordinate 200,015,184 of NC_133666.1, read as the reverse complement.
ATTATAATAGAAATGTTCAAATTGAAATTCAAAAGTCCTTTGAATTTGACTTGTTAGTTATTGTGATCCCTTCCAAATATCCAATTATCTTGTTCTATGAATACTTATCTGTAGTACATAGCTACTTAGACTGTAAACCTGAAGTTATGCCATATACTCTATTGAAATTAGAACTCAGTAGATAAAGCACCAGCCCTGGAGTCAGGAGTACCTGGGTTCAAATCTGGTCTCAGACACTTAATAATTACCTAGCTGTGTGGCCTTGGGCAAGGCACTTAACCCCATTTGCCTTGAAAAAAACTAAAAAAAAAATAGAACTCTATGGGATTTTCACTAAAAAGATAATACACTTAGACTATAAAATCCATTCCATAATTAGACATATTATTTAAAAATATTTTTGAAACTACTGGTAAGATGATTAAGAAGCTATGTTTAAGTCTAACTTTTATCTATTATTTCAAAAATAACTATAAATTCTGTGAATAGCCTCAGTGAACAACAAAGTGAAAAGAAAAGCAAGAAATTTCTGCAAGCCAAACAAAACTACTTAAAATAGATGAAATAATGAAGTAATTAATTAATGAAACATCTAAATTTTATGAAAAAAATATGAACTGAGGTAATGTTAAGAGAAAATTCAGATTAAAAATAGTACTTCTCTAATAAATATACCTATAGTTCAAAAAATATAAGTGGGATAGCCACAAAAATCCCAAGAAGAGAAGAAAGGTCTATTTATTATGTTTTCAACCTTTTATTTTTTTCAAAATACATGTAAATTTTTTTTTTTGTATTTTTGCAAGGCAATGGAGTTAAGTGACTTGCCAAGGGTCCCATAGCTAGGTAGTTCTTTAGTGACTAAGGTCAAATTTGAACTCAGGTCTTCCTGACTCCAGGGTCTGTGCTCAATCCACTGCACTACCTAGCTGCCATATAACTGTAGTGATAATTTTGGTTTTAAATTTTGAGTTTCAATTTTTCCCCCTTCCTCCCTCTGCCTTTATTATGTTTTAATTTTTCTTATTGCCATAATATATTCTGATAGTCAGAGTTTTGTTATTGTTGTTCTTATTATTTGCTCATCATTGTAATCTATTTCTTGACTTTTATATTGGTTATACATGTGTAGTGATGCAAAACATATTAGTCATAATGTGAAAGAAATTACAAACCTCTACTCTTCCTCTCTGAACAAAATCAAGGAAAATAAAGTTTTAAAAAGTTAAAAAAAAGAAAAGGAAAGTTAAAAAAGATGCTTCTATCTGTACATGGACTCTTATTATTTCTTTGGAGGTGGGTAACATTTTTTACCTTGCGTCCTTCAGAATTATCTCATATCATTGTATTGTTAACAATAGTTAAATAATTCACAATTGATTTTTCAAGCATTACAGTTTTGATACTGAGTGCAATATCTTCCTGGTTCTTCTCACTTCATTTTATACCATTTCATCTAAGTAGTTCCAGGTTTTTTGAAAGCATTCTACTCAGCATTTTTTCTTTGGATTATAATATTACATCATAATAATATACCACACTTGTTCAGTCACTCCCAAATTAATGGCATGTCTTCAGTGTTTAATGTCTTCTCACTACAAATGGCTGTGCTATACATTATAAGTCCTTTTGCTTTAAAAAAAACTCTTTAAGGTGTTGACAAAAAGCAGTATTCTGGATCACATGGTAAGAACAACTTTATAGCCCTTTTAGAAATAGTTCCTTATTACTCTCCAGAATTATGTGATCATTTCACAATTCCTTTAACACTGCACTAGTGTACCAGTGTTCTCAAATCCCCTCTAACATTGTCATTTTACTTTTCTATTATATTAATAAATATAGTACCTCAGAGTTTTTTAAATTTACATTTCTTTAATCAATCTTGATTTAGAACATTTTTCCATTTGATTATAGCCTGAATTCATTATTTCTAGAAAGTACCTAACCATGACCTCCAACTACTTATCAATCAAAAAATAATTGGTGTCATGAATTTACTCATTTTATATATCTATATCTATGTCTATGTCTATGTCTATGTCTATGTCTATGTCTATGTCTATGTCTATGTCTATGTCTATGTCTATGTCTATATATCTATATCAATATCTGAGAAGGAAAGCTTTTTTTAAATGAAGACATAAACAGTGGAAAAACTCAAAGACAAAATGATGTTTTAGATTTGAAGCTGAAAATATTACTAGCACAGTGGATACCCTATGTAATAAAATGGAAAATGTAGAGCTTAAACTTCAATTTAACTTTATTTGATCTCAAAGTTCAATTGAACCTTTTTTATTTGCAAGGCAATGGAGTCTTGCTTGAGACTTGCACAAGGTCACACTACTGGGTAATTGTTAAGACTCTGAGGCTGTGTACACTGTAACCAAGATCAAAAGAAATGTAGTAAATTAGGAAACAATTTTGACAATTAGTGTTTCTGATAAAGGACTCATCTCTAAATATACAGAGAACTGAGTCAATTTTTTTTAAAAAGACAAGCCATTCCCCAATTGACAAATGGTCAAAGGATATGCAGAGGCAATTTACAGATGAGAAAATCAAAGCAATCCATAGTCATATAAAAATTGCTCTAAATCACTAATTATTAGAGAAATGCAAATTAAAAATAATCTCTGAGGTACTAACCTCACACCTCTCAGATTGCCTAGTATGACCAGAAAGGACAATGATCAATGTTGGAAGGGATGTGGGAAATCTGGGACACTAATACATTGTTAGTGGATTTGTGAATTCATCCAACATTTCTGGAGAGCAATTTGGAATTATTCCCCAAAGGCAAAATATGCATACTCTTTGATACAGCAATACTATCAATAGTGGGTCTATACCCTGAAGACATTATGAAAAAAGGCTAAAAACATCACCTGTACAAAAATGTTCATAGCAGCTCTGTTTGTGGTGGCAAACAAATGGAAACTGAGAGAATGTCCATCAATTGGGGAATGGCTTAAAAAACTGTGGTATATATATGTCATGGAACACTATTGTTCTATTAGAAACTAGGAGAGATGGGAATTCAGGGAAGCCTGGAAGGATTTGCATGAACTGATGCTGAGCAAGATGAGCAAAACCAGAAGAACACCCTTAACAGCAATATGGGAGTGATGATCAGTCTTAATGGACTTACTTGCTCATACCAACAGGGCAACAATCAGGCACAATTTGGGGTTATCTGTGATGGAAAATGCCATCTGTATCCTGAGAAAAAATTGTGGAGTTTGAACAAAGACCAAAGACAATTACCTTTAATTTTTAAAAAAAATGTTGTCTTATGATGTAATTCTGCTATATCTCATACTTTATATTTCTTCCTTAAGGATATGATTTCTTCCTCATCACATTCAACTTATATCAAAGTATATTATTGGAATGATGTGAAGACTAACAAACTACCTTCTGTGGTGGTTGGGGGAGGGAAATGAGATTGGGGGGAAAATTGAAAAACTCAAAATAAATATATAAATAATACCTTTCTAAAATTAAAAAGGTGAATATTGAAACCAATATGTGCATATAAATGAAACAAATAAAACAACATTTATAAAAAATAAAAAAAAAATAAAAATGCAATATGATTGTTAAAAAATGACTGAGGCTGGATTTGAACTCAGGTCCTCCTGTCTACAGGGCCAGTGCTCTATCCACTGCATCACCTAGCTGCCTCTCAGTTTAACTTTAAGATTATAATAGAAATCACAAATATTGAAGTGGATTCAAGAAAATTGCTACACTTTTGCACTACTGGTGAAAGTGTGAACTGATCACACAATTCTGGAGAGTAACTTGTAACTATTTCCATAGGACTAAAAACCTGTGGGTATAATGTGACCCAGATATGCTACTTTTAGATTTTTATCTCAAAGAGATTTAAAAAGTAAAAGGACATACCTGCAAAAATAGAAGTCAGAAATAGTCAAATAATTTGCTGTAACTTATTACAAACAAATGATATGCAGTGGAATTCAATTAAGTGTAGGAGTGACAAGTTGCATTTTAATTTAACTTTTGCTTGCTCCTCAAGGCAAAAAATAAAGTGACTGAATGAAATTAAAAAAAAACAACAAAACAATGAGTTTCCTCAGGTAATTGTAGAAAATCATAAGTAATGGAGCTAGTGGTTCAGAAATTGGAAAATCTTAAACAAAATAGTTGACACCCTGAAAATAAAAGATTTAACCAGAATGGACAAAATGGAATTCACAAATTCTCTGTGAAAAATAAGAATACAAAAGAAAAACCACAATTGGGATAGAAATCAAACAACTTGGATATAAAAAAGAACTTGGAAGCTAATTAGTCCAAATCACAAAAAAGCATATGCTTACTGTAACATAAAAAATATTTTCCCCTTCCACTGTGTTCTTAAATATCTTTTTGTCTCTTGCTGCAACATTATTAGTATTACTTTTAAAATATTTTATGTATTTTTCAACTATATGAAATGGTAGTTTTCTTTTTTGTCGATATTTTATTTTATTTATTCAGTTACATTATGAAAGGTTTTCAACATTCATCCTCTTGCATATTTATGTCACACAATTTTCATCCAGTCTCTCTTCCTAGCCCCAGTCTGTCAGTAAAAGGCAGTCTAGTGAACATTGCACATTTACACTTGTGTTTAGTATCTTTACAGATTAATCACTTTCTATATGAAGAATTAGGTCTAGGGGGAAAAAAAGGAAACAATGGAATAGGAAGGAAAAACATAAGAAAAATTTTTTAAAAGTGAACATAGTGTTCATTCAGATACTGGAATTTTTTTTTTGATTTTATTTTGTTTTATTATTTCTCTTCATCTGTGTGTGGATGACATTGTCCATAACATGTCTCCCAGGATTCTCCAAGTTCTCTGAACTGCTGAGCAGAGATCCATCCATCAAAGCTGATCAACTTTCAAAACCTTGTTGGACTTAAATTTTCCCTCCCTCCCTCCTCTACCCCACTCCTCCCCCAATCTAAGAGACAGGCCTTCACTGAAGATTTTCCATGCCTACATTTGAAAACATTTTTCGATCTTTTTTTGTTTGGTGGAATCTATAGCCTTAATGTTTTTGTAGAGGCTTCATTTAATGTTACATAGGGAATGTTGCCATCTTGGAACAGCAGTTTTCAACCTTCCTTAAACACTTTTAAAGAGAGGAAATCAGAATTCACTTTTTTAAAAGTAGCTTGGTTAGACCCATGTATTTTTCAAAATAACCATTATATCAGCTTGAATCCCCCATATTAAGTTTGTGGAAATGATTTTATCCTAAGTAACACTGTGCTTTGGCTAATATTAAATTTCTTCTTTGATTCAACCCAGTCCTCTCAAGTCTATATGACTTTTTAAAATTCTATTCCAGCTTTGAAGAGACTCATATTTATTCTTTATCCAACCCACTGATTAAAAAAATAAGAACAAAGGTCTTAAGTAGAGAACTTTTGGAGACCAACTACAGCAGTAAAATTTATCCATTGTTAAATAATTACCCTGATTGTGATCATCCAACCCATTTTGAAAAATTGATTATATCATTGACTCCTCAGTATCTCATTTATTTCAAAATAAAAGTAGTATTAGCTAATTTATCAAAAGTTTTGTTAAGGACTTCCGGCAAAGATAGCAGAAAGAAGACAGGCACAATTCTAAAATCTCCTGATCTCTCCCCATATATGATATGAAACAAACCTCTTAATATAAATCTGATCAACAAAATCCAGAAAGAAAAGCCAGGAGAAAGAAGCTCAGGATTTGTCTTCTGCAGTATTGGGTGAGTCCAGATGCAGAGGACAGACTATGCCTGGAGCAAAGGACCAGGGAGAGCCTGGGTGACTGGATATAGGCCACAGATTGGCCTGATTGGCAGCAAGGCTGGGAATCTGGGAGCCTGACAGCCTGGAAGTAGGATCAGTGGTGGGGCTGGAGTCTGGTGGACCACAGGGTCTTGGGTTGGCTAGGGAGTAGAGGCATTGGTGTTGACCATGAAACTTGGAGACAGGCTGCAGTGAGAGTTGCCAGTACAGGAGAGCTGCAGACATTATCTCTGGGCTCCTCTGGTCAGGAGGAACTCTGAGTCCATGCCTCCATTTCAACTGAAGCCTCTTCCCAGAACAAACAAAATTACAGATCTTCTGCCCCAGGCACAGGTGTGTGAGCAGCAGAACCACCCCAGCTGACAGCAGGGAAAGTGAGGAACTCACCACAGGGTATAACCCCAAAACCAAACCTCTGTGAACAAGCCCTTCCCCAACTCATGATCTTAGAAAAATGAAGAAAGGTCAGCGCAAAGGAGGCTCCATAGAAAAATTCAAAGAAGGAAAAGACCCTAACTCAGAAAGACCTAGTAACTCTGAGGAGAATATTATCTGGCCTCCACCACAGAAAGACTTCCTTGAAGAAATAAGGAAAGAGTTTAAAAATCATTTGGAAAATTTGGGAAAAGTGCCCAAGAAAAGATTAACACCTTGCAACAAGAAAAAAATCATTGGAAAATACAATTGAACAAATACAAAATGAGAATAATTCTCTCAGGTCCTTAACTGGCAAATGCAAAAATAAATTATTTCTCTCAAAACCTCAACTGGTCAAATGGAAAGCTCTTTCAAAAATAGAATTGACCAATTGGAAAAGGAGTTGCAAAAGGTAAATGAAGAAAAGACTTCTCTAAAAAAATGAATGGAGTCTGTGGAAACTAATGACTTTATGAAACAGCAAGAGCCCGTCAGATAAAACCAAAAAAAATAGGAAAAAAATAGAAGAAAATATAAAATATCTAATCAGCAAAACCACTGACCTTGAGGATAGATCAAGAAGGGACAACCTGAGAATTATTTGTCTTCCTGAAAACACTGAAGAGAAAAAAAGACTGGACATAATATTACAGGATTTAGTGATGGAAAATTGCCCTGATATCATGGAACCAGTGGGAAAAATAGTTATTGAAAGAATACATCTATCTCTTCAGGAAGAGATACTAAAATGAAAACACCAAGGAATGTTGTGACCAAATTCCAGAAGTATCAGATACAAGAGAAAATCCTGCAATCCAGAAAGAAACAATTTAACTTCCAAGGAGCCACAGTAAGGATTGCACAGGACCTGGATGCATCAACATTAAAGGATTGAAGGGCCTGGAACAAGATGTTCTGAAGAGGAAGTAAGCTTGGAATGCAGTCAGAATCCACTATCCTGCGAAGCTGAGCCTTCTTTATCAGGGGGAAAGATGGGCATTTAATGAAATGGAAGATTTCCAAAAATTACTGATTACTAGAGCTAAATAGAAAATTTGGACATTGAACAGGAGGTTCAAGAGACACATGAAAAAGGTTAAAACAAAGGAGGCAATAAAGAGAAAACTGCTATCCAATAACATGGAACTGACTTTATCCCAGCATGGGAAAAAGAATCTCTTAACTCTTGAGGATTGTAACTCTAACAGAGAGACTATACCTAGCCAGAAGTGATGGATACTCATGACTTATCCATGAGACTGCCATCCAATTGGATGAAACTGGCTCCATTTTGGAGAAATACTCTAATAACTCTCAAGAATTATAACTCTAGGGGCAGCTAGGTGGCATAGTGGATAAAGCCCCGGCCCTGGAGTCAGGAGTATCTGAGTTCAAATCCAGTCTCAGACACTTAATAATTCCCTAGCCATGTGGCCTTGGGCAAGCCACTTAACCCCGTTCGCCTTGCAAAAAAAAAAAAAAAAAAACTAAAAAAAAAGAATTGTAACTCTATTAGACAGAATACTCTTAGGCCTGAAATGATGGATACTTAGAATGTTCTATGACTCAGAATGATTTAGAAAGACTTCCTCCTTAAAAAGTTCAACAAGAAGGAGGAGGGAGGGATTGAATGGTGTAAATCTCATTACATTAAGAGGTACAAAAGACCTATGGTAATAGAGGGGAAGAAGGAAGGAGATGAGAAACACATGAATCTTCCTCTCATCAGACTTGGCTTAATGTTAACTTACACAAACACTCAGTTAACTTAAAAACATCTTATCTTTCAAGTATTAACAGGGGGAAAAAGGGGAGGGGGCAGAGATAGGGAGGGGAAGGTAAACAGGAACTAATAGAAGGAAGGGAAGGGAAAAGGCAAAAATGGAAAGGGGAAAGAAAGGGGAGGGGGTTAGATATAGGAGGGCAGATACACTGAAGGTGGTGGTATTCAGAAACAAAATACTGGGGAATATGGATAAAGGGGGGAAGGGAGAATATACAAATAGAGGGAAGATAGAATGGAGAGCAATAGAGACTAGTAACTTTGAATGTGAATGGCATGAACTCTCCCTTAAATTGTGAGCAAACAGCAGAGTGGATTAAAAAACAGAATCCTACAATATGCTGCTCAAAAGAAAATCATTTGAAGCAGAGATACATATAGAATAAAGGTAAAAGGTTGGAGCAAAATATATTTTGCTTCAACTGAAGTGAAAAAAGCAGGGTTAGCAATACTTAACCCAGACAAAGAAGCTGCAAAAATAGATAGCATTAAAAGAGATAAAGAAGGCAACTATATCCTCCTAAAGGGTACCATAGACAATAAAGTGATTTCAATAATGAATATATATGCATCCAATGAAATAGCATCCAGATTCTTAGAGGAGTAGCTGAAAGAACTACAGAAAGACATAGACAGCAAAACTCTACGAGTGGGAGACTGAAATATAGATAAATCAAATCATAAAATAAACAAGAAAGAAGTTAAGGAGGTTAAGAGATTGTTAGAAAACCTAGATATGATAGACCTATGGAGGAAACTGAATGGGGATAGAAAGGAATATAACTTTTATCTCCGCAGTACATGGCACTTATAGAAAAAACTGACCATATTCTAGGGCATAAAAACATAATAACAAATTACAGAAAGGCAGAAAAAGGGAAATCATCTTTCTCAGATCACAATGCAATAAAAACCATATGTAATACTGCACCAGGGAGATATAGACCCAGAACTAATTGGAATTTGAATAACCTCATTTTAAAGAATGAGTGCATCAAACATCAAATAATAAAAATAATTAGTTATTTTACCCTTGATAATGACAATAATGATCTATTGTAATTGAGGGGAAGAAGGGAGGAGGTGAGAGCAACCTGAATCTTCATCTAATCAGACTTGGCATAAAGTTAACTTAGACATACTTATCAAATTTAGAAACTTATCTTACCTTTCATGCATTAAAAGAAGAAAAGGGGAGGGGGGCATGGGGAAGGGGAGAAAAAGAGGAACTAACAGAAGAAAGGGAAGAAGGGGAAAAGGGAAATGAAAAAATGGGGAGGGCAGTTTATATAAGAGGGCAAACACACTGAAGGTGACAGTATTCAGAAAGAAAGCACTGGGAAATATGGATAAAGGGAAAAAAGGGGGAAAATACAAACAGAAGAAAGAGAGCATGGAGGACAATAAAAAGTTAGCAATTATAACTTTGAATATGAATTGGATGTACTCCCCCTTAAAACATAAACAGATACCAGAGTGGATTAAAATCCAGAATCCTATGATATGCAGCTTACAAGAAACTCATTTGGAGCATAGAGATACATACAGAGTAAAAGTAAAAGTAAAAGGATAGAGCAAAGTATATTTTGCTTCAGCTGAAGTGAAAAAAGAAGGGGTAGCAATCCTTATCTCAGACAAAGCGGCTGCAAAAATAGATAGCTTTAAAAGAGATAAGGAAGGAAACTATATCCTTCTAAAAGGTACCATAGACAATAAATTAATTTTTTTTTATATTTTTGCAAGGCAAATGGGGCTACGTGGCTTGCCCAAGGCCACTTGGCTAGGTAATTATTAAGTGTCTGAGACCGGATTTGAATCCAGGTACTCCTGACTCCAAGGCCGGTGCTTTATCCACTACGCCACCTAGCCGCCCCCAATAAATTAATTTCAATACTAAATATGTATGCACCCAATGAGACAGCATCTAAATTCTTAGAGGAGAAGTTGAAAGTGCTACAGAAAGACATAGATAGTAAAACCCTACTAGTGGGAGACCTGAACCTCCCTCTTTCAGATTTAGATAAGTCAAATCATAAATTAAACAAGAAAGTAGTTAAGAAGGTAAATAGACTGTTAGAAAACCTAGATATGATAGACCCATAGAGGAAATTGAAAGGGGATGGAATAAATATACTTTTTTTCTGTAGTACATGGCACTTACACAAATATTGACCATGTCCTAGGACACTAAAAACCTAATGATCATTTGCAAAAAGGCAAAAATAGTGAATACATCTTTCTGAGATCATAATGCAATAATAATGAAATGCAATACTGGGCCAGAACTAGTTGGAAACTAAACATACTCATTTTAAAGAATTTGTGGATAGGGGACAGCTAGGTGGCACAGTGGATAGATCATCAGCCCTGGAGTCAGGAGTACCTGAGTTCAATTCTGACTTCAGACACTTTATAATACCTTAGCTGTGTGGATTAATTTAACCTGATTTCCTTGCAAAAACTAAAAACTAAAAAAAAAAAAGAATGAGTGGATCAAGCAACAAATTATAGAACAAATTAATTATTTTATCCTAGATAATGACAGTAATGCAACAAAATAACAAAGCCTATGAGATAAACTCAAGGCACCTATCAGGGGATATATTATATCTTTAAATACTTAAATGAATAAATTAGAGAAAGAGGAAATCAATGAAGTACATATGCAACTAAAAAATTAGAGAAAGCACACATTAAAGACATCCAAGTAAATAGAAAATTAGAAATTCTAAAAAGTTAAAATGAAATTAATAAAATTGAAAGCAAAAACTAATGAATTAATAAATAAAACCAAGATTTGGTTTTATAAAAAAATTAAAATTGATAAACCTCTGGTCAATTTGATTAAAAAAAAGAAGGAAGAAAACCAAATTGAGAGTATCATAAATGAAAAAGTTGAACTAACAACCAATGAGCAAGAAATCAAAGTAATAATTCAGAATTATTTTGCCCAACTCTATGCCAATAAATTTGTCAATCTATGTGAAATAGATGAATATTGACAAAAATATAAGCATCTCAGATTAAATGAAAAGGAGATTAAATACCTAAACAACCCTATCTCAGAAGAAGAAATTCTACAAGTCATCATTGAACTCCCTAAGAAAAAATCTCCAGGGTCTGATAGATTCACATGTGAATTTTACCAAACTTTTAAGGAACAATTAGTTCCAATTCTATATAAACTCTTTGGAAGAATAGGGGAAGATGGAACTCTGCCTAACTCTTTCAATAACATCAATATGGTGCAGATACCTAAACCAGGAAGAGTTCAAACAGAGAAAGAAAATTATAGACCTATCTCCCTGATGAATATAGATGCAAAAAGCTTAATTAAAATCTTAGCAAAACAATTACAAGTTATCACTGGGATAATAAATTTTGATCAAGTAGGATTTATCCTAGGAATGCAAGGTTAGTTCAATATTAGGAAAACTGTTAGTATAATTAATTATATCAGCATCAAACCTATCAGAAAATATATGATTATATCAATAGATGCTGAAAAAACTTTTGACAAGGGGCAGCTATATGGTGCAATGGATAAAGCATGGGCCCTGCAGTCAGGAGTACCAGAGTTCAAATCTTGTGTCAGACACTTAATAATTACCTATTTGTGTGGCCTTGGGCTAGGCACTTAACCCCATTGTCTTGCAAAAACCTAAAAAAAGCTGTTGACAAAAAACAGCACCCATTCCTACTAAAAGCACTAGAGAGTAGGAATAAATAGACAATTCCTTAGATTAATAAGCAGTATCTATCTGAAACCATCAACAAGCATTATATTCAATGGGGAGAGGTTAGAGGCATTCCCAAAAAGATCAGGGGTGAAACAAGAAAGCCCATTATAACTACTACTATTCAATATCATATTAGAAATGTTATCTTCAGCAATTAGAGAAGAAGAAAAAGAAATTCAAGGAATTAGAATTGGGGAGGAAGACACAAAATTCTCACTCTTTGCAGATGACATGATGGTATACCTAGAGAATCCCAAGAAATCATCCAACAAATAACTAGATGCAATTAGCAATTTTATCAAAGTTTCAAGATATAAAATAAACCCTCATAAATCCTCAACTTTTCTATATATGACTAGCAAGATACAGCAGGAAGAGCTAGAAAGAGAAATCCCATTCAAAGTAACCCCAGACAATATAAAATACTTGGGAATCTACTTGCCAAGGCAAGTGCAGAAACTTTTGGAAAAGAATTACAAAACACTTTTCATTCAAACTAAATCATATTTAAATAACTGGGCCAACATCAAATGTTCATGGATAGGTCGAACTAATATAATAAATATGACAATTCTACCAAAATAAAACCTGTTTAGTGCCCTACCAATCAAAATTCCAAAAAATTGCTTTAATGAATTAAAAAAAAAGTTGTGAGTAAATTCATATGGAGAAATAAAAAAGTAAAAAATTTCCAGGGATTCAATGAAAAAAGGCCAAAAGAAGGGGACTTAGTCCTACCTGATCTAAAATTATATTATAAAGCATCACTTATCAAAACTGTCTGGTAATGGCTAGGAAAAAGCGTGGTGGACCAGTGGAATAAGACAAGGTGCAATAGCAGGAAATGATTATACTAATCTGCTGTTTGATGAAATCCAAGGAGTCCAGCAATTGGGATAAAAACTCTCTCTTCAATTAAAACTGTTGGGAAAACTGGAAGTTAGTATCGAAGAAACCTAGATTAGACCAACACCTCATACCCTATATCAAGACAAGATCCAAATGGATAAAGGATTTTGACATAAAAAAAAAAAACAGTATTATAAGCAAACTAGAAGATCAAATACTAGTTTACCTGTCAGATTTATGGAAAGGGAAGCAGTTTTTTCACTAAGGAAGAGATGGAGAACATCATTAAAAACAAACTAGATGATTTTGATTAAATTAAATCAAAAAACATTTGCAAAGACAAAACCACCATAACCAAGATAAAAAAAATGTAACATACTGGGAAACAATCTTTACAAATAATGTTTCTGACAAAGGAGTCATTTCTAAAATTATACAGAGTACTGAGTCAAATTTTCAAAAAAACAAGCCATCCTCAAATTGACAAATGGTAAAAGGATATGCAAAGGCAACTTATAGATGAAGAGATCAAAGCAATCCATACTCATATGCATCCATAATCATCGTAAATCATTACTTATTAGAGAAATGCAAATTAAAGCATCTCTGAAGTCCCACCCCCACACCTCAGACTTGTCATCATAACCAGAAAGGACAATAATCAATGTTGGAAGGGATGTGGGAAATCTGGGGCATGAATGCATTGTTGGTGGAACTGTGAACTAATCCAAACTTTCTGGAGAGAAATTTGGAACTATGCCCGAAGGGCAACAAAAATATGCATACCTTTTGATCCAGCAATACCACTACTGCATCTATACCCTGAAGAGATGATGAAAAAAGGGTAAAAGCATGACTTGTACAAAAATATTCATAGCGACCTGTTTGTCCTTCAGTTGGGCAATGGCTTAGCAAATGTATGTCATGGAACACTATTGTTCTATTAGAAAGCATGAGGGATGGGAATTCAGGGAAGCCTGGAAGGATTTGCATGAACTGATGCTGAGTGAGATGAGCAGAACCAGGAAAACATTGTACACCCTAACAGCAACATGGGGGAGATGATCAACCTTGATGGACTCGCTCATTCCATCAGTGCAACAATCAGGGACAAGTTGGAGCTGTCTGCAATGGAGAATACCATCTCTATCTAGAGAAAGAACCATGGAGTTCAAACAAAGTTCAAGGACTATTTCCTTTAATTTTGGAAAAAAACTGATATCTTATTTTCTGATCCTGTTATCTCATACTTCATGTTTCTTCCTTAAGGATATGATTTATCTCTCATCACACTCAATTTGGGGCGGTGTACAACATGGAAACTATGTAAAGACTGACAAATTGCCTTCTCTTGGGAGTGGGGAGAGGGAAATACAACTGTGGAAATTTGTAAAACTCAAAATAAATAAAATCTTTGATGGGGGAAAAAGTGAATTGTCATTTTTGGCTTAAATTTAGAAAAATAAGTTCTAAAAATTCTTTTAATTTATTTATATTAGTAATTTATTCACTTTCATTTTTAACACTGATAATTTGTTTCTTCTTTCTTTAATGAAATTATTCAATTATTTATCAATTTTATTGCTTCCCCCTACATAATAAGCATCTGTTCATTCTATGATCATCTTGCTTCCAATTTTATTAAACTCTCCTTTTAGTGTTTAATTGAGTGTGTTTTTAATTTAATTTTAATTCTATATGCAATTTTAAATTCTGATTGTTCTCTTCTTTATTGATGTAAATATTTAGAGATCTATATTTTTTCTACATATTGTTTTACATGCATCCTACAAATTTTGGAATATTGGTTCATTGTCATTCACTTTAATGAAACAATTTTTAAAAATTTTTCACCTACTTCTTATTTAGATACAATTATCTTTTTATCCATGTGTACATGAGATTCCAAAGTCAACTTTTGTGAAAATATATATATACTTCTAAAAAAAAGTTATACTCCCAATCAATTTTCATTCAGTTTTCTAGTGGAAAATAATATCTAAATTTTCTAAGTTAGCTTTTCTAAGATTCTGTTAATCTCCTTTATTTCTGTTTTACTTATTTTATGGTCAATTAACTCAAGGTCTCCCTCTAGTATAGTTTTACTGTCTTTTTCTTTGTAATTCATTTAACTTTTCCATTAAAATTGTGTATATTATGTCATTTGATGTATATATGTTTAGTATGCATATAATTTCTTGGTCTAGGGTTATTTTTCTTGCTTCTCCCTTTTTTTCTAATTTTGCTTTTATTTTGTCTGAAATCAGGATCACTACCATGTAATAGAATCTATTCCACTTTCTTATTTTAACTTCTCTGCTTTTGTAAATAGCATTTTGTTGAATTCTCATTTCAAATAGTTTGCTACCCAATTCTATTTTATTCATAATTAAAATTACTAATTATACATTTTGTTCTAATTAACTTTTTATGTTTAAACTTCTCTTTTTTGTCTTCCCTTCCTCTAAAACCTGTTTCACTTTTGACCACTGCCTTTTTTTTGCCCTCCCTTTATTCCTTCCTCTTTTAGGTTATCTCCTTCTACTTTTCTCTTGAGGAAGATATATTTCTATTTCATACATACATACAAACACATGATATAATCTTTGAATTATATAACTGTGTTTACCTGTTATCTTCCCCCTTTTCTTCCATTATGAATAAGTTCTTTATTGCACTCTTCTTCTTTCATGTGAAATAATTTTCTCCATTATTCTTCTCCCTTTTCTATTCTCGCCAATCTGTTTATTATTTATGTATTTTTATATCACCCTAACATAATCAACTCATTTTCTATACATTTTCTATACATTTTTCTATACAACATCATCTTTCTATACAGAATCCTTCTAACTGCCCTAATAATGACAAATTTCATAAAAGACATACTATTTTCTGCCATATAAAAATGTAAATTACATATGGGACAGCTAGGTGGCACAGTGGATAGATCATCAGCCCTGGAGTCAGGAGTACCTGAGTTCAATTCTGACTTCAGACACTAAATAATAACCTAGCTGTGTGGATTAACTTAACCTGATTGCTTTGCAAAAGCTAAAAACTAAAAAAAAAAAAAAGAATGAGTGGATCAAGCAACAAATTATAGAAAGAATTAATTATTTTACCCTAGATAATGACAATAATGAAACAACATACCAAAACTTAAGAGATGGACTCAAGGCACCTGTCATGGGATATATTATATCTTTAAATGCTTATATAAATTAGAATTTTAGAATAAATTAGAGAAAGAGGAAATCAATGAACTACATATGAAACTAAAAAGTTATTTTGAGTGCCTCATGACATCTTTTCATTTTTTTCTTGAACCTTGAATTTGAAAGTAAAATTTCTTATTTTGCTCTTGTATTTTTTTTTGATAATGCTTGAAAGTCTTCTATTTATTTAAATGTTCATTTTTCCCCCTTGCAGATTAATCTCATTTTTGTTTAGCAATTTCTTCTTGGTTCTAATGTCATATCATTTGCCTTCTAGAATATTAATTGAATCTCTCTAGTTTTTTAATGTGGTAGCTGCTTAATTTTGTGTGACTATGGTCCTTAGTATTTCCATGTTTTCTTTCTCAGGTAATCAAATAATTCTTAAATTATCAAACAATTTATTTTATAGGTCACTTGATTTTTCAATAAAATATTACTCTTCTTTTTTCTTTCTTTTGACTTTGTTTTATTGCTTTTTTAAGTGTCTCATGAAGGAACTAACTTTGATTTGCACAATTCTAATGTTTAAACAATTATTTTCATTAGTGAACTTTTGTGTCTCTTTTCCCATTTGGTCAATTCTGATTTTAATGAGTTATTTGCATCAGTGGTATTTTTGTACTTCCTTTTTCAATTTTACTAATTCTTTCCTTAAGGTATTTTTCCTTCAGTATTTTTTCCTCTCTTTTATCAAGTTGTAATTATATTTTCATAAATTTCCTTCTTTTGTTCTCATTACTTTCTTATATTCTCCCTACAATTCTTTTAATTTTCATTTAAAAACATTTAGCTCTTGGTCTTGTGTCTAATTACATTTTTTCCTTGAGGTTTTCCTTGCAATTATTTTTACTTCATCATCTTCTTTTGACTTGGTTTCTTATTTTCTTTGTCACAATAGCTTTTAATTAATTTGTCCTTTTTTGGTTGTTTGCTCATTTTAAGCACTATTTCTTGTTTTGCAAGTTTATATTATTGTTGAACTCTGTTCCCAACAAGGGGAAAGGGTATGGAGAAGCACTTTATCAAATTTCATGCTTTTTCACACTGCTTTTTTCAGAGTTAATTCTGGGAATTTGGTAGTTTTGACTGTTGCCAGTATCCTTTGATCTATGGAGAGATATGGTCATTGTTTTCCTTATCTACACCCTGTTCCTTATGCCAAATGGGACCCTGTTCCCTTAGGATTTCAATTTGTACTGCCCCTCACAGTTTTTAGTTCCTCTTGATTGAAAGTGCTTTTCCCTGCTCTTGAGGGGAATGTTGGGATGATTAAAATGAACACTTTCTCTACTCCAACATTTTATCTCTGCCTCCAGAAGTATCCAAATATTTCCCTTTTAAAATTATTCCTCAATCAAATTATGAAATGACCAAACCAATAAAAACCTAAGTGATACATTCTTCTAGCCCAATCCAACTTCTCATTTTGAAAAGAGAGATCTATGACACTGGGGGTAGAAGCTGTCTTACAAACTCTCTGGATTAATTACCAGTGATAGTATAAAGTGATTGGGACAGAAACAGTAACCCCTGTGCTAGCACTAGTAGGAATACCAGAAGTTATTTGACATGTCCATTGCATACACACTTCTGGGTTATAGTTTGGGGGTAGAATGTGACACTTTTAATAAAGAGGTGGCAGTGGTTCTGAGAAGTATCATTTTTGGTTACAAAATTCAGAGAACCTGAGGAACAGTATCACTTCCATTCTCTAAAATGTTTCCCAGATTATATCATCTTGGAAGCACTGAAAACTTTCAAAACCTGAAAAATAATTCAGAAACTCCTGAGTGAGGAAAAAGTATGAAATTCTCCATAGTGTACATGAAAATTGAGACAAACCTGAATATAAAATTCAAAGTCAAAAAATATGATAGGATATTTTTTTGATAACTACTTGAAATATAATGTATATCATCTTTCTCTGATAGTAGTTTTCAAGTGCTTCAATAATTCTTAAATTTTCTCTTGATGTATTTTCCAAGTAAATTGTGTTTTTTCTGATGATACAATTCACATTTTCTTTTCTATTTTTTTAAAATTTTGTTTTAGAATTGGGATAAGGTAAAAAGAGAGAGAAGAATGAACACAGAATATAATATGGGGAGAAATGCACAGTGAACAATAATAAATGTGAATGTAAATCAAATGAAATTACTCATAAAATGATGCAGACAGCAGAAAGGAGTGCAAAATAGAATTCAATAATAAGTTTTTCAAGAGACAAGCTTCAGACATTGAAATATAAAGAGT
The DNA here is from genome assembly GCF_037893015.1 of Macrotis lagotis. Taxonomy (NCBI): domain Eukaryota; kingdom Metazoa; phylum Chordata; class Mammalia; order Peramelemorphia; family Peramelidae; genus Macrotis; species Macrotis lagotis. The sequence continues at coordinate 199,997,098 of NC_133666.1, read as the reverse complement.
TAAAATAAGGTACTGGGGCACAATCTATTAATCTTTAGGTGTAAAAAGAAAAGCTGAGGTAGAAATCATGATCTTAGAAGGAAAATAGACAATTAAAAGGGATAAGCAGGGAAACTATATCTTAACAACAACCATGACAATAAAGTAATATTAATAATAAATATGTGCACCAAATGGCATAGCATTCATCATGCTTAAAAGAAAAACCAAATTAAATACAGGAGGAAAAGGCAGTAAAATTGCTTTTGGGAGACTTCAACTTTCCCCTATTAGAATGAGACAAATCTAACCATATATAAATAAGGTAGAATTAAGGAGATACATGGAATTTTAGAAATGTGACATATGATAGCTTCTGAAGAAAACTGAATGGAATGAAAAAGCATATACAAAAGTCTATAAAACTGTACATACCCTTTTATCCAGGAAAAAAATGCCAAGTCATTGTCCCATAGAAATGTTTTAAAAAAGGAAAGGAAAGGAACCTGTTTGTACAAATATATTTACAGCAACTTTTTTTTTTTGTGGTGACAAAAAATTGGCATAAATTGTCATCAGCTGTGGAAATGGTTGAACAAGTAATAGTAAATTGTATTGGAATTTTTTTGTGTTATAATAAATGAAGAGCAACATCTGGGAAGACATGAAATGAGGCAAAGTGAAGTGAGTAGAATTAGGAGTGCAATGTATACAGTAACAAGAATATTTGTAAGAATGATCAAACATGAACAACTTAGCTACTGAGATCCAAGTGAGTAAGTCAACAAGATTTCACATGATCCATGATAAAAAAAATACTGTTCCCTTCTAGAAAGATAACTGATGAACTATGAGTGAAGATTGAATCATCCTTTTTAATACCTTCTTAAAGATTCTTTTTCTGTGTGTCTTTTCATTTTCAATGTAAATATCTTTTGCATGACTTTATATATGCAATTGATATCACATCACTTGCTTATTCAGAGCTTGTGGGGAGGTTTGGAGATTTTGGAAAACAACAGTTTAAATAATTAATGTTACTTTTTGTAGGTATTTGGATAATATTAAATAAAATAAAAAAGAAAAATAAAGAAATGTGTCATCAAAAATAATCACTCAAGAATTATTCAAGACATTAAAGGAGAGGACTATTCTCAGTGTCCTTTCCCCTTTCAAACTGTCCTGAAGTGAAGGAGTTTCTACTTTTTCCCCCAACATTGCTTATCTATGCTCATAGTAGGTCCTTTAACTCACTTATGACATCATAGTGGGAATGGAAAAATTTATTTTTTTAACTTTGTGTTATATTAGATGGTAATGAGGAGAAAGAGGGACCAGCCTTCTATATTAGTACCTTGCCTTTTTTGATTAGTACCAATTTATTTTCTATATAGTTCATTGGTTAGTTGCTTGTCTTTGTTATTAAAGAGCACCAAAATGACAGCAATATGTTAGAGTCAAGTTACAGTGTGTTTGTCTATGGATTAGACCAAAAATGAGATCAAAATCCTCTACTGCAGAGAGGGCACAGGTAGTCCATGTGAACATATGGAGTGGGTTCTCTAAACCTGCATATCTTATGTATCTTCTGAACTGTTTTAATTCTGCTTTACTCATGAGCACAGCCCCTTCTTTAATACAAATATGTGATGTTGAAGAGTCCTTTGGCAGTGTATCCCATGTCATATAATGAATTCCAAAGTTCTTCAGAGAGACCTTGAGAGTGTTCTTGAATCACTTCTGGCCACCTTGTGAAATCTTGATTTGTGTGAGTTCTTCATATAATAGTCTTTTAGACAAGCATGTGGTCAGCCCATCAGAGTTAAGCTCGCTGCAGTAGAATTTGAATTCTTGGCAGTTTAGCATGGCAAAGGAGCTCAATCTGGTAATTTTTCCAGCCATGTGATCTTAAGAATCTTCCTAAGTCAATTCACATGAAAGCAAGCCATTTTCCTGGCATAGCCATGATAGACATTCTTGAATCACACATATACAACCATTATCAACACAATGGGCTCTGTAGACATTCAGTCACTCTAATATGTCTTCTCTCATATACTTTTCATCAAAGTTTCCCAAGCACTGAATTAGTTCTGGTCATGCAAATGCCAAGCTCATTATAGATGCATATATCCCTGTAAGCATACTGCCAAAATAAGTGAACTTATTGACAGTATTCAAAAATTCTCCATTTACTGTAACCAGTGATTCCAATTTTTATGGCTGGAGTGCTGGTTTGTGAAGAACCTTTGTTTTCTTAGTATTGTTAGACACAAATTAGCAAGAGGAGCAGAGAATCAATCCTTACTTGGTTGCATCTGAGCCTTAGAGACATTATTGAGTGCACAATCATCTGTGAATGAAAAATCAAGTACCAAGTCTTCCTTTACTTTAGTCTCAGTCTTTAACTTTTTCAAGTCAAATAATGTTTCTTTAGTATGGTAACTCACTTTAATGTCATATTTATATTTGTTGAAGAGATCTGACAAATTGTACCCAAAAGCATGAAAACAAACATCCTTGTTCCATTCCATTGGTGACTAGGAAAGCAGAATATTGTCTATTATCCAAATCCTGGGCAAGAATGCCATCATGAAATTAATATTCAATACTGATGAACTGGTCTAGACAACCAGACTTTGACAAAACTTCCATAAGCCCTGATGACTGGCAGTATCAAAATCTTTCAAGAGATTGGTGAACATTTTTTATAGACCTTTGTTCTATTCCTGGATTTCCCCTAGAGTTACATCATAAAACCCTTGATTTGTTACTATTGGCTCAAAACTGAATTACATCTGCCTTCTTATTGAGTCAAGAATACTTCATCTTTCTAGGCTTCACTTGCACTTTACTTTTGATCAAGTAAAATGCTAGCTTCTTAAACATGGATGAATTATCCTGTTAGTAAATCTTGTGGAGTTCATTCTTTTTATTTTTCAGCTTCTATATTTCCCCATCATTTTTATCAAATGAGTCCTGTTGTTTGTAAATTTCCAGACCCAGATGAGTAAATGCAGAACTGTATACCTAATGTCTGTAAATGCTCATTTGTTTTCTGCTGCACTGTTTTCAACTAAGTGTTGATTCATATTTTCCTCCAAGTTAGTAACAAACTTCAGTCTCAAAGAGGCATTCTATATAGTTGACATTAAATCTTTTGGCAATAGTCTTGCCTTGGGCTATTCTTTTTGTTTAATGTAATTCTTATCTAGGAGAGGATAAGTCTATCAGCATTCTACATCATATTTTGCTTTGTCACTGTCATATACTATCTGTCTCTTTTCCTTACAAGGACATAGGCTATTAAATGCCAATGTTTGCTGTGAGGATGCATCCACAAAGTTTATATCATTTAGGCATATAGAAGACAGTGTTGATGATGAGGTCATAAAGTACACGAACCTTCAGTAGTGACTGACCTTTCTTATTGCTGTTTCTGATTCCATTCTTCCCAAAGACTCCTTGCCATCTCTGGTAGTCTGTGCCTACTCTATCATTAAAATCTCCCATAATTATAAGCCTGTCCTCTTTTGGCACATTGATGATGAGAGTCTCCAGGCCTACTTAAAATTTTTCTTTGACCTTATCAAGATTTGACAAAGTGGGAGTATATGCACTGATGATGTTTGTTTGGTACTTTCTGGCAGATGACAATTGTATTTGCCTGCTATAATGATACTGTAAGACTGACACATTTTAGTAGGCATACAGGGTTGTTGGCTAGATTTGTTTTTATTTCAAAACCTACTCCAGCTTAACAACATGCCATTCACTGTGACCAATACAGCAAAAAAAGTGTATCCAACTCCAATTCTGGTAAGCTGGTCTTCATTTTATCTTCATGCTTTTTTTCAGAGTTGCTATTGGTCTCACAATACAAACTTCAGGTCTATTGGATTTTATCTTTTCCAAAAGTGTATTCACATTCCACATACTGAAGGTGAGTGGAATCATCTTTGAAAAAAAAGTAAATATATATATATATATATATGTATATATATATATATATATATATATATACACACATATGTGTGTGTGTGTGTGTGTGTGTGTGTGTGTGTGTGTGTTGTTTTAATTGTAGGATGGTATCTCCACTTGACATGGTAAATAGGGAAGGTTGAAAGTTTTGGTAAAGCAGACAATTTTAGGGTAGCTTTTCTAGACCTTTCCTCACACCAGAAGATGAGTGATGAAATACTAAGGCACTGCCAAATCCCACTGCAACTTCTAATGGCTTGGACTGTCTTTTTGCACAGTTGTTAATATAGCTCCCAGTGTGTCTGAACCTGCTGCTTTGTCACTTGTCTGTTGCCTCAAGACTTTGAGATTAGCAAAAAAAAAAGAGTAAATTGCCTTTTGATGAGCATAAAATGGATCTAAGCATATCAGAATTGCATAAAGTCATCAGCCTCACTCTCTCTTCCAGAGTTCTCTCTCACCAATGGTAAGTCAGAGTTAAGATGACTAGTGATGACTTGAGATGCTTTGTATGATGTTGGCTAATTCCAAGTCTAATTATATTCTAAGCACTTCACAGTACCTGCATCAGTTGCCTTCATGGCTGTTCTAATAAATTGCTTTCACCTTCCCATTTTGCCAGAGGTAAACAACTCCCCCACAAATCACCAAAGGGTTTGAGACCCTTATTTTGGTCTAAACCATTTGCCAAAATAGTTTGCCATGATGTGGTTGCTGTTCATGCTATAGTTTCTTGGACCCACAGGTGAGAGTTGAGTGGATGAGGTAGAAACCAATGGTAGAAAACATCACTGAAGATGTATTGACAGCTTTCACACCAAAATCTTCCCTTAATTTGCATGATGCCCCTTTTATCTATAATTTTTGGCACGCAAATGTTTGCATATAGTTTGCCCAGTTAGACTGTATGCTCCATGAAAGCAGAGACAGTCTTTTGTTTAACTTTATTCCCAAACACTTAAACAGATTCTGGGGCAAAATAGACACAAGACTGTTGAACTAGTCAGAAAAATGAAAATTCAACATAAATGAATCTATTTATTTAGTGCCATACCAATCAAATTACCCAAGAATTATTTTATAGATCTATAAAAAGGGTAACAAAATTCATCTGGAGCAAAAAAAGGTCAATAATTTCAAGAGAATTAATGCAAAAAAAGGAATGGAAATTGGCTTAGCTGTACCAGATCTAAAACTGTTTTATAAAATGATAGTCAACAAAACTATTTGGTTTTGATTAATACATAAATTGGTGGATCAACTAAATAGATTCAGTATTATGCTAATTTACTATACCAATTATTATCCTAATCTATAGTTTGATAAATACAACAACTGCAGTTTCTGGCATAAGAACTCACTATTTATTTAAAAGTTGCTATTAAAACTGCTAATAGTAGGGGAGAAACTAGGCAGAGACCAATATCTCACTCCTTATACCAAACTAAGATCGAAATGGATACATATTTAGGGTGATACCCTAAGTCTATTAGGAAAATAATGAATAGTTTTTTTTTCTTCTGTCAATTGTATGGAGAGTGGAAGAATTTGTGACTGAAAAGGAAATAGAGAAAACTGAAAAAATGCAAGATGGATAATTTTGATTACATTAAATTTAAAAGTCTGTATAAAACAAAACCAAAATTAAAAGAATGAAAAAATTTGGGAAACAATTTTTATATCATATCTGTATGATAAAGGCTTCATTTCTCAAATTTTCATAGAACTGAGTCAAATTTGAAAGCAAATTAAAACAACTCTGAGGTCACATCTCACAACTATTAGATTGACAAATATGACAGAAAAGGGAAATGATTTATGTAGGAGGGTGTGCAGAAAAAGTGGGACACTAATATCTCATTGGTAGAGTTGTTAACTGATCTATGTATTCTGGAGAGCAATTTGGAACTCTGTCCAATGGGCTATAAATCTTTGCATACATTTTGGTTCAGCAATAGCACTTTTAGGTACTTATAGAAAGAATTAATAGCAAAGGACTCAAAAGAACAGAAATATTTATAACAGTTTTGTTTTTTGGTGGCACAAAATTGGACTTTGAGGAGATGCTCATCAATTTATGAATGGATGAATAAGTGTTGGTATAACTATGGTGGAATAGTATTGTTCTATAAGAAATTATGAGTAGGTGGATTCCATTAAAACCTAGAAAGACTTACATGAATTGATGCTGAGTGAAGTGAGAAGTACCAGAAGCCCATTGTACATAGTAAGAGTAACATTATGTGATAATCACCTCTGATAGACTTTGCTCTTCTCAGCAGTACAATTATCAAAGACAATTTTTTAAGGTTTTTGCAAGGTAATGGGGTTAAATGACTTGCCCAAGGCCACACAGCTAGGTAATAAGTGTCTGAGGCTGGATTTGAACTCAGATACTACTGACTCCAGGGCCAGTGTTGTATCCACTGCCCCACCTAACTACCCCCAAAGGCAATTCTAAAAGACTTGTGATGGAAAAATACCATGTACATGGAGAAAATGAACTATGGAATTCTTGTCTTTATTTTTCACTTTAATTTTTCTTTTATATTCCTTGTGTTTTTTCCCTTTTATTTTGATTCTTCTTTTACAATATAACTAATTATAGAAATGCATTTATCTTGGTGGTTCATGTATAACCTATATCAAATTATTCACTGTCTTTGGGTACTGAGGAGGAAATAGAAGGAGAGAAAAAATGTGGAATCCAAAGCATTTTTGTTGTTGTTATTGTTGCTGGTGCTGTTGTTTAGGTTTTTACAAAGCAATGGGGTTAAGTGGCTTGCCCAAGGCCACACAGTTAGGTAATTATTAAGTGTCTGAGGCCAAAATTTGAACTCAGATACTCCTGGCTACAGGGCTGGTGCTCTATCCACTGTGCCACCTAGCTTCCTCTGGCAGCCAAGAGCTTATAAAAATGAATGCTGAAAATTATATTTATATATAGTTAGAAAAAAATTAAAATTAAAAAATTCATTGTTTCTTCCCCTAAATTATACCTAGTACTATTTTTCTTCTTGAAACAATTTCTTTTCATCTCTTTCAGTTATTTCGTTTAGACTTGGACATCCTTGTCCAAAAGAGTTTTTTTCTGAGATTTTTTTTTTCCTTATAGTAAAGTTAATTTATTTTTCTTGGTTTACATCTTGACCTTTTCTTAACTTATACTTAATTCTTCATTAATGGAGTTGGGAGTCACTGTTTGTATCTGTATTCTCTACTATCCTGGACATCATACAATTATTAATGTCTTTGTTACTTTCTGAATGTTTTCTTGGAACCAGATCTTTGATTTCTGTCTTTGTATCCTCTTGACTCAATGCAAACAAATCTCTACCTGTCTCTCTATACTATTTTAACGACCATAAAGTTAGAGTCAGTATCGCCCTTTGTTATGATCCAGCAGGTCCCAGTTTGATGTCGGAGTTAATATTGTTTTATACAAGAAAAAAATCAAATAAAGCTAAAATTTGAAAACAGAAACAATGTCTTAAGTAAAATAGGATGCAGATTTAATTGAATGATATTGTTCCTCAGAACTAATTATTGTGGAGCATATAGATCTTTTCTTGTATTCAGAATATCTAAGTTCAAAATTAATCTCTTTATTGTATGTATAATTTTTGGCAAATCACTTGAACTCTTTGCTCTTCAATTTATTCATCCACGGTCCTTTTAAATGAAGTTTTCATGCCCCTGGATTATTAATTTGAATGCATTTGATTCTAAATTACAAACAACTGTATAACTCGGAAAGAAGCAAAGAATGAGCTGAGTGAAAGAGAACAGAATAAAATTTAAAAAAAAAGATGAACTATAGTAACTTATTTTTTTCCAAGGTGGGAAAAATTTTCTAAGTATATTCTATGATTTTGAAAGGAGTAAAATACATTTCTCATTCATAAAATTTGATAATTTTCTCAGGAAAATACAAACTAAAAGTGAAAAAATAATTGAGGCTTCATTATTTGACATTCAAAATGTTTTTTTTTTAATTTTCCTAGCCAAATATTGTTTGTGGCTAGGTAGAAAAAAAAAGTTACCGTAACTGCCTTAAACCCTTAACTGTAAGAGAAACTCATCTCTAAGGCTATTTGTCCCCTGATTTTACAATTTTCAGCAAATAAAATCAGTGCTCTTCCTGCCATTTCAGTTCCCTTCCTTTTCTTCCCTAGACTTTTGCTCTGACTTTCAGAAATATGATAGTTTCTTATCCTGATATCCCAGCTCTCAGAAGATTAAGAGAATGGATGCATTATCTTAGATTGATTTAAGTTCTTAATTTCTCTTGTGAAAAATGTAGAGAGATCCCCTAAATTTGTGTTTTGGAGTTGTCTACTTTTCAGAAAAAAACTGGACCCAGAGTATATAAAAGGCCCTGAATGTGTCAAGGATGAAGCTCAAACCTCTTACCATAAACTGACATATTTTATTGTTTGTACCCAAGCTGGATTTCCTGTGACCTCTTTGGGTATCAAGATAGTTTCTAGCCTACACTAGATTGAAAAGTATTTGTTTAGCTAGGATCCTTGGAGAACAGAAAATCGTTAAATCTCAATCTAGCAGTTCCTAATGGAAAAGAATGCTGCTTTTTGCCATCTTAATTAAACATTATTTCTCCTCTACCACTCCCATTTATGTGAATATTTCTGTTTCTCTTCTCTATTTGTCACAATTTCATAAATATAAAACTTCTGTTTAGATTATAAGCTTTGTGAAGTTTATTGTCCTATATGAATATTTATTTTTCTAGTAATAACCCAAGTTTTTCATGAAAGTTTTATGAAGTGATTTCTTGTTGAGACTCAACTTCTATGATTACTTCAACTATATTTCACTTACTGATGTTGCTCTTTAGTAAGGGAAAATATAGTTATTTCAATTTCCTTGTTTTATGTATAAAGCATATATACCTTAACTCCTTTTATGGTAGGGCCCTTAATTTTTTTTTTTTAAGCAAGGCAAATGGGGTTAAGTGGCTTGCCCAAGGCCACACAGCTAGGTAATTATTAAGTATCAGGTACTCCTGATTCCAGGGCAGGTGCTCTATTCACTGAGCCACCTAGCCACCCTGCCTTTAATTTCTTAAGGAATCACAATGGAATAAGATGCAGAAGAACCTAATTTGTAATTCATTGTATAATGCTTATAATACCTAAAATCAATTGCTTGAAATAAAATAATTATTACTAAGACATATATAAATGTTTATGCATATGCATTTAGATTTGTATTTTACTTGGACCTGCAATTTCATCATTGTAGGAATCTTCTGAAGAAACTACCAATCCAAATGATACACTGTTCTGTATTTTATAGTCTTAAATCTAAGGACACTGAAATTTAATGAGAGTGACATAGACAATATTTATTATATTTAGAAACATGAATTGTGATTGTCTTGACTCCAAAGGTGACCTTCTTTTCACTACATTGAGTTGTATGGAAAACATGTTAGATGCAATATTGATCATACAAAATCCTTTTCCCGCATTTATCACTTTTTTCTTTTTACCCACCTTCCTCACCCCTTGTTTTTTATGTCATCCAGGAAAATTCAGATAAGAAGAATATGTTCCAAAATATTCAGCAGATTCCAAGTTTATGTTCATCTCATTGCATTAAGTTTGAATAATAGGGAAAAAAAGTTGAATGACAGAAAATACAGACTCTTCCACCACAAAAAAACTTTCCAGTATTTCATTGTTATGAGTTGAGTATTATGTTGCTACCACTTGTGCATTTTGAAAAGTTGAAAAATGTCATTTTTATTATTTTGCCTTATTTTTCTGTAGGGAATATTCAATAAGACATGCTTTGAATAATTAAGCTGACCTTTTGAAATTTTTTCTAAAAGAAGGTTAAAAAAATAGCCCACTAATCTTGGTGTTTTTGATTTGACAGACCTCAAAGAGCTCACCAGGAAAACAAAGTTCATTGGCTTGTAATTAAAACCTTTGTTGCAGAAAATACTGTCTATGAAAGTCAGTGCAGCAATATACAGACACCCAGAGCTTCCAGTTACTCTTCCCAGTAGCAAATCTTCAAGAGTAAAAAGAGCAATCATAAAAATTTTACTGAAACATTTACAAATTTTCTTAAATTTTGGAATTTCTGCAAAGCAACATCCTGACAATGCAGTTTTTAAATAAGAAGACAATTTCTTTTTTGTTGTTGTTCCTTGTTTTGTTTTGTTTTTTGCAAGGTAATGGGGTTAAGTGACTTGCCCAAAGTCACACAACTAAGGTAATTATTAAGTGTCTGAGGCCAAATTTGAATTCAGGTCCGCTTGACTCCAGGGCCAGTGTTCTATCCACTGCACCACCAAGCTGCCCCAAAAAAGACAATTTCTGAACAATTAGCTTAATTTTGTTTTGTCATTGAAGTATGAGACTTGAACTTGAGGGAAGTAAGAGGCATTAGATTCATCTAAAATGTGGTAGTTGAATTGAAATGTTGAATCATAATAGAGTCTTTCCAGTCACTGGTGCATATATGAACAATTGTAACAAAGACATTCACTCAAAGATGTTAGAGAAAACCTATTTGGTGATCCACAGCTTTTCAGGGGTTATCATAAAAGTAAAAATTATCATGGGTACCAGTTTTCTGATTTAGAACCTAGAAATTGACATTAATATTTTCTGAAATTATTTTCCTATGTTTTCTGAGCAAAACTTCAGGATAAAATGAAAGGGTTTTTTTTTTCTTTCTCTGGTTTATTTTACTCAGTTGGTTTATCAGCATTAGAATTATATAAATTTCCCATTGATATTTGGAAAACTTAGGATGATTTGCCTTATATTTAGAAGAAATACTTACCTGTCATTCATTGTGAAATAACAAATATTAAGTATCAACTGTCTTTAAGGGAATTTGCTCAAACATTCTGATTTCAAATAAAAATAATTAACTCTAGAAATTAGTTTCAATGTATTTTTTTCCTTAGTTTTCCATTTAATTTAAAGGAAAAGACAGAAGAAGAGAAACTTTCTGGTTTATAACCAAAGAGTTTTATGTACAGTAGAAGTGAGGTAACATTTTCACTGTCAAAGTGGATTTCACACTGGTTTCATTTATGTCAATCAAATATATGTGAGATCTCAATTCCATATCAAAATTTTGATTCATAATGCCAAAATCCTCTCTTTGAAATTTTGTTCCAACTCCTGACAAAGTCAGTGGGAATCTTACTGTATTATATGGAAGGTGTTATTTTTGGAAATTGCTAGTTTTATTATTTTTCCCCTATATGGAGGCAAAATGAATTTTTCAATTTACCTCTTTCCATGCAGCAAGGAAGGAGATGAGTAAATGCAGTATTAAGCTAAATCAACTCACTTATAGAGGGATGAAGTTTCAATCTATTCGATCTTCCTATAGAGAGGAGATGAAGGAGAAGGAACTCAGGCCCTCCTGCAGGGAAAAAAGAGGAAGAAAAGAAACTAAAATGACATGGTTTCAACAAGCTCCTCTATTAATTCTGGTTCACTAGTTTTATACCTACTCTATTTTGACTTCACTTTCTCTTCAATTTTGTGGAAAATCTGAACCTCAAAACAAAATCCTAATGCTTTGCTCAGCTCTGTGGGCTAAGGAGGGTCTTTTAGGAATTTTTCTGGGACTTTACTCATATTTTATTTGTATGAACTGGCATAATGCTTAGGCTATGAACCCACACAAAACCACATGCACAAAAATCAATCTCCAAACATCTGTGAATGTTGAGAGACAGCAAAAATTTATTTTCTAGGTTCATTGAATGGTTTGTGGTGTTGGAAATATTCATATTACTCTTGTTTTTTTCCCCCTCATACCTAAATAAATGGAATCTCTCAGAAGTTAAGGCACCAACTTTAGAACTAAGTGTTTAAATTTTACAACAAAATCTTTGCTTAATCAATCAAAAGAAGGTTTTTGGACCTTATCATTTTTTTTAATCCTAAATTAAAACCGAAAGGATATCTTTTTAATTGGAACTACTTTGTCCTTTATTGATAGATATAGATGGTACATAATAAATAATGTAATTCTTAAATGATCAATGCCTATAATGGTTGGTTTGTAATTAAATTGTTTACACTGCATAATGATTGTAGAGAAGGAGTGCATATCTGATGTTGATGGACTGAAAATATAAACAATTAATTAAAATGGGAATATTAATTCCTGCTTTAATGATTCTGACTGGTGGAGGGTGAGGTTACATTAACAAAAATATGCTTATACTTTACAGGATAGTAAAAAAGTAAATATATTTTCAAATTATCTTATTTTTTCATTCTTCTTTTTCTTAAATTCTTTTTTTTCTTTTCCTCTCTTAGGTTGTGCAAATATCTCCCATGTGCTTATTACTACTTTTCCTTCTGGTCATCTTTGGTCTGTTTATAGCTTATTTTGCTCAATAACTTCTATTGAAAAATATTCCCAAAGATATTAGGTGGCTTTTTAAAAAAATATTAAAGGCAATGGGATTAAGTGACTTGGCCAAGGTCACACAGTTAGGTAATTATTGAATGTCTGAGGCTGGATTTAAATTCAGTTCCTCCTGACTCCAGGACTGGTGCTCTATCCATTATGCCACCTAGGTGACTTTTTAAAAATAAAATTTTGTATATACTTGGGAAAGGAAACATCAAGAGCATTACATGAGAAAAAGTTTGAGTCCCTATTTCAGCATTTGCTAGCTGCATATTTATGTACATTTCTTAATCTTAATGTACCTCAGTTTTCTTAACTACAAATAAAGATATGATTAGTGATGATATACTTCAGAAAAATCTTACTAAATCATAATATGTCTACACAGTTAACCTAGGAGATGCTCTCCTGAAGACTTCCTTTCACCACTAGATTCCTCAATTACTATTACTGTCAACTATTTCTAAGTACTAACAGATTTTCCTAATTATTTCTCTGGGAGAAGATCCCTGAAGCAAAACCTTCTTTAGGCTTATTTCATATAGCTAGCTCTTGATGAGGACTGAGTTCTGATAGCTAAACTAAATATCAGCATCTGTTCAAATCTACAACCATTCAGCAAACCAGCTTCACATTTACTTGTATCATCTAACCTACCAAAAAGGAAAAAAATCAGATGTTATATATCGCATTTTCACCAGAGTCAATTTTTAAAAATGAAATTTATTGATATCTTATTTATATAACAACCTACATTTCAGGCAAATAACATGAATTATTTAATACCTGCTGAGTGCCAGACAATTTGTTCATTATTGGAACTACAAATAAAAGTCTCTCTCCCTCAAGGAAACTCCCTGTTTTAAAGTTCTAAGGGAGAAAAAACAAGAAAAGAACCATATACAAACAAGTAATTATTGGATACATTGAGGGTACAATAGAAGGGTTAGGAAGGCAGAGGTACTTCAGATAAATATTTCTTTTTTGTATATATATATATATATATATATATATATATATATATATATATATATGTATACACACATAATATGTATAGGCTATTCCAAAATTCTTAGTGCAGTTTTAAGCCATTACAACTCAATTCTGTTGTGTTTTATATGTAATTCGATTTCAAAATATTGTGGATATTACACCCTTATCAAAGACATGTATAAAATATTATTCCCCATTTGAAAACTTTCATATTGTCCCTGTTGCAATAATTTCTTTCTATTAAAATCTTTACAGTTTCAGGCAATTTGAATTCTCTCTCTCTCTCTCTCTCTCTCTCTCTCTCTCTCTCTCTCTCTCTCTCGTAATTCACTATTATTTCCTTGGTAAGAGATTAAGTTCCTAGTCATAGCTAAAGAAGGTTTCTCATTATTTTCTATTTTTTTTATTTACTATGACTATTAATAGTTAGAGCATGCATGTACTTTCAGTTTACTGTAGCATATGGTCTAAGTTGTTGACATAAAGCTCATTTTTTGAGAATGCTTTCTAGTTCCCCCCTCCCTCCAGAAATTCTTGTCAAATAGGCAATTCTTTCCTAAGTAATTTGCTTTCATCTTTAGTGCACAGTTTAATTCAGTTACCTTTGATTATTACTCTGTGTTGCTATGAACTCATTTTGGGATTTGCTTGGCAAATATACAGGAATGTTTGGCATTTTTGTCTGCAATTGCTCATCTAGTTTGTTCCATTGATACACAATTATGAAGATTACTGCTATATAATATGGTTTTATATTGAGAAGAATTATACTCCAATCATTCTTACCATTTTCATTAGATTCCTTGATAATTCCAGATATTTTGTTTCTTAAAAATGAAATTTGTTATTATCTTATATAGCTGTTTTAAGTATCTTCTTGGTATTTAGATTGTTAAAAAAACAACTAAAACTTTGATTTAGATAGTATTATAATTTTTAAAATATTGGCCATAGTCATTCATTAGAAACAGATAAGTCTTTTGTTTGAGTTACTATTTTATATTTTATTAGAATGTTTTATAATTTTATCTGGATAGATATCAATAGTGAGGTCTAGTACATTGACTTCCAGATATTTTATTTATTTTGTTCACTGGAGTCTTTTGCTTGAGTATCTGTATGTATTGTCTGGAAGCAGTAATGACACACACAAAAGGAAAATGTAAGAATGGATAGAATTTGAAATTAAATATTTTGCTTTCAAATCTTTATTTTTCCATAAAAGAAGAGTTTGGGCTATATTATATTTAATTTCTTTTTTCTTTATATTCATGTTTAAGATTATTCAAAGAATACTTGAGTAATATGAAATAATCATAACATTTAAAATGATAATTATATAGAATTTAAACTGAAATTTTTCTATCAGATATGTAAACATTTTCTTTTTTTATTTTTTTAAAGTCAAACAACATTTATTTCAATATTCCATTTCATAAAATTTTTGCTATCTCTCCCTTCCCCAAGAGAGCAAATGATTTGATGTATGTTATACAAGCAAAATCATACTAAATATATTTCAGTATGCATCATGTTGTGAAAAAAAGGAGAACAAATGGGGGAAAATATAAAAAAATTAAAATTAAAAATAGTATGATTTGAATTACATTCATATTTCATGGTTCTTTTTATGAATGTGAATGACATTTTTCCATCAGAAGTATTTTAGATTTGTCTTTTATCACTGTATTGTGAGAAGAGTCAAGTCCATCATAGCTGATTATCACACAATATTTTAATTATTGTGTACAATGGTCTATCACTTTTGTTCACTTCACTCAGTATCAGTTCATGTAACGCTTTTAAGTTTTTATCTGGACAGGGTGGAGTCAATATGGCGGCATGAAGGCAGCATTCCCCAAGAACTCCAACCCCCCAAACCCCCCAAAAAACAAAGGATTGTTCTAGCCAAAATTTAGTGGGGCAGAACCCACAGAGAGACTGAGTGATACATTTTCCCAGTGCAAGACAATTTAGAACTTCTGTGGGAAAGGTGTGCTTTGCAGCTCAGCCCATCCCAACCCAGAAATCACTGGCAACAGCTTGAACGGGCAGAGAGAGAACTCTGTTGTACCTGGGCAGCGAGAATCAGGAGAAAGCAGCCTGTACCCCCAGAGATGGTAAGGGAAGTCTGCAGAGATCTCTCTGCTCTCCCAGGGGTAGGACTCTGCTGTTTGCCTACACTCACATATTGAAGTTTGGGCTTTCATACTAAGATAGCTAGATGCCTCCTTAAAGCCCCAGGGCAGAGGGAAGTACTGGTCCATCTACATATCAAAGCACAGGCTAGAGAGTATAAGAACTTGGAGAAATGAAAGTCCCAGTGGGGTGCCCTCCCCCCCCAAAAAAAACAGCCCTAAAGCCTTGGAAGTGCTGTAAATTAACCTTGGACTGAGGAAATGAGTAAACAACAGAAAAAGAAGAATCTGACCCTAGAGAATTACTTTAGTCCCATGGAAGATCAAAACATACTCAGATGATGACAAAATCGAAGCTTCCATATCCAAAACCTCCAAGAGAAATAGAAAATGGGCTCACACTATGGATGAGCTCAAAAAAAGACTTTGAAAAGCAATTAAGGGAAGTAGAGGAAAAATTGGGAGGAGAAATGAGAGCAATGCAGAAAAATCATGAAAACCAAATCAAAAACTTCATGAAAGATATACAAAAATACTGAAGAAAATAATATCCAGTTTAGGCCTAATGGAAAGAAGCAAAACAAAAGGCAAATGAGGAGAAGAATGACTTAAAAAGCAGAATTGTCTAGCTGGAAAAGGAGATTAAAAAAACTCTCTGAAGAAAATAAATCCTTCAAATGCAAAATGGAACTAAAGGAAGCTGATCACTTTGTAAGAAAGCAGGAAGAAATAAAAGTCTTCCCAAAAAGCCAAAAATTAGAAGAAAATGTGATATATCTCATTGGTAAAACAACCGACCTTTAAAACAGATCCGGAAAAAATAATTTAAAAATTATTGGACTATCTGAAAGTCATGACTAGGAGAAGAGTCTAGACTTCATTTTTCAAGAAATAATACATCAAAATTGCCCTGAGATCCTAGAAGCTGAGTGTAAAATAGAAATCGAGAGAATTCACTGGTCACCCCCTGAAAGGGATCCCAAAAGAAAAACTTCCAGGAATATTATAGCCAAATTCCAAAACTCCCAAATCAAAGAGAAAATTCTAAAAGCTGCCAGAAACAGACAATTCAACTACCGAGGCTCCATAGTCAGGATTACACAGGATGTGGCAGCATCTACATTAAGGGCTCGTAGGAATTGGAATATGATATTCTGGAAGGCAAAAGATCTTGGTTTACAACAGAGAATCAACTACCCATCAAAACTGAACTCTTTTGGGGTGAAAAGATGGACTTTCAGTTAAACAAGGGACTTTCAAACTTTCATATCGAGATGATCAGAGTTGAACAAAAAGTTTGATCTCCAAGTACAGGAATCTGGTGAACCACAGAGGGAGTGGAAGAGATGAACTAACTGAGGACCTTGATGATGTTAAGTTGTTTGTATTCCTGCATGGGAAGAATATATTGATAACTCATATGAACTTTCTCATTTATAATAACTGTTAGAAGGAACATATATGGATAGTACATTGAAAGGACCAGAATATAATGGTATGATGTGGTAAAGGGATGGAGTCAATGGGTGATAGGGGAAAGTACTGGGAGGAAGGAAAAGGAGATGAAGAAGAAGCAGAGAGATTTCACATAAGAGTCAAGAAAAAGCTTTTTCAATGGAGGGGAGGAGGAAAGGCACGGGGGAATGAGTGAGTCTTCATTCTCATCAGAAATGGCTCAGGGAGGAAATGACATTCACATTATTAGGGTGAGGAAATCTGTTTCACTGTGGAGAAGGATGGGAGGAAATGGATGGGATGAAGGGGAATGGGGGGAGGGAAGGGGGTGATAGGTGAAAGAAGAGAAGGAAGATTGAGCAAGAGGGTCCTCAGATGCAACATACTTTTGGACAGGGCCAAGATCAAAGAAGAGAGAGAGAATAGAATAAATGAGAGTGGGGATAAATAGAGTGGAGGTACAGCTAGTAATAGCAACTGAGGGAAAAATATTGAGGCAGCTTCTCTGGTGGACTTATGATAAAGAAAGCAACTTACCCCAGAGACAGAGCTATTGAAATCTGAACACAGATTAAAGTTCATTTCTCTCTCTCTCTCTCTCTCTCTCTCTCTCTCTCTCTCTCTCTCTCTCTCTCTCTCTCTGTATTCTTGAGGTCTCCCATCTTTTGGAGGGGATTTATGTTTATTCTTATAACATTCAATTTACATCAATGTATGAAAGAGAAACAATGTAGAGACTGTTAGACAGCCTTTGGGGGGGAGGGAAGGGAGGAGCAGGGGAAAATTGTAGAATTCAGAGACTGCAAAAATTGATGGGTAGATATTACTATTGTATATAATTAGAAAACAAATAAAATGTTAAAAAAGAAAACTATCTTAAATGTAATTGGAAAAAATAAAATACTATTTCCAAAAAATAAGGAAAGAAAAAAAGAAAAGAAAAAGAATAGAGTTCACACTTTAAAAAAAAGTTTTTATCTCAAATTTGCCTGCTCATTATTTTTTTGTAGACCAGTTGTATGCCATTACATTAATATACCAACACTTGTTCTTCCATTCCCCAATTGATAGGCATCCCTTCAATTTCCACTTCTTTCCCACAACAGAAAGAGCTGCTACAAATATTTTTAAAAGGAGAAGTTTTTCCCCATTTTTTAATGTCTTTGGAATAAAGAATTTATAGTGGCATTGCTGAATAAAAGGGTATGCACAATTTTATAGCCCTTTGGACATAATTCCAGATTGCTTTTCAGAATGGTTTGGGCCATTCACATCTCCACCAGAAATACATTGGTGTCCCAGTTTACGCCATACTTTTCCACATTTATCATTTCCCTTTTTTGCCACATTTGCCAGCTGGTAGTTGTGAAGTATTACCACAGAACTTTTTTAATTTGCATTTGTCTAGTTAATGGTAATTAGAGCATGTTTTCATATGATTATAAATATTTTTAATTTCTTCATCTGAAGTTCATTCATATCCTTTGACCATTTATCAATCGGTGAATTATTTGTATTCTTATAAATTTGACCCAGTGCTCCATACATTTGAGAAATGAGTGCTTTATCAGATATGCTGGCTGTAAAAATTGTTCCTCAGCTTTCTGCATTCCTTCTGGTAGTATTGGTTTTGCTTGTGCAAAAACTTTTATTTAATGTAATCAAAACTATTCATTTAGCAATTGATAAATTTCTTTATCTTATCTTTCATTATAAACTATCCTTTTCTTCATAATCTGACAGATAAACTACTCCTTGCTCTCCTAATTGGCTTATAACATCATCCTTTGGGTCTAAACTTTTTCCCTGTTTTTACCTTATCCTGGGATAGGGTGTGAGATGTGGATCTATGCCTGACTTTGGCCATACTATTTGCCAGATTTCCCAGTAGTTTTTTGTTTTTGTTTTGTCAAAGAAGTTGGTATCCTTGGGTTTTCAAACAGAACATGTCCATAGTTATTTACTTCTGTATCTTGTTTACAGTAAACTATTCTGCAGTTTTTCCCTCTTTCCCTTTCCCCCTTTTTCCTTTCTTAAATAGTACCAAATAGTTTTGATGATTGCTACTTTCTAATATAATTTAATATGAGGTATGGGTAGGCCACTTTACATTGCATTTTTTCATTCATTTCCTTTATATATAATAATCTTTTGTTTTTTTGAGATGAATTTTCTTCTTGTTTTTTCATGTTCTATGAAATAAATTTTGGGAGTTGGATTGGTTTGGAATTGTATAAATAGATTAATTTAGGTAGAATTATCATTTTAATTATAGTAGCTCACCTGATCCAGGAGAAATTGATATTTTTCCAGTTTTTCAATTTCATTTGATAAAAAGTGTTTTATAATTGTATTCATATAGTTTCTGGCCTTATGTTGACAGGTAGACTTCCAAGTGTTTTATGTTGACTGTGACTATATTAAAAGGATGTTCTCTTTCCATCTCTTGCTATTGGACTGTGCTGTTAATATACAGAAATGTTGAAGGATTATGTGGGCTTATTTTATATCCTGAAATTTTACTAAACTTGCTAATTTCTTCAAATAGATTTTTAGTTGATTCTCTAGGATTCTCTAATTATACCATCTTCTCTAATTTTGCCATATAATCTTCAAAGAGTAAGAGTTTTGTTTTGTTGTTGCCTATTCTAATTCACTCAATTTCTTTTTCTTCTTTTTTAGTCTAAAACTAATATTTCTAATACACTGTCGAATTATAGTAGAAATAATGAGCAGCTTGTTTCACCTTGATCTCATTTGGAATGTTTTTAGCTTATTCCTAATACTTAAGTACTTGTTTATAGTTTTATATAGAGACTTTATTATTTTAAGGGAAACTCCACTTATTCCTATGCTTTCTAGTATTTTATTTTTAATAGGAATGAGTGCTGTATTTTGTCAAAAACCTTTTACACCATCTATTGAGATAGTCATGTGATTGTGTTAGTTCTTTTTTATTTATATGCTCAATTATGCTGATAGTTTTCCAAATACTGAAACAGTTCTGTATTTTTGATATAAATCCCACCTGAACACAATATATGATCCTGGTGATAAATTGCTCAAATCTTTTTTCTGATATAGAATTTTAATTTGGGCAATTTGTTTTTTTTTTTGTATTCATCCATTTATCTTAGATTATTGGATTTATTGGCATGAAGTTGGGCAAGATAGTTCAGATTATTACTTTTTTTTTCCACTGGTGATGAATTCACACTTTTCATTTTTGATACTGGTAATTTCATTTTCTTCTCTCTTTTTTCAAAGCAAATTATGAATTTTTAAATCTATTTTATTTTTTCCCAAAGAAACAGCCCACAACTCTTAGTTTTATTAATAGTTCAATTATTTTCTTTCTTTTTTTTTAGGTTTTTGCAAGGCAATGGGGTTAAGTGACTTGCCTAAGACCACATGGCTAGGTAATTATTAAATGTCTGAGGCCAGATTTGAATTCAGGTACTCCTGACTCCAGGGCTGATGCTGTATCCACTGTACCACCTAGCTCCTCAGTTCAATTACTTGATTTCAATTTTATTTTTTTCTTCTTTGGTTTTCAGAATTTCTAATTTGGCATTAAATTAGCAATTTTTATTTGTTCTTTTTCAAGATTTTAAATTGCATTCTAAATTCATTCATTTCCTCTTTCTATATTTTATTTATGTAATCATTTAGAAATTAAAAATGTCTCCAAAATACTGTTTTACTGAATGCCATAAATTTTGATATGTTGTCTCATTATTGACATTGTCTTGGATGAAATTGATTGTTTCTCTGAATTGTTGCCAGATACATTCATTCTTTTGGATTAGGTTATTTAGTTTTCCATTAAATTTTAAGTCATTTTCTCAAGGTTCTTTATTACATGTATTTTTTTTATTGTATCACTATCTTATGCAGAATGCATTTAATATTTCCACCTTTCTGCATTTGATTTTTAAAATTTTATGCCTTAATACAATTTTTTATAGGTGTCATATACTATTGAGGAAAAGTATATTCCTTTCAATCCCCTTTCGATTTTTTTTCATGAAGTCTACCTTATCTATCTTTTCTAAAATTTTGTTCGACCCTTAATTTCTTTATTGTTCATTTTGTAGTAATATTTATCTAATTCTGAAAGAGAGAGGGTGAAGTCCCCTACTAGTATTTTTCTTCCTGTAACTTTCTGTAACTTAGTTTCTCTAAGTATTTGGATGCTTATACAACTTTGTGCATATATTTGGTACTGCTATTATTTTATTGCCTGTGGTGCCTTTTAGGAAGATGTAATTCCTTTCCTTATCTTTTTTTAAAAATTAGGTCTGGTTTTGCTTTTGATTTTTCTAAGATCAGAATTGCTATCTGCTTTTTTTAAAGCTTCAGCTGAAGCATAATATATTCTGCTCCAACATTTTACCTTTACTCTGTGTGTATCTCTCTGCTTCAAATAAATTTCTTAAAGACAACATATTATTGACATCTGGTTTATAATCCACTCTGCTATCTATCCACTTCTGTTTTATGGGAGAATTAATCCCATTCACATTAAAACTTATGATTACTAACTCTACACTTCCCTCTATCTTATTTTTTCCCCCTTTATACTTTTGCCTTTCACCTGATCCCTCCTCATTAGAATTTTCCTTTTGACTATCACCTCTCTCAATCTGACCATTCTTATCAATTTCACCTCTCTCCCCCTTCTCTTGCTTTGTTTTCTGGCCTTCTATCAGCCCAGCTTTCCTTTTTATTTCCCCATTTCTTTTTTAATTCTGGGAGTATATGTTATTTCTGCCTTGAAACACATCTTATTTTTTTAGGTTTTTGCCATGCAAATGGGGTTAAGTGGCTTGCCCAGAGCCACACAACTTATTAAGTGTCTGAGACCGGATTTGAACCCAGGTTTTCCTGACTCCAGGGCCAGTGCTTTATCCACTACACCACCTAGCTGCCCCGAAACAAATCTCATAAAAAAGTAAGATTCACTCAGTATTTATCTTTTTGCTTTTTTTCCTATTATTATGATAGACCCTTTTCACCTCTTCATGTGATGTGATTTACCCAATTCTGCTTACCCTTCTTCTCCCTGTACAATCCTTTTTTCATGCCTTAAGTATTTTTCAGTATAATCAAATCAAAAACAACTTCTACTCATACCCTCTAAAAATATTGCTTCTAACTGTCCCAATAGAAATGTTCTCAAGAAATACAAGTATTCTTCCCAGTAGCAGATTAATTTTTATTGAATAACATTTTTTCTTTCCTGTTTGTTTTTTTATGTATCTCTTGGGTCTTATATTTGAAGACTGAATTTTCTCTTCCATTCTGGTCTTTTTACCAGGAAATTTTGTTATTCCCCTTTTTTTGCACTGAATATTCATATTTTAATCTGAAAAATTTTGTTCAATTTTGCCAGATGGCTAGTTATTGGTTGTAATACAAGGTTCTTTGCATTTCTGCATATCAAATTACAGGTCTTCCAAGTCTTTAATATTGTAGTTCTTTGCAATAATTTCTCATTGAGCTGATAACTCTGAAATTTGGTTACAATATTCCTTCAAGTTTTTATTTTGAGATCTCTATCTGGGGATGATGTGTGGATTCTTTGAAGGACTATTTGACCTTCCTGTTCTAGGATATTAGGGCATATTTTCCCTTGATAATACCCAGGCTATTTTGTTGATGAAGATTCTCAGGTAGTTCAAAAATTTTTAAATTGTTTCTTCTGCATTTTGTCCAGGTTCAGTTCTTTTTTTCCCCATGAGATACTCTGCATTTTCTGCTATTGTTTTCCTGTCTTTTTATTTTGTTTGATGGATTCTTGGTATATCAGTAATTGGTTTCCATATGATCAATTCTAATATTTAATAAATTATTTTCTTCAGTTAGTTGCTATATCTCCTTTTCCATTTGGAAAATTTTTCTTTTAAAGATATTGTTTTCTTCTGAGATATTTTTCCCATTTGACCAATTGTATTTTTTAAGGTGCTATTTTCTTCAGTCAATATTTTTTATTCTTTTTCCAGCTGGTTAATTTTTTTCATAATCCTCCTGTGCAACTCTCACTTTCCTCTATTTTTCTACTTTCTTGCTTTGTTTTTAAAATCCTTTTTGACCTTTTCCAAAAGAATTTTTTAGACTTGAAATCAATTCATATTCATTTTTGAGGGTTCACATTTCATCTTCTATGTTTGTTTGCTGATTATCCAGGACACCCACCATACTAGCTTTCTATGATTAGGAGTCTTTGTGGGTTTCTGTTCATTTTTTAAAGTTGAATTCTTCTCTTGGGGCACAGGGACACAGTCCCATGCTTCTTTTGCTGGGGGGTCAGGGTTCTTTCTGGTAATTGACTTTCTGCATTTAGGTCTTGGTTACTGGTGGATTACTCCTTACACTGAGGTAGACCCACCTGTTTTACCATCATTCTGACATTAGCAATATGCCTTCAGCACTGAAACTGAAGTCCTTTATGCTGGACTGCTATACCACAGACCTAGGGTTCCTGATAACTGATCTACAATGTGGGTTAAGAACCACTTTCTGGTTTCCACATACCCTACCAGTGCCATTACATTTCCCTTTTACCCACATGAACCAGACCTTTACTGAAGTCCCTCCATGATAACTTGAACTGGAAAAATATTTCATTCTTTCTTTGGGGAGTTTTTGTCACTCCAGAATCTGTTAGAGGCTTCATTTAAACTTGTTCCAGATGGAAAGTGAAAATAGCTCATATAACTTCCTGGCTTTGCTCTCTGCTTTTTTCTCCTCTACAACTTAATATGCAATTTTAACTATTTTTTAAAATTATAGCCACAGACTACTTGGGTTCAGTTCTGCTTATGAGGAATCATTTTTCAGACTTGGGAAAGCATGGGTAGAAATAAAACAAAAATTTATTAAAAAGATTGCAACACATAGGAAGGTCTAGGGAGAGATAGAGAGAGATAGAGAGAGATAAAAGAACAGCCAAGTAGCCTTGGCTGGGCCATGGTCCGAGTAGACTGCAGGCCTGAACTGAAGACAAGTTCATGTTTTTATGTCTTGCCTCTCATCCAGAGGGCAAAAGGTGAACTCCCTTTCTCTTACTAGACCCAGAATTAGGCAGAGGGTAAAGCCTAGGAAATCAGATTACAAATTTTACATTAAATAACAAATCAATGGCACATTAAGAATGGGGAGGGTCTCTACCCAAGATGAAAATTGTTTCTATTACATTCATAATTCTCTACTTCAAGTCAATTTACATCTCAAGAGTCAATTTACATCTCCACCCAAATTCTTTCTGTTACATTCACAATTCTCTTCATCTTTCCCTGGCATCATTCCCTTCTCAAATTATTTTGGACTAGATTCTTCTGGGCCTTTCAGGGTTCATTTGGAGATGAATGTGTTCATTCAATGCTTCATTGAGGCAGGGTCCAGGGAATGATTGACTGGCACACCTGGTTGGCATTCAACAGAGTCTGATCTTAGAACTATAAAGCTAAGAGAAACAAAACTCAAGGAAAAAAAAACTGAGCACCCAAACCCAGAGATACTGTAATAGAAAAAGCTATTTATCAGAGGTCCAATGATTAGTAAAAAACTAGAAGGTCTAAAAGGGGCAAGAATTATACTTTATGATTCTAAGCCAATAACAAAATCTTTTATAAGAACATGGGTTCCAATATAACAGATTTGTTGCAAAAAAAACTCAAAAATAATATGAAAGGCATTTTAAAAACTGCACATGGGGGTGGCTAGGTGGTGCAGTGGATAGAGCACCAGCCCTGGAGTCAGGAGTGCCTGAGTTCAAATCCTGCCTCAGACACTTAATAATTATCTAGCTGTGTCACTTTGGGCAAGCCATTTAACCCCACTGCCTTGCAAAAACTTAAAAAAAAACAAAAAGAAAAAATTGCACGTGTCCAAAATATAATTTGCAACAAAATTTTCTCTTTTAGTTTTGGCCACGTTTAGAATGAACAAAAATTCTACTTGAAGTGGACCTCTAAGCCATTAACTATGCCTATAGGCATTATCCTGATCCACTGGCTCACTCTCATTCAAATTCATGATGCATCTGGAATGATCAAAGCAATTTATTATTACAGAGCAGAGAGGGACATAAAGACATGTTCCCTTCTGAAATCATACAGACAATAGTTTTCTTTCTTTTTTCTTTTTTTTTGTTTTTAGTTAAGAAAGATTTTATTTATTTCGAGTTTTACAATTTTCCCCCATTCTTGCTTCCCTCCTCCCACCCCCACAGAAGGCATTATGTTAGTCTTTACATTGGTTCCATGTTATGTATTGATCTCAATTTAATGTGATGACAGGGAAAATCACATCCCCCAAGGAAGAAAAATAAAGTGTGAGATAGTAAAAATACATAATAATATAATGGGTTTTTTCCTAATTTAATGGTAATAGTCTTTTGTCTTGGTTCAAAGTCGACAACTCTTCCCCTAGATACAGATGGCATTCTCAATTGTAGATGGCCCAAAATTGTCCCTGGTTGTTGCACTGAAGGGATGAGCAAGTCCATCAATCTTGACCATTACCCCCATGTTGTTATTAGGGTGTACTATGTTTTTCTGGTTCTGCTCATCTCTCTCAGTATCAGTTCATGCAAATCATTCCAGGCTTCCCTGAATTTCCATCCCTTCTGGTTTCTAAGATAGAAATAGTGTTCCATGACATACATATACCACAGTTTATTAATCCATTCCCCAATTGAAGGACATTCACTTGATTTCCAATTTTGTGCCACCACAAACAGGGTTGCTATAAATATTTTTGTACAGGTGATGTTTTTACCCTTTTTCATAATCTCTTCAGGGTATAGACCCAGCAGTGGTATTGCTGAGTCAAAGGGTATGGACATTTTTGTTGCCCTTTGGGCATAATCCCAAATTGCTCTCCAGAAAGGTTGGATGAGTTCACAGCTCCACCAACAATGCATTACTGTCCCAGATTTCTGACAACCTTTACAACAATGATCATTATCCTTTCTGGTAATATTGGCCAATCTGAGAGGTATGAGGTTGTACCTCAAAGAAGCTTTAATTTGCATTTCTCTAATAATTAATGATTTAGAGCATTTTTTCATATGGCTATGGATTGCTTTGATCTCCTCATCTGTAAATTGCCTTTGCATATCCTTTGACCATTTGTCAATTGGGGAATGACTTTTTTAAAAAAAAATATGACACAGTTCTCTGTATACTTTAGAAATGAGTCCTTTGTCAGAATCATTAGATGTAAAGATTGTTTCCCAATTTACTACATTTCTTTTGATCTTGGTTACAGTGGCTTTATCTGTGCAAAAGCTTTTTTAATTTAACATAATTGAAATCATCTAGTTTGTTTTTTGGTGATGTTCTCCATCTCTTTCTTAGTTATACATTGCTCCCCTTTCCATAGATCAGACAGGTAAACTAGTCCTTGATCTTCTAGTTTACTTATAGTGTTGTTTTTTTATGTCAAATCCTGTAACCAGTTGGATCTTATCTTGGTAACAGATGTGAGGTGGTTTTCTTGCTTTTGATTTTCTTAATTTCTCCTTTAATTTTTAGAATTTCTAATTTGGTATTTAATTGGGGGGGTTGTAATTTGCTCTTTCTCTAATCTTTAGTTGCATATTTAGTTCATTGATTTTGTCTTTCTCTAATTTATTCATATAAGCATTTAAAGATATAATGTATTCCCTGATACCCACCTTGTATGTATTCCATAGGTTTTGATATGTGGTTTCATTATTGTCATTATCTAGGATGAAGTAATTAATTCTTTCTATAATCTGTTGCTTGATCCACTCATTCTTTAAAATGAGGTTATTTAGTTTCCAGTTAGTTCTAGGTCTATTTCTCCCTGGCACATTACTGCATGTGATTTTTATTGCATTAAGGTCTGAGAAAGCTGTATTCACTATTTCTGCTTTTCTGCAATTGATTATTAGATTTTCTTGTTCTAGTATATGGTCAATTTTTGTGTAAGTGCCATATGCTACTGAAAAGTAAATATATTCCTTTCTATCCCCATTCAATTTCCTCCTTGGGTCTATCATATCTAGGTTTTCTAACAATCATTCATTCTCCCTTCAACCTCCCTTTACCTTATTCTCCCCCCCCCTTAAAGGGTTATTTTTTAAAAATCATTCTATATGAGTCACAGATAAATTATGAGTTCCCATCACTTCTGGCTATGTGTATTCTCTCTAATAGAGTTACAATTCTCAAGAGTCATGTTAATCTGTCTCCCAAGTGGGTATATAACCAGGTTCATCTTATTGCATAGCAGTATTTTTTTTTAAATTTACCTTTTCACATGTCTTTTGAGCCTCCTATTTAATGTCCAAATTTTCTATTTAGCTCTTATCTTTTCATCTTGAAATATCGGAAGTTTATAATATTATGTCCAGGTTTTTTTTCTTCAATGTTTTCAGGAAGGCCATTAATTCTTTGATTCTGCCTTCTTGATCTATTCTTGAGGTCAGTGGTTTTGCTGATGAAGTACTTTCCTTTTTTTCCTATTTTTTCAATCTTTTGGTTTTGTTTACCACAATCTTGTTGTCTCATGAAATCATTATTTTCCACTGATTCTTTTTTCTAAGAAAATTTTTCTTCATTTATCTTTTGAAGCTCCTTTTCCAGTTGGTCCATTCTATATTTGAAGGACTTTTCTATTTTCCCAAATGTATTTTTGAAAGAATCATTTCCTTTTTGCATCTGCCCACTTGAGGATTTGAGAGTTATTCTCATTTTGTATTTGTCCAATTGTATTTTCCACGGATTTGCTTTCTTGTTGCATGATGTTAATTTGCTCTTGCAACATGGAGATTTTCTCTTGAGTTTCTTTTCCCAATTTTTACAATTGATTTTTAAACTCCTTCCTGATTTCTTCAAGAAAGTCTTTCTGGGTTGGAGACCAATTTATATTCTCCTCGGTAGTGCTAGATCTCTCTGGGTTAGAATTTGTCCTTTCTAAGTATTTCTCTATTGGCCCCCCTTTTTCTCTGGCCTTTTTACATCTTGTGTTTGGGGAGGGGGGAGTTGGCTCTCAGAGGTTTGCTTTTGAAGATCCTAGAGGCTTTGTTCACTTGGTTTAGTAATTCCAGTTGTCATACAGTAGGGGTTGCTGGTTTCTTACTCTGGAGTGATGTCCTCAGCAGCAGGGTCTGTGTTGACCTTGGGCCCTGGGGGAGGGAGTTAATCTCTTTCTGTTGAGTAAACTCTGTTGCCCTGAGGAGGTGGTGGTGGTGGTAGGGGTCATTTATTGATTGTTCTTGGCAAAGGCCTCTGCTGAGAGTATGGAGCTCAGGTCTCCAGTCCAGTTCTATATTCTCAGCAGAAGCCTTTGCCAAGAACAATCAGTATGTGATGTCAGGCAGATCAATATGTTATAATATAGCAATTATCTATAACCAGAGCTTTAGGTGACTTGAATACTAAGGAGAACCAAGAGTGTGCCAGGTTATAATTTGGTATAAGAGATACAGGGAAAAAAAATCACAATTCAATTGTTGCTCATGTAGCTAAGGACAGTTCTGTAAACAATATGCAAAACAGATTTTGAGATATAAAAAACAATAATCCTAATTCATATATGTGTGTATTTAATAAAATCAATTTTTTGCAATGAATCCATTTACTTATTAACTGTTTAAAATAACTAAACATCTCCTTCTAGCTAGGAAGTTGCCTATCATCTACATACTTTTCAAATAATAATTGGTTAGAGATTGCCACAAAGAAATCACAAATCATTATCATTATTTTATCTTCCTCATGTTCCATGGGTGCTTTTCCCTCAAATTAAATAACCAGTTTGGTCCCAGTTTACATATATAGCTAGAAATAGCTACACATAAACTTTTCACTACTAGTCATCTTTAAAAACACAAATTATTACTTTCAGAATTTGTTAAAACCTTTCTAATAGGCTCTTCTCAATGAATTGGTCTTAAGAAGTGACAAGATTAAGGATTTCAGGTACTTTAGAGAACATATCAATCATGGCAATAAGTAGGAGTACTGTTAATTTTTTGATTAGAACATTAGAACACCTTAGGTAACTTAAAATTTCTAACAAATGTTGTTGATTTCAATGCAATAAAACAATAATAAAAACAACCAGGCATTCAAGTCAATTAACCACATGAGTTACGCATGAATCCACAGATTTATCCCAGAAGGTGTCATAATTTGTGTTATTTCCCTTACCACACCTTTAGAATAATCACATGTTAATTCCAGGCTTTAACATTACAGTATGCAAATAACTTACAGGTTCATAAGAGAACCAAACACTGTTAATAAAATTTCTTTGACATTACAAAAGACTATCACATAACTGATAAATACATGTAAGTATATATTCCCTTTTATACACATATGATGATAGATGATGAGGCAAATATTACAAACTTTCTTCCTTTAACAACCAAAGACCTTGTGAGATTGTTAGCAATGTATATCAATTTAACAAAACAAAATCAGATTCCAAAATTTAGTATATTATCTCTTTCCCAAAATAAATTAGTAAATTATATGATTCAATATTCCCAATTTATCCCAATTATATTTTCCTTCTTAATAATACACACATAAGGGGCAGCTAGGTGGCATAGTACATATAGAAACAGCCCTGGAGTCAGAAGGACCTGAGTTCAAATCCGGCCTCAGACACTTAATAATTACCTAACTGTGTTACCTTGGACAAGTCACTTAACCCCATTGCCTTAAAATTTTTTTTAAATTTAAAAACAAATAACACACACAGACACAAATTCTCAAGACTTGTTACAAAACTTAGGTGACTAAAGTACTCTCAAATAGTTTCTTCTTCCTTTAAATACAAAGTGGTGACCTTTTCCTATCAAAGGCCTTCCTGACCTCTTTTTTAAACTTCTTGAGGAGAGGGAGTCTGAATATACTAAACCTTAAAGTCTCCACTTACCTAAGTTGAATATAGCCTTCAGTCAACATTAGGCTAACAAAAACTTAGCTCATTCCTGCAATCATTGCAGACTTTGCCACTAACAAACTTTCAAATGGTATAAATGGATAGGTCCAGATCCCAACTTCATTAATTACTTAATTTTAAGTTAAATCTTTTTAAGCAATTAAACTCATAACTCAAACTAAATGGAGCAACATTTAACTCAGGTAACTATTACAGATATGAATTTTACAGACACACACACACACACACACACACACACACACACACGGATGTATGCGCGTGCGCGACTTTAGCCACAGACACAACTCTTTTGTACCAGATCCCAGAACAGAGAAACATTTTCCCACCTCTCCAGGCCAATAGACAGATGTGAAAATGTCCCATTGAAACATATATTTATTTTATATATTTTTTGAGTGTACTAATTAAGAACAGTCAAAAATAACTTAGAATTTCTTGAGGAAGCTCTTATATATTCATTATTTTTTTTAGTCAACCAATAGTTAAAATTGAATGCATTCTTAAGTAACTTTATAAAGTTCAAATCTAGTTACTCTATTACAGAATTGTTGGTTATTAGCACAGGCTTAATTTAAAGATGAAATTTTAATTTCTTTGTCCCAGAAAAATTTATCTTCCCCTTGTTTTCTTAGCTAATTGACCACAAGGCTTCCCAATCAAGCTGCCCATTTCCCTTCCCCATCCCAAGGTTAGGACTTTCTTTAGCGAAGGGGGCTTGGAATTGACAACATGGCCATTGCCCAACCTCCGCTCTCCAAACCAGGAAAAGGCATGGGGGACTCCTGTTTCGTAAAACAAGTTTTGGGGAGTCTTACCCTTCCTGCAGTGAAGCATGCATTCCATATGAGACATAGGTTTGAGTTTCAAAATTCTAACAAAGATTTTCCTTCTCCCTCCACCCTTCTTCTGCATCTGGTAGGAGAGTTAAAGAATGAGAGAGAGCATTTCAAAGAGAGGGGGAGAAAGAGAGTACCACCCAAAGATAATTTCCGGGAGCTCAGATGTTTTACTTTTGTCAAATATAATTCCATCTAAGAAGCAAGCACACAGCTGGGGGAGGAATATTGGTACCAGAATTTCCCCCATGTTTTAATTCTCATTAATTTATAGGTAGGCAAACATGTCAATTGGACACATGCTGACTATCATTCATTAACAAGCCTCACTCACAATGGGGTATAAACCAAACACACCTCAGAACTGCCAACATTGACCTGTCTGAACAGGGCAGGGGTTCAACTTAATGGATTCCCCACAAATCAGAAGGAGGACTAGAGGTTCAATAATTTTCTGATTTTTCTAAAAACCTAGGATTTTAAAAAAGGGGTGTTGCTTCTCACCTATGGAGCTCAATCCAAATTTCCATTGTGGGCAGAGTATCCTGGCTGGCTCACATTGATGTAGCCACTGGCTACTTGGGTTCAGTTCTGCCTATGAGGAATCATTATTAAGAATTGGGAAAGTATGTGTGGAAATAAAACAAAAAACTATTTAAAATTTTACAATACAAAGGAAGGGCTAGGGAGAGAGAAATAGAGAGATAGAAAGAGATAAAAGAACAGCCAAGCAGCCTTGGCTGGGCCATGGTCAAAGAAGACTGTGGCCCTGAACTGTAGATCAGTTCAGGTTTTTATGTCTTGCCTCTCATACAGAGCACAATAGGTGAAATCCCTTTCTCTTACTAGACCCGGAATTAGGTAGAGGGTAAAGCCAAAAGGAGATCAGGATGCAATTTTACATTAAACTATAAATCAATGGTACATTAAGAATGGGGAGGGTCTCCATTCAAGATTACAATTGTTTCTGTTGCAATCATAATTCTCTACTTCAAAAAATATACATCTCAAGAGTCAATTTACATCTCCACCCAAATTCTTTCTGTTACATTCACAATTCTCTTCATCTTTCCCTTGCATCAAAATCACTCTAATAGGCTATTCTCAGTGAATTGGTCTTAAGAAGGGACAAGATCAAGGATTTCAGGGACTTTAGAGAACATATCAATCATGGCAATGAGTAGAAGTACTGTTAATTTTCTGATTTAGATCTACCCTCTTAGTGCTTTTAGTTCCTTTAGTTAAAAGACATTTTATGATCAGGGCAAGGTTTGTTTTGTAATACTGCAAAAAATATTTCTTGGCTGTGCAACTCTGAAAGATCACCAATTGTTAGGCCCACAGAGATAGGTTTTATATTCACATTCATTCACAAAGGGGTTATTGTGCTTTGGACCAATGTGCATTAACAACTGAGTCTCAGATGAAGTAAACTCTCTAATGAGAGGAATGATAGGTTCCCTTTTTTCATACTATTTGTAATTGACTTATTAAACTCTAACTCATTTGTCCTGGGGACAAATACTGTAAAGTTTCAACTTCGCTTATGTTTAGGACTTCCACATAAAGAAAACTTAAAAGGAATTCAATGTAAGATTTAAATCAGGTAGAGAACAAATAATTTTTTCCTCAAGTAAAAAGAAATGGAAAAAGCACACATACAACATAAACTGATAAACCAATGTAAAACAGGATTTAGCAATTTAAGTTATGAATATTATTGCAGTCTTGAAGATTTATAAAATCAGAATATAAAAAAATATTTAAGATTTAATTTGATATTTTTTGGTCAACTTGACTGTGATTTGTTGAATTGAAAAATTATGAATTTAGGAAATGGAACGACTTGCTCAGTTGTTTGTATATTCCCAGGGAAAGAACATGATAAGCAGTGGGAAATGGGATAGCCATTACATTTTAATTAAACACAGTGGGTAAAGGAGAAAAAAGCCAATGAAAACAAGTGGAAAAAAAAAGGTGCAGAACCAAACAGCAGCAAAGCGACAGAAAATGGAATGGGGAAAGAAGGCAGTCAATGTAAGGATAAGGATGAATTTTGAGGATGACTCTTGCAATCACATATAAAAGTTGGAAGAAAGAAGGAGAATGTATCTGATAGAGATGGAAGAGAACTTGGGGGAAGCAGTTTGAGATATCAATTTTTATAAGAATTTTTTTGAGTGGGGAAATAGACAAACTCTTATTTGTACCACCATGGAGTTAGTTCATTCCCATGTCTAAAATATGTCAAAAGTTATTTTTTTAATGATATTTTAGTTTTCCAAATACATGTTATGAAAGTTTTTCAACATTCTTCCATATGCATAAGTATATTTTTAAGTTATAAAATTTCCTTCCAGTCACCCTTTCCACCCCACCTCCCCTCATTGGTGAACAGTCAAGTTAATATTGTACATATACATTTGTGTTAAATGTTTACTGATTAATCATTTTCAGTATGAGGATTTAGGATTAAGGGAAAGAAAAACATAAGAGATATTTTAAAAAAATGAATGTATTCATCAGATTCTAAATGAATTTTACTTTTTGTTTTGTTTTTCTTCATCTGGATAGCAATAGCATTGTCCACAGCCAGTCTAACATGGTTGTCCTAAGAGCAACTGAATGCATCAGGGTTGATCATCCCACAATGTTGCTGTTGTTTTGGGGTGTTTTTTTTTTTTGCAAGGTGAAAGGGTTAAGTGACTTGCCCAAGTTCACTCAGTGAGGTAATTAATAAGTATGTGAGTCTGCATTCGAACTCAGGTCCTACTCACTCTAGAGCCATTGGTCTATCCACTGGGCAACCCAGATGCCTACAATGTTGGTGTCAGTGTGTACATTGTTCTCTTGGTTCTGTTCCCTTCACTTAGCATCAGATCCTGTCACTCGTTCCACTCTCTAATGCCTGACTATTTATGGTTTCTTAGAGAATAATAGTAATCCATAGTATTGTGTACCATAATTTGTTTAACCATTCCTCAATTGATGAGCATCCCCTCATCTTCCAATTCTTTACCACTACAAAAGAACTGCTATAAGTATTGTGGAACATGTGAGGCTTTTCCCATTTTTAATGATTTCTTGTAGATATAGGCCTAGATAGAATTAGAATTTCTGGGTTAAAGGGTATGAATGGTTTTATTACTCTTTGGGTATAGTTCCATATTACTCTCCAAAATAGTTGGACCACTTAGCAACTCCATCAACAATGCAGCAATGCCCCAATCCTCCCACAACCTTTCCAACATTGACCATTTTCCCTTTTAGTCAGCTAATCTAATAGGTGTGCGATGATAGCTCATTGTTGTTTTAATTTACATTTCTCTAATCAAAGGTGATTTGGAAGTGATTTTTCATATGTTTGTATATAGCTTTAATTTCTTCATTTGGAAACTATCTATTCATATCCTTTCACCATTTGTCATTTGGGGAATGAATTGTAACCTTAGAGGCAATTCTCTAGATATTTTAGAAATGAGTCCTTAATCAGAACTCCAAGTTGTGAAGATCTTTTCTCAGCTTTCTGCTTTCCTTCTAATTTTGGCAGCATTGATTTTATTAGTGAAAAAACCTTTAATTTAATATAGTCAAAACCATTCATTTTGCAGTTTAGAATGTACTCTATTTCTTGTTTGATCATAATTTTGTGTCCTTTCCACAGATTTGAGAGATAATTTCTTTTTCTCTTAATTTATCTAATACTGTCATCCTTTAGGCCTAAGTATTGTACCCATTTTGACTGTATTTTGGTATAGGGTGTGAGATGTGAGTCCATGCCTAGTTTTTGCCATAGTATTTTCCAATTTTCCCAACAATTTTTGTTAACTGGTGAGCTCCTCCCAGAATCTTGTGTCTTCTGCTTTATCAAATAGTAGATTACTTGATTCATTTACTATCATTTCTTTTGAACCTATTCCTAATCCATTGATCCATTACTCTCTTTCTTAATTAGTACCAGGCAGTTTTGTTGATTGTTGTTTTAGTTTTAGATCTGGTAGAACTAGACCACCTTCCTTAACACATTTTTCATCAGTTCTCTTGTTATTCTTGACATTTTGTTGCTCCAGATGATTTTTGTTACTATTTTTCTAGCTTAGTAAAATAATTATTTGGTAATTTGATTGGTATTGTATTGAATAAATGATTTAATTTGCATGAAAATTTCATTTTTATTATATTAATTCAATCTAACTCTGAGCAAATGACATTTTTTCCAGCTATTTAAATGTAAATTTCTTTGAGTGAGAAGTGCTTTATAATTGTGTTCCTACAGTTTCTGGGTATGTCTTGGGAGTTAGAGTCATAAGAATTTAATGCTGTCAACAATTACTTGAAATGGAATTTCTCTTTCTATCTCTTGGTCTTGGGCTTTGTTGCTCATGTATAATGCTGATGATTTATGTGGGTTTATTTTATATCCTGCAACTTTGTTGAATTTGTTTGTTTCAAGGAGTTTTTAAGATGGTTTTCTTGGGTTCTCTAGTTATACTATCATATCATCTGAAAACAGTGAAACCTTTGCTTTCTCATTGCCTATTCTGACTCCTTTAAATTACTTTTTCTTCACTTTTTGCTAAAGCTCACATTTCTTTACTATATTCAAATAGTAATGGTGATAATGAGTGTCCATGTTTCACCCCCTGATCTTATTGTAAATGGTATGAATTTTTCCCTATTATATATAACATTTATTGATGTTTTAGATAGATATTACTTATTATTTTAAGGAAAACTACATTTATTCCTAAACTTTCTAGTATTTTTAATAGGAATGGGTGTTGAATTTTATCAAAAGTTTTTTTTACCATCTATTGAGACAATCATATGATTTCTGATGGTTTTACTATTGATATGTTCAATTGTTTTGAGTGTTTTCCTAATAGTGAATCACGTCTGCTTATCTAGTAAAAATCCGACATGATCATATGGTATTATCCTAGTAATAATTTGTTATAATATCATTGCTAAAATTTTATTTAACATTTTTGCATCAATGTTCAATAGGGCGATTGGTCTATAATTTTCTTTGTACTGCTTCTTCCTGGTTTAGTTATCAGTATCATGTTGATGTTATAAAAGAAATTTGATGGAAATTCTTCTCCTATTTTAAAAAAATATATTTTATGTAGAATGTTCCTTAAATGTTTGGTAGAATTCATTTGTAATCCATCTGTACCTTTAGACTTTTTGTTTTTCTTAGGGAGATTTTTTGATGGTTTCTTTAATTTCTTTTTATGAATTAGAGCTATTGAAGTCTATTATTCCCTCTTCTGTTAATCTGGACAGTTTGTATCTTTGTAAATATTCATCCATTTCATTGAGGTTAACAAATTTATTGGCATACAGTCTGGCAAAGTAGCTCTGAATTATCCTTTTAAATTCTTCCTTGGTTGGTTAGTTCAACCTTTTCATTTGATACTGGTAATTTCCTTATCTTTGTTTTTTAAAGTCAGATTGACCAAAAGTTTATTGACATTTTCTTAAAAGCCAACACTTATTTTTGTTAGATCAATGGTTTCCTTGCTTTCAATTTTATTTCTCTTTCCCTTGATTTTCAGAATTTCTAATTTGTATTTAATTGGAAATCTTTAATTTGTTCTTTTTCTAGCTTTTTTACTTGCATAGTCAATTCATTATACTCCTTTTTCTATAATTTATTCATATAAACATTTAGAGATATAAAGTTTTCCCTCAAAACTGCCTTGGTTTCATCCTATAAATTTTTGTATAATGTCATGTTATCAACATTTTCTTGAATATAATTATTGATTATTTCTATGATTCACTGTTTTATCCACTCATTTAAAATTAAGTTATTTAGTTTCCAATTAGTTTTTGGTTTACCTTTCCATGTCCCTTTATTACATATATTTTTAATTGCTTCATGGTCTGAGAAGCATGTATATATTATTTCTGCCATTCTGCATTTGATTGTATGGTTTTTATGTTCTAGTAAGTGGTCAATTTTTGGTATAGTTCATTCCAAAGTTATTAACACTATTTGATATTCTGCTGGTCTAGAACTGTGGAGGTTTTGATTTTGTCTTGAATTTACATGTTTTAGGATGAGAAATCTTGACAAAACACTAAGATGACTTCATTTTATTACAAGTTTATGAATTTTGTTTAATATATCAACCAAACTGAAAATTTTTGTTCTTTGATATCTCAGATGACTCTTATGAAACTTCCAGGGTCCTCCTTGCTATCTTATTTCCTTATAAACTCCTTTACATTGGCTGCTTACAAACTTAGCATTTATTAGAGATGTTAGAGAAGTGGCTAAGTGGGGGTAACAAGATCAAATCACAATTTGTCCAAAATAGTCTAGATCTTTGTACTGTGTCAACATGTGTTCTTACTTAGAACAATATATTTGGTGGTGGTTATCTTCCACATTGTCATTTTTTTTTTTAGATTTTTGCAAGGGAAACGGGGTTAAGTGGCTTGTCCAAGGCCACAGAGCTATGTAATTATTAAGTGTCTGAGACTGGATTTGAACCCAAGTACTCCTGACTCCAGGGCCCGTGCTTTGTCCACTAAGCCACCTAGCTGCCCCACCACATTGTCATTTGATGAGTCACTTCTGACATAACTTAAAACTGACCAATCCCAAACAAAAAAAAATCATCTCCAAGCCTGAACATGACCATCTTTAGATAGATATATATTAATCTAAGATGAGGAAAAATAAAAAAAATAGAAAGGATATATCTCAAACCCAGACACAACATTGCCTAGGAAGATATTTGCATTAAAAACCATATCTTTGAATTTACATGGTGGCAAAAGTAGAAGATATATACAGTTTAAAACACTTCTGATAGATTTGCATTCAAAAAGAAATAGAAAGATTTAGTTCAAGTCCTTAAAACATCATTGCTTATTCATCACTTCTTTGCCAGTTACAAAAAAGAATTCATACTAAAGTATAAATATTTTAGCCCTGAATCATTCACTACTAGAAATAGGTGTAAAGGCTCCCATTTGGTCAACCTTGAAAGTTGAGTTCCTACCATCCTGCATAGGATGACCCTCATTATAATTGGATGGCATTTCTCTGTATAATCTTGATTTATTAAAATCCATTACTTACTATTATTAGGAGTTCATGTATCAGCATTAATCGAAATGATCACTTCAATATAATTTTTCAAACATTCACTTCATTATAGAAAGGGAAAGACAGAATGGGATAATAATAATAAGCATTTATTAAATAAATGCATACTATGTGCCAGCCAGCCAGTGTTTCAAGTGCTTCAAAAATGTTATTTCCTTGGATCTTCACTAAAATCCTGGGAGGTATGTGCTTTTATTATGCTATATTACACATGTGGAAACATGTAGACAGAGCATGAATGACTTGCCCAGGATCATATTACTAGTATATTACTAGTAAAGATTTGAGGCCAGATTTGAATTCATTTCTTCCTTATTCCATGTCCAGTGCTAATTCTGTGATCCTAGCTCAGTGCTTGATGCAAAATTCTGCTCTCAGGAGCATGCTGTTTGAATCTCACCACTTCATAGACTTATTAACTATGTTACCATGGGAAAGGCACTTGATTGGTGCCCTGAGACTAATCCTATTCTATAAAATGGAGATTATATTTGCTATGGTTGGCAATTTACCAGGTTATTCTGAAAATCAAACTATCTTCAATATGTGATTCAATGGATATATTTAAGAGAGTGGATTTATTTTTACATTAGCTCCTTACTCCTTGCCATATTCTTTTAAATAAATGTCAATAAAAGATCATCAAATTAATAGTTGAAAATCTCCTAGACCAGACCATTCTTAATGACAGTCCAACTTTAAAAATATGACATTAAGCTCTAGTGTATATGGTAACATTTTGCAAAGCTGCTATTTGAGTCAAATCAAGTAATGACTTTTAATTGCAGTTTTTTCCCACAGGTTTCAGTCATTTGAAAACATTATTAATGTAGAACACAAATGGAAATGAAATTGAAAAGATGTCCTTCAAACTGTTCAAATGATAGCAATAGAGCATAGATCAGTCTATGCAATTCTTTTATTTCCTAATCACATGGTTTTGATTAATCATATCTATCTGAAGTCTAAAAACTAATTGTTGACCTTTGAGTGAGAAACAGAAGCTTAGACATATACTAAGAGACCGAGAGACAGAAAAGAGATAAAGAGAGAGAGAGAGAGAGAGAGAGAGAGAGAGAGAGAGAGAGAGAGAGAGAGAAAGGAAAGAGACAGAGACAGAGAGACAGAGAGGGGGCAGAGGGGAGAGAGAGATCCTTCATGTAAAGATTCAAATATGGACTAAGAGATCCATTCTTCTTCCTGAACAAACTACTTGAAACAAGAAAAGTTATCAGTATTTTTTTGAAATAGAAAATGAAATGAAATGTGCAGGATTCCTTCTTGTAGGTACAGTTTGTTTAACGTGGGGATTTTTTTTTTCCTTTTCAGAAGCTTCCTCCTAAAAATCCATTACTAACACAGACTGGCTTCATTCATCTAGATATGTCATATCCTAACATTTTTTCTATCCTCGTGATCCTTGTATTTCTTTTCTAATAGTTTTAGTGCCTCTAGGTGGGATGGAAGGGCATTAGGTATTTTTACTTTATCCCTAGTTCTTTTGACAAAGTGACAGGTGGCTGGTTTCTTTTTCTCAGGGAAAGTATAATTTATCTCACCAATGAGTTTAGCCTCTGGCAGCTTGGAAGCTGAGGACCTTGAATGTTAAGTCAGACTTGTTATTGGAAAATGCATAACAAGGCTATACCTGCCACTACTGACAGACTAGATATGGAGTTTCCTTTGTAGCCAATACAGTATAATACATAAGCTCTAAATGTATGCTGCATTCAGTCTTCAAAATTAAGTGGGGGGGAGAATTTGGGACAAAAAATCTTTTAAGGTGCTGACTTTACACAGTGTTTCTCTGAGTTTCCCATTGAACAAAATCTTTAAAAAACAAGGGTGTCTCATTTCTAGTCCACTGTCAACCAGACTCCCTATTTGCCATATGAATATTTCCCTTGTGAAGACTATATAGATAAAAGTAGGATGATTTCCATTGTTCAAATTAGAGAAAGAGATTTAGAGAAAAGGTTTTGGAGCTTTAGTGGCAGAACCTCCAAAACTATTCTAAGCATTGTGATTTACATTGAAGTTCTGCCAAAACATTTGGTTAAATCAGTTAAATATGGAGCCAAGCTAGTGGCTGAGTAGATAATTATTTTTGACTGAACAGATTACATGTCTTGGTTTCTGTAAACAACTTCTGAGAGTTACTGGTAGAAACTACCCATCGAAAATAGCATTCATATAACAGCCCATTCATTGCCACAGTTATTGTTTATCAAGACCAGATCAAAATCATGAATAACTATTATATTTTTCTTTTCATTTTTATTTCAAATGATCCCATAATCTCTAGATCTGAAAGACTATTTATAAGCTAAAAAACATACTTTAAGTTAAATCCAACTTTTATAATTCTTATTAAATGAATACTATTATTATCTATACGTATACCATTTATGTCTGTGTGTCAATATGTTTATCTTTATCTAAATTTGTTTATATGTATATAATATATATGTATATATATTTTTATCTTCTATCACTTTACCTAATTCTAGCTATAGTTACATTTGACAATACCATAGTAAACAACAAAGCCCTGAACCCTACAATCAGAATGTGAACCAAACAAAAAAAGACTATTGAATTAGGAGAAAAATAAATTTCCATAAGTGAAATATAATAGAAAATGGATATCTATTGATTTTTAACATATGCTATTAAAGCCATAGTCAGTATTTTTTTTTCCTAAGAAGGTTAACTATGGGTAGCATTCATAGAAACTATGTAACTAAAAAGATAAATAAATTTAATCACCAAAGATTAAGTCAAATCATGCTAGATTAAAACTACCTTTTGAGCAGCCTTCACACCAATGGGGAGTCATTCCAAATTAAAAAATAACAAATAAATAATAAAAAATAATAAAATATTTTTTTATGTTTTATAATACTAATATGTATTAAATCTTTTAAAACAATGAGTTTTTCTAGTTATAAATGCTACCACTGTCTGGGATAAAATCTTGTATCTCTTTTCTTTGTAGTGATGTTGCATTAAAGAGAAAGTTGGTTACTATTCTAGTTTTTCTTTTATCTTAAAATGATTTATGGAAATTCAGTGATGCTACTTATATGACTGTTTTGCTTTAATGTTGAAGATCAGGTAGTTTGCATGATCAGAATCAACTATTTTTTCCCAGTAAGAAAAAAATTGAATTTTCGTGTCTCCCAAGGAAAATCCCTTTTGTTGTGCACTACGTCTTTTGAATCTCCTGAGGGGTGGGGGGGGAGCAGACTATGATGAATAGGTGGACTGCTGCAATGGGCCTAGATACCTAGTATGCAGCTTGGGTGGAGCCATAGTACCTGCAGTTTTTGGTAGTAGTAGCAAATATTCAAATGAGAGATTTGAAGAAAACAGAGGAAAAGGGTTTCATGTGAACAGCAGTTGAATATGGGTCAATGAGTACTGAGAGATAAGTGACCTCTGTTCTGAAGGGACAGGCAATGATTGCTGTTGTCCTTGGCTGATTAAAAGGAAGTTGGGTTCAAATCTCCAAATCTGAAATGCTGGAGAACTCTATGAAGCATTCAGTGAGGCAATGAAATCAATCCTCCAGGGCCCCAGAAGCCCTGTGGAGAGTTCTCTTTTCTTTGTGAAGGGAAGGACCATCTTAGAATGGGTTAACCTGGAGAGAAGAGCATTGAATCATGGTTCTAATAGCATCAGGTGAGCTCTGAGGAGTTTACAGACATTGCAACATAGAACAATGAGCAACATGCTGACATTTTCCTAATGTTAAAACTATTGTCGGGACGGCTAG
Organism: Macrotis lagotis; assembly: GCF_037893015.1. Lineage (NCBI taxonomy): Eukaryota > Metazoa > Chordata > Mammalia > Peramelemorphia > Peramelidae > Macrotis > Macrotis lagotis. The sequence continues at coordinate 199,955,440 of NC_133666.1, read as the reverse complement.
ATAGAGTGGATAGAGCACTGGTCATGGAGTCGGGAGTACCTGAGTTCAACTCCAGCTTCAGACACTTAATAATTACCTAGTTGTGTGACCTTGGGCAAGCCACTTAACCCCATTTGCCTTGTAAAAACCTAAAAATAATCCCTATAAAGCCTATTGTCAATCATATTATACTGAGGAGTACTTCATAGATGGAAGTTCAAAAAAGGCCATTCTGATGACTGATTCAATGAGAGACAGATTAGTATATATAGAGTTGTCACATTCTTTCACAAGCTATCACACACTGGTGCTTTCCAGGCATTGGTGGTAGACTGTGGGGCCTCACTGATACAGGAAGAAATTTTCTTCCAATTAAAGTTCAAGAGACTCTTGCAGTAACTTGAACATCACCAATAGATCTGTTTCTTATCGATCAGGATTTTTCTGGTAAAGGCAAGTGAGTAGGATGACTTGCAAGCATCGCTCTCACTATTGTAAATATAATTATGCAAATTACATTACCAATGACTTGATTGGTTGACATGGTCCTCTTTGATGCTGAAGAAAAATCTTCTAGTAATAGTAATAGTAGTAGTTGTAGTTTTAGTAGTAGTAGTAGTAGTAGTAGTAGTAGTAGTAGTAGTAGTAGTAACAGTAGTAGCAGTAGCAGTAGTAGTAGTAGTAATAATAGTAGTAGTAATGTGCCTTTGAAAAACTACAAAAAATTAATGGGAACAAACTAGGTGTTTAAACTTTAAACCCTTAAGATATTTAAATGAATAAATTAGTTACTTAATAAACATTATTTTGCTCAGAAACTGCATTTTCTCCTAAATGATATTTTAATATATGAATAAAAAATAAAATTATCTTACTAATAAATGAGTAAATAAGTATTTATATACATATATATGTATATATATATATATACATATATATGTATATTAGACTATTTGGCCACTGGCTAATAAATCAAAGTTCAATAGCTTAACTAAACCTTCACTCTAGTGCATAAAAGCAAGATGTTTTCCTACCATGTCTTCCTAAGAAGGTAAAAAGTAATTATAAAATTTACAATCTTATCTCCCAATGCATTATTGCAGCTGTGCTGATATTTAGCAACTTGACAGTATTAGTTATTTCTGAAATATTCTGCATTTAAAGAACACTTTTAAGACAATTAATACATTTAGTATACAGAATCACATGTGTTGATCTGATGACACTAAATCCTCAGTCTAAAATTTCCTGATGGAATGCTATATTTCTCCCTGAACCTCCTTAGGACTAAAATGAATAAATACAACCCCCAAATCTAAAAAGAATAAACTCTATTTTTGCTTTGAGGGCTATTTGATGATAATTGATAAACATTTTTGGAAACCTTTAAACTGCTTATGATTAGGGCAATATTCTAACTGACATGATTTACATCAGTTCAAAGAGCTTTGTTCTTAAATATTTTTGGCAACACAACAAAAAGTGTTTGGGCCTCAAAATCAAAACAGTAGATTGTTATACAATATAAACATGAAAATGCTTTTGAATTTGCTATTACCCTGTATTTATTGCTCAAATTGTTTTGATCCACTTTAATTTGAAGAATAAATTAAAGGTCTCTTATTTTCAACTAGATTTTGAAATATCACATTTATGGTGGTTGTATCAATATTGGGTAGTGGTACAGTGGACTCTTAAGCAGGGAAGTCTCATCTTCATGAGGTCAAATAAGACCTCAAACACTTAAAGTGATGTAACTCTGGGGAAGTTATTTAGTCCTGCTTGCATCAGTCCCTTCTTTATAATATGAGCTGGAGAAAAAAGTGGCAAACTATTCCAATTTTTTAACAAAATACCCCAAATAGTGTGATGAAAAGTTAGACACAACTCACCACTACAACTACAAACTAGCAATATTTAAATGGTCTGAGTGTCTTTTACAATATTTTGAAGATATAGTAGAGGGGTAAAGAAAGAGTGTGGTTGATGATGATAACTTTTCTTGAATGGAAATGATTCAAAATCTCTTATATTACCTGTTACTCAGATTTTTTTCTATCTACCTGTGAGTGTGTCTATGTCATAGGTTATAGGGAATAAGATCCCTCCCTATGTATCATCATTGTTTAGCCTTTTAAAGGAAATTGAGTTATTGGGTGATAAGTTTGACTTTCTTCCTCCACCCTCATCCTTAAGTACTGAATTGTTTTAGAATTTTGTGTGCCTGGTCTTAAGTCCAGTCAAATTAGCCAAACTTTTCCCCCTCAGACAAAATTTACAGTACTTTGTCTTTAAGTTCTTGTCCAGACCTATGATTTCATCGGTATGTGGAACTATCCAATAAGGAAACTATATGCAAATTATAACTTTAAAAAGTTATCTATAATACTAGAAATTAAATGCTTTGACTGAATCACAAAGACTCTGTTAGAAATAGGTCTTGAATCATGATATTTCTGACTCCAGTGGACTCTCTATTTAAGCTACAGTAGAAAACCCTTTCGGATCCAGAATAGGATGGAGAGGCAGACATAGATTACAAACTATCTACAAAGAGATAAATTTAAGGTTGCATAAAACCTAATCAAAATAGATTAATTTGAATTTAGTTGAGATAGATATTGCTGTTTGCTTATTAAATCAATCTAATGATATATTAAAACCACTTGTATTGGAATATGCTTATAGTTAAGTATCAGGTATTAAAAAATTCTTGTGTAGTTTTAATCTATTTTAATTTTTAATCTATTAAAGTTTAAAATTGCATTGAATATGTACACACATGCAGCCATGTTCATGTGTGTATGTATATATGCATAGATGTATGTGTGTATATATGTACCTGCATGTAAATATAAAGATACAAATATGGCTTAGCAGATAGGCATATATTTCAAATACTGAGAAATATTAGTTGCTAAAAACATGAAAATTTTATTAAATTTGAATTTTTACATTCAAACAAGTCATCTTATTTCTTAAAGGGTACCATAGGATAATAGAAAATATACTGATTATACATTCAAGAAATGTGAGATTCCTGAATACTCATTATCATTGGAAATTTGTTCAAGTCACTTCAACTCCTTTGACCTTGGATTTCATATCTGTAAACTGGAGGAATTGAACTTCTTAACTTTCAATGTTCCTTCTAGTTATAAATTCTATTTCTACTTGAAATAGAGGAGATTTATAATCTATACTCTCATCTTAATTTATAACATGCAATTAACATAAGGGTGTGGTGAAGTTTTAAATTTATTAATTATATTTTACACCATGTAATATTTTTATGAAGTTTGAATCTTTTTTAATTGACTCAAGAAAGTTGAGATATAGATAGAGATAGAGATAGAGATAGATAATATAGATATAGATATAGATATAGATACAGATACAGATACAGATACAGATACAGATACAGAGATAGAGATAGAGATAGAGATAGAGATAGAGATAGAGATAGAGATAGAGATAGAGATAGATAGATATAGATATAAATATAGACCAACATTGGAAGTCTCCAAGTTTTTGGTAGACTCTTGTGTATATACCAGATGTCCTCAAGAGAAGGTAAAAACAGTAATTATCAGTAGAGAAGGTGTGTTGCACTCCCACCTATTCACTGATCATGTCATTAGAGTAATTGAATCAATATCAGAACACAAGCAAACAACTTAAAATTTTAGCTATAAGCAATATAAAACACAATGAAGACAAACCATAGACAATATAAACACAGATGAATTTAAAAATGGTAGCCAACCTAGTTATGAAAAATGTTTAAATAATATGATTGCTAATGGTGAAGAGAATGTGAACCATGGATGTTAAAAAGTCACTGTCATTGTCAGTAAATTACATCATTGCGGAACTTCATGAGAATTCGTCAATGGGAAGAGCATGGTGAGGTCTCACTTTGCCATATACATTCCCTTGAACACATTTTGTTTTACCTTTGTAATTAAACTTAAGATTACTCTCTCTGGGATATTATGTGTAGAGGAAAAGAATGTAATTGCTGTTTAGTAAAGTGTTTTATACTAACTTTTCTTAATTATGCTACCTTAGTAAATGCCCTTTGCTAAAAAAATTAATTGACTTAGAAATTGGGTAGCACACTCAAAGGAACTTGTAAATCAAAGTAATAGGAACTAAGATCTTGAGGCTTACCTGATAGAATAGTGAGTAGCAATAGCAACTGACCCACTCAGGCACCCAGAACATGACCCCAGAGGCAGCATGATTAGTGAAATGACTTTTGGATAACTGACAGCATCTAATTGGACATATTAAAAAAGGGAAAACTATAGGAAACAGAATTTTAACATAACATGGACATCTGGCAGACAAATTCCTAAAACTGAGTGCATCTACATAGGGAAGAACAATAGTTAAAGAGAATGAAAATTATAATAATATTGAAATTGAATAATCCAGAATTTTAATAACCATCCAGAATTACCCATTTAGTTCTGGACACATTCTATATATCTGCATCTGATGAATAGTGAGGCTTCTTATCATCTGTCATAATTGTGGATATATGCTAAAAATATGAAAATGATCTGAGGACTAAAAAAAATCTTGAAAAGACCAAAGGATATCTATTCTTAACCTTTTAAGCATCCTAGACACTTTCCTTGTTCCTAATACTTCCCTATTATATAACAAGCATTTATCAAGAAACTACTAATTGTGAGCCATCGTGAAGTTGATGTCCAAAGGGGCCTAAAAGAGAGGTGTCTTCCAGTCTTTGTCAGGATGCGCAATGTTTAGGAACAGTTAAGGTGGAGAGTCTTTGACTATGTATCCATATTGAAATTTTCTTGGAATAATTTATATTTGTGTTCTACAACAGGATGGTCCCAAAGGAATACATTAATTTTGAATGTGAAACTTTTCATGGTCATTCGACTCTTGCATTGGCTTCAAAATGTACCTGAAAGGTATTCCTGTTTAAGTGTAAGAAAGCAAAAGGTATATGGATTGTTCAAGTAGCCACATTCCAGTAAAATAAAATTGCAGACAGGATAAACCTTTTAATGGTTTAAAGTTAAGAATAACTGATGGGATCTAAACCCAACAGTGAGATGGGGATGTCTAGACCAAACATGTGAAGATCTGTAGAATGTGAAGATGAGAACAATTTATTCCAACTGTCATGAAGGTACTTTGGAATGCTTGGAGTATGGTCAGATATCATAGACATCAAGGTCATACATTTCATCCTGCTCCAGTTCCAATCAGATGACTTTTCTCTTGCAACAGGACTTTGATGAATATGGAAGAGGTTGATAACTTTGTGAAACTCTGCCTCACTTAAATTCATTTCATGCAGGAATCAGGACATCACACCTGGTCATTAGTCCTCTTCTAAAATGAAGGATAAATAACAACAAAAGAAGTAAGCAAATACAAAGAGTGCTTATGATTCTTTTTTTGAAAAAAAAAGATAACAAATAATACTTGATATTATATTAGAAATGGAATCCAATTTAGAAATCTCATATTCCATCCATTCAGAATGGACATTTACTAGAAGTAAACTTTGGAGCTATTCTGGTTTCTGGAGTTATAATGATTTTGTAGCTTTTTGCAAATGCAATTTATACTCTGAAACAAAGGGAAGGAGAAAAGAATGCCTTAAGATACTGAAATATTTTAAGTTGTGGAGAAAAGATTGAAAGAATTCATGTTGTATTGTCATACTAAGTGAAAAAGAAGGCAGTATAGTATAGTATAAATAGTCCAAGATTTTAGAACCAATAGACATATTTAAATCCCATTTCTGCCATTTTTGTACTGATTTGAAATTAAGGAAGTCACTTAACAGATAGAAAAATTACAATAGGTGAATTCTAAGAAATATTCTAGTGTAAATCTATGACATCCTTTGCTATAAATCTGGAGTCTGATGACAGGGATTTGAAGAGGAAAAAAAAGAAATGGTTATTGTACAATACCTAAAATTTCAAATATTTCTCTAAAGACTAGGGAAAAGTTTCAAACTGCTTAACTTTTCATAAATGTGGTTTATTTTATTGTCATACTAAGGCAGTAAGGTAAGGTGGCACAATAGATAGAATTCTGGTCTTGTAATCAAGATTAAAGAGTTTCTATTTGACCTTGGACACTCACTAACTATGTGACCCTTGACAAGTCACTCACCCCTATTTGCTTCAGCTTCCTAAACTGTAAAATGAGCTAGAGAAAGAAATGGCAAACTATCCAAACACTTTAGTTTAGAAAACCTTAAATGGGGTCATAATGAGTTGGACACATAGGAAACAGGTAAACAACAATAACAATTATCATACAAGCACAGACTAATCATTTCAGTCAATTGACCACCTGAAGGAAGGTCACCCTGGTCACCCTATTTGGTACTCATAAAGGAATGACAAAGATACATCTCAATCATGGAATCATTTAGTTTCAGTATTGATAGGATCATCAATGATCACAATTTAACTGATAAAACAAAGGAAAAATAAAGAACCCCAATAGACCTGAAAGTTCTATAACGAACTTCTGCTTAGAAACTTGCAATATGATGGAAATCACTAGTCTTAAAGTAACCCATTCCACTTGATGGATAGTCTAATTTTTAAGAAATTATAGTTAACTTTGAGTCTAAATTTACCTCTTTCTAGCTTCTACACATTGTTCTAAATTCTGCCTCTAGGATTAAATAGAATAAAATTATTACTTGTGTCAAACAACTCCCTCAAATATGTGAAAACCTAAGTAATGCTTTCTTTTCTAACTCTAAAATCTTCTCTCATTCAGGTGAAATACACTCAGTTTTTTCCGCAAGGTATCACATGATTTGAGTAGAAATAAGATGGGATGAACAAGTCCATCATAGTTGATCATCAAAGTGTGTACAATGTTTTCCTGATTCTAATTTAAGTTTTAAAGATGAAATTTTGCCTAAGTACTATTTTAGTTACATCTTATAAATTTTCCTGTGTTGTCACTTTTATCATTTACTTTAATGAAATTTTTTATTGCTATTACAATTTGGTCTTTGCCTCCAATTTATTCTTTACTGTTAGACTATTCTTCCATTTAGTTTTAAAACTACTCTTTTACTGATCTGTTGAATGTTATTTTATTGTTATTGTCAGAAAAGAATATTTAATATGTTTGTTTTTCTGCATTTGCTTAAGAGGTTTTTATACTTTATTATATGCCTTTTATCTTTGTAGAAACAATATACTTTTGTCAAATAGGTATATTGTTTTCTGTTCTCATTTCTATTCTTGTTCTTTTCTCCAAAAGTTTGTTATATCTAGCTTTTCTCAAATTCTACTCATCTCCTTAGTTTCTTTCCAGTTTACTTTGTAATTGGAACTACAAGTCCTGAGAAGAGATAGTGAACATCCCATAGTCTTTTTTATTGTTGTCCATTTTATCACCTAACTGTTGCTTTAAAAATCTGGATGCTATGCCGCTTGATGTATATATAGTTGTTGTTGATATTATTTCATTGTTCATGCTGTCTATTAGAAGATATAGATTTCTTCTTTGTCTCTTTTATTTAGATCTATTTTATTTGTGTTTTATCTGAGATCATGCTTTATCTTTTATTTCAATTAAAGCATTATCAATTCTGCTTCAGTCCCTTACTTTTAATCTGTATGACTTGGACTTCAAATGTGTTTGTCACAAAGAGTATATTTCAGGATTCTGATTTTTAACCTATTCTACTATCTGCTTCTGTTTTATAGATGAGTTCATCTCGTTTACATTACAGTTATTTCCCTCCATCTAATTTTTCCTTTGTTTGTCCTTTTACCTCTTGCATTTTACTCTGAATCTTTTCACAAATGTTTTATTTCTCATCATTGTCTTCCCCAATTTTTCCCCTTTATAGAAACTCATCTCTTATCACCATCTTTTATTTGAATTTGTCTATATTAAGATAGATTTCTGTAACTAACAAATGGATTTGTTATACTTCTGAGCCAATTCTAACGAGTAAGGTTCAGGTTTTCCTACTACTTACCATTTTCTCTTCCCCTATAAGAACTATTTTACATTTTTTATATGATAAAACTTGTCACATTCTATCTTCTTCCATCTTCTCCCAATGCAATTTTTCTTCACCACTCAATTTTGTAATTTTGCATATTTTGCCACCATAAACATTTCACACCAAATTCCTTATAAATGAATATACTACTTCTAATTGTACTTATTTAAGTTAAACTTCTTTAGCATTATATGGATATAATCTCAAGTTTTTTCTTCCAAATTTTTTTACATTTTTATATTTCTCTTAAAATTAGGAATACTTAAATGTCCTCTATTTCACAAAATATCAATTGTTCTCCTGAAAGATTATACTCAATTTTTCGATGCATGATTTATAATTTTAGTCCTCGCTCCTTTGACTTTTGAAATATCATATTGACTGTGGCTACACGATATTTGAATTGTGTCTTTCTGACTGCATACAGTATTTTCTTAACCTATGAGCTCTCAGTTTTGATTATGATATTCCCAGGACTTTTTATTTTGGGATCTCTTTCAGGTTATGATCAGTGGATTCTTTAAATTTCTATTTTGCCTTCTAGGATATGAGAGAAATTAGATCTTTGGTATCCTAAAAGATGGCTGTTTCAAATGAATAGTGAGGATGCAAAGCAAATATATAAATTTTCTAGCAAATGGGAAGGAACTTGTAGATATGCAGGAATTGAATGTGTGTGTGTGTGTGTGTGTGTGTGTATACACATATAAACATTCACAAACATATTTATGTGTATACATATTGTACATAGATGTATGGAGAAAAATAGATGATAGATAGATAGAATGAATGAATATAAATTATTTTAATGATAACCCCTCCCCATTAGAATGTGGGACAGAGGACATCTTGAGGACAGAGACCACATTTACATCTTTCTTTATATCTGCAATGGTTAGCACAGTGCTTGAAATATAGTAAATAGTTAACAAAGGTATTTATAGAAAGATTTGCCTTCAGAAGAAAGGTCAGCTCTTAATATGAGACTAAAATGATGGAGACGGAAGAAAAAAGTCTGAATGATGTGAAATGAGAGGGATGAGAAAATTGATGAATATCTTCACTTGGTGAATAACTTCAATTTTTTGGTGATTTATGAGTCAATGTGGTTAGCTGAGAAAGCATGTAGTGAGAATTGAGAAGAGAGAATTGGAACAGCTTTCTAATGGCAATATGTATCTGGCTATTGCTATGGTTTGACTGCAGATTCTTTGTTGGCACGAGCTTCCTAGGTTCTAGTTTGGCCCTATTTTCTAGTGATCCTTGGGTTTAAATTGCATTGTGTAAGTTCCTGATATGACTTCTCTGCTGTGAATGTTAGATTCTTATGTGCTATTTCTTCTATGACTTGCTTCTTACCATACACATCCTTTACAGATTCCTGGAAACCTTTCCATGTAGACCAGTACTGGATGGACATCTTTTTCTTTATTTTTGTAACTTCTGGCGTATTGTTAGTGTTGAATTGTGATATGGGCTTCTCTAGGTTCTGATATGCTGCTATGTTAGAGAAAAAATGCCTGCCTGCTTCAGTCTTTAACTAAAATCTTAGTGTATTACCTGGCAATTAATAAATCTTCACTGAAAGATTGACTGACAGACTGCTTCCTACTAGATTTTCCTCTTTTAGTTTTTGGCTCTCTTCAAATGTGTCTGTCTCTTAATATACAATATTTATCCCTTTATATTGTTTTTTATTGTTTGTTTTTTTATGTTTTTACAAGGCAATGGGGTTAAGTGGCTTGCCCAAGACCACACAGCTAGGTAATTATTAAGTGTCTGAGGCTGAATTTGAACTCAGGTACTCCTGCCTCCAGGGCCAGTGCTTGATCTACTGCACCACCTAGTTGTCCTTATTGTTTATTTTCAATTAAGAATATTGTTCCATAGTCATTCTCCAGTCCCAGGTCTCATTCAAATTAATCTCAAAGATATCTATACTATAAACTGTTTCTTTTCACTAGGATTTCTGTTTCATCTTGCTTGTTAGTTTTTGTATTCAGTTCAAGAAATATTTAGTAACTACTTACTATGTGTTAGGTATCATGCTGAAGATACAAATGCAAGTAAAAAGAAAGACAGTACCTGCCTGCCAAGGAGCTTTTGTGCATTTTTCTATAGACATTTCATTCGAGAATATGAGCTTTATTTATGAATCTCTTCTTTGTGATGTTATTTCCTGGGAATATCTAGATGTCTCAATTGCTATCCTTTCTAAATGATGGTTGTTCTATAGGCTCTGTAGTTCAATGGATATACATATATACATCCTTAAAGTGACATAGGCAAGTACATTCATTCTATCCAAGACCAATTCTTCCTGCATATGTTTCTGTTGTTCAGAATTTAAAATCCCATCCTTAGACACTAACAGTCACTGTCAGTCCAAATTTCCCCACAATTCTATATCAATTCCCCAAGGCAACTTTTCCAGTGTATCAACTTACCTATCAGAAAAGCATATAAAAACATTTAGCTAAGAAAAGATTTCTCATTTTACCCAAACAGCTATGCTCCTCTTTGTTCCCTGAAGGCTTTATGGAATTATCCTTTCTCTGCATTATTAAACAAGCAATTTATCCTTAAAGACAACAAGCTTATGGCTAATTTCACATCTACCATAATGAGTAACCACCCTTCCTACTCCTTAAATAATCTAGTTAGGTTTTAATTGTCAATAATAGATTTTACCATAGTTGATACTGATATAGTGGAATTTTTTTAGTCTTCTGAAGTATACTCTTATCTATCATGTGAAAATATAATGGAGAATAATATAGGAAATCAGTGATACTTAAGTAGAAATAAGGGTCAAATTGAGGTTCAAATATGTGTCTGATTAAACTTCAATATATTGAATCAGAGAAGGTACCAGGGTAGGAATTGTTGCATGCTGATAAAAATAAAAATGGCACAATAAACAACCAAACTCTGGGGATACAAATGAAGTCAGTGAAGTAAGAACAATAATATCTTCATTCCTATTGTAAATGACTAATGTAAAGTCATCCATGACTTTAGGAAGAGGTTAATGATTTTTTAATATTGTACTCTCAACTGATTATATTTGCTTACCAATTAAAAAAAGTTATTAACAACATCATAATTTATGTCTGCTTTATGCCTCTCTTCTTTTAAGCCTCTTTGTGTTTTGTGTTCTTTAGAACTCTTTTATCAGACACTTAGATCAGAGTTTCTTAAAGCAGAGAAATGGAAGGAGTGACATTTATTAAGAATACAAGTCAAAAAAAGGAATATAAGTCAATGTGACTAGATCACACAGTGATAGTGAATGTATGGGGGGGATATGTTAATAATGTACAGTGAGGTTAAAATGACAAGATGGGACCAGGTTGTGAAAATTTTTAAAAGCTAAGGATAGGAATTTAGATTTTATCTTACAGATGATAGGACACCCTTGAATTTTATTGAAAATTTAAGTTTATTTAGAAAAACAGCTCTATGGTATGATCTGCACCTTAGAAAAAATACTTTGGCATTAGTGTATAGGATGAACTGAAGAGGGAAATATAAGGTAAAAGGGTCATTTAGAAGGCTATTTAAATAATCTAGGAAAAATGTGATAATCAACTAAATTAAAGTGGTAATTATGTGAATGAAGAGATCTGACTAAATTCAAAAGATTTTTTTCTAAAAAATTATTTATTTATTATTTTATTTTCCTCCTGTTGTAAGTTAAAGCAATATTTAGCCTTCATTTTTAAAATTTTGAGTTAAAATTCTATTCCTTCCTCCCTGTCTCAGGAATTGAGAAGGTAAGCAATTTAAGATGATATAAAAGTGAAACCATTCAAAACAGTTCCAAAATAGCCATTTTATGAAAGAAAATATAGAATACTTCTCCAAAAAAAAGAAACCTCAAGAAAAATTATATGAGAAACAAAGTATGCTTCAATCAATATTAAAATGCTATTGGGGTGGTTAGGTGGCATAGTGGATAAAACACCAGCCTTGGAGTCAGGAATACCTGGGTTCAAATCCGGTCTCAGACACTTAATAATTACCTAGCTGTGTGGCCTTGGGCAAGCCACTTAACCCCATTTGCCTTGCAAAAACCTAAAAAACAAAACAAAAAAATGCTATCAGCTCTTTCTCTGAGAATGGATAGCATTCTCCATCATAAATACTTCAGAATAAGATGAAAGCAAGATGGCAGCATGAAGTTAGCATGTACCCAGATCAAACTTGATTTTCAACTGTAGACATCATGGAGGATCTTCAATGAAGATCTGGCTCTTTGAGGAAAAAAATAAGAGAGCAGGAAAGCCAGCAGGAATCTTTTAACCACAGTGCAGTCGAAGTCCAGGTCCTGAAAACTCAACAACAAAGGTACTAACAACTATATAACAAGTCAGCAGGGAGGGTTCTAATCCCAAAGAAAGTCTGAACCCTGGGAACACTCAGGCAAAAGACAGAAATTGATTTTGAACAAACCACTGCATAGTCAAGAGTCTGGATCTAATGGAGGAAACAAACCTCTGAATAGCCAATGCCTGGGTTACACAGGCAAAATCTTGGGAATACAGGGTTCAAAACCCAAACGCAGCACAAAAATACTTGGGACTTTACTCCCAGAAACAGAGCGCAATCAAATGATCAAAAAACTAAAGGAGCACTAACCATAGAAATGCTACTATGAAGACTGAGAAGATAGTAATGCCACCTCAGAAGAAAGCAATGACAACACTTGTAACTCTTGAGGATTGTATTTCTTTTAGAATAGTTAAAGGACTGAACAAAGTTGAAGAGATTCAATTTAGGAGATAAGAGTATGGTTGGTGCTTGTCCTTCAGTATCAAAGAAGATCAAAATGACATCACTATCAAATTACTGTTTGTCTGACTGTGGCTGGTCAGACCAATATATGCTCAGAATGCTCTACTACAATAGTCCTGAGGTATTTAATCTAAATTAATATATCCCATATTTCCTATGAACTATTTTAATTGTGCCTTGCTCATAGCACTCAGCAAATTCTCTGATGAGGACATTCTATGTTGGGTGGTCTTTTGTCAGTGTCTCATATGCCTTATAATCAGTGCTAAAGTTCTTAAGAAAGACAATCAGGTTATCCCAATACTTAACAGTACTTAGAGACTCCATACATAATTAAATCAGAAGTGAGTTTACTAGATGCTTAGAGGACAAATACAATAAGGGCAGAGGGTAGGATCATAGTTAGAATGGTTGGACAAAAAGAGATTAGGAAGTGATATTATCTTAATTCATATTTTAGTAAAGAGAAGTTTTCATGTCATGGTTGGGGTGCTAAAGGGACAGTGGGAGAGAGTGTCCTTGATACTTTGGTTGGGAAGGACTATAGGGATATAGGTGGAGTTCTTTAGAGATAGAATGAGAGAGTATTCTTAGAGGGACTGAACATGAAAACATCATGAAGAGTTATGCTTTGCATGAAGCTTTGTCTACAATTGGAAAAATATGTTTCAGGGGGTGGTGCAAGTGATTCATGAAATATTTTGATTTTGCATGATGCTTTGGCTCATGAGAACTGTGTGTCCACAGAGGACTCTTGAAAAGGGAATAAGACATAAAGTGATTATAATTCATTGTGATTTATGACTCTTGAGAAATATAATTCTGTGACAGAAAGGGGTAGGGTACTTAGTGACTATGAGGCAATCAAGTAAGCAATCAAACAATCTTTGTAAGATAGCACTTTAGTGAGTTAGATAAAAGTCAGATAAAAAGAGTATATTTTGACAAAGGGGATGTAAGTACAAGACAATACTTCAAAACATTTAAAAGAAGGATTGTACTAGGATAAGTTTAACCATCAGTGGATAAATAACACCAGATGAAGGAGGCAGAAAGGCCTCTTATAGTAGAGAAAAAGAAGGGAGGATCTGAACACTGAGTAAATCCAACTCAACAGATTTGGCCCAGAGAGGGAATAACATACATTTTCAATAGGTTTAAAAACCTATTTTACCCTTAATGGAAGTGAAGGGTCGGGGATGAGAAGAGAAAGAAAAGGGGGCTGATAAAAAGGAAGGCAAATGTATAAGTAAAAGTGAACAAAGTTAAAATTTAAAAGAAAAGTTAGAGATGAAAGGTGCAAAATATAGGGAAGGAAGAATAAGAGGAAAGGAAAGAGAAAAGCATAAATGGGGAAAGATAGCATGGAGGGAAATAAAAAATTAGTTGTCTTAATGGTAAATGTAAAATAGATGAACTTCTTCCATAAAACAGAAATAGATGATAGCAGAATTAACTAAAAACCATAATCCTGCAGCATGTTTTTTTTTTACAAGAACCACATTTGAAACAGATAGATACACAGAGGGTGAAGATTAGAGGCTGGAGCAAAATTTATGCTTCATTGGAAGTAAAATAATTAGAGAGAACAATCTTGATGTCAGAAAAGGAAAAAGGCAAAAATAATTCCTAATATAAGGGATAAGGAAGGAAACTACATCTTCTTAAAAAGCACCATAGGCAGTGAGGCTATAGCATTATTAAACATATATGCATCTAGTGGTACAGTGACAAAACTTTTAGAGAAGCTGAATGAATTACCAGGAGACATAGGCAGCAAAACACTGAAATGAGTAATTTCAATCTCCCTTTCTCAGAACTGGAAAAATCTAAGCACAAAATAAACAAGAAGCAAGTTAAGAAGGTGAATAAAATTTTAGAAACTTAGATATGATAGCCCTCTGGAGAAAACTGACTGGGAATAGAAATGCATATACCATTTTCTCTGAAACACATGCCACCTAAGACAAAACTGACCATGTATTAGGGCACAAAACCTTACTATCAAATGCTGAAAGGCAGAAATAATGAATGCATGATTTTCAAATCATTATGTAAGAAAAATTAAAAGGTCATAGAAAGGTAAATAAAAAATTAATTGGAAATCAAATAACTTAATTTGAAAGAACAAATAGATCAAATAACAAATCCTAGAAGTAATCAATCATTTCATCCAAGCAAATGATAATGAAGAGACTTTGTACCAAAATTTATGAGAGGCAACCAAAGCAGATTTAGGGTAAATTTTATATCTCTAAATCCTTAAATGAATGAAATAGAGAAAGAAGAAATCATTGAATTGGGTATGTTACTAAAAAACCTAGAAGAAAAAAATTAAATATCCCCCAATTAAATATCAAAATAGAAATTTTGAAAATCAAAGGAAAGATTAATAAAATTGAAAGCAAGAAAGT
Source organism: Macrotis lagotis (assembly GCF_037893015.1). Classification (NCBI taxonomy): domain Eukaryota; kingdom Metazoa; phylum Chordata; class Mammalia; order Peramelemorphia; family Peramelidae; genus Macrotis; species Macrotis lagotis. Next base: position 199,940,209 of record NC_133666.1, on the reverse strand, counting down.
CATTGATCTAATAAATAAAACTAAGT